>NC_074667.1:45548614-45909864 GCF_029448725.1 Salvelinus fontinalis | reverse complement strand
AAACTATAGACTGTTTTCTATCCAATAATAATAATAATATGCATATTGTACGATCAAGGATTTTGTGGGAAGCCGTTTAAAAAATTAGCCAAATTAGCATAAATAGTCTAAACAGCGCCCCCATCCCCAACAGGTTAATAATCGATCAAATTGAAGACGGGTCTATCTGTTTTCAATACAGGAGGACAACAAACTAACTCTACTTTTCTAGTCTTGCGCAACTCTCAAACAGTACACATAACGTTACACTGATTCAAGCTGGCCGTACTTCTTCATTGCACAAAGGAATAACCTCAACCAATTTCCAAAGACTGGTGACATCCAGTGGAAGCGATAGGAACTGCAAACAAGTCCCTTAGAAATCTAGTATCCCAATGAAACATCATTGAACAGACAGTGACCTCAAAAAAAAAAAGCTGTATGGTTAGTCCTCGTGGTTTTGCCTGCTACATAAATTCTGTTATACTCACAGACATGATTCAAACAGTTTTAGAAACTTCAGTGTTTTCTATCTAAATCTACTAATAATATGCATATCTTATATTCTGGGGATGAGTAGAAGGAAGTTGAAATTGGGCACGCTATTTATCCAAAAGTGAAAATGCTGCCCGTATCCTAGAGAAGTTAAACATACAAGACGAACTGGCACAGAGAGACAGGAAACACAGGGATAAATACACTGGTGAAAATAAGCGACACCTGGAAGGGGTGGACACAATCACAGGAACAGGTGAAACACATCAGGGCGTGACATCTTAAGCCAGCCTCACTCATCTCTTTAAGGATTCACATGTGAGGTCATGTGCTAAACAGTGAGTAGTGTAGTAAAGTTTAAGACTAAAAGTGGTAGTAGCCTACAACAAGGAAAAACTCCAGGTAAACAGAAAGTGTCCATAAATATATATATATATATTTATTTATTTATTTATATATATATTTATTTATTTATTTATGTATTTATTTATTTATTTATTTATTTATGTATTTATTTATTTATTTATTTATATATATATATATATATATTATTTATTCATTTTTACGGATAGCCAGGGGCACACTCCAACACTCAGACATAATTTACAAACAAAGCATTTGTGTTTAGTGAGTCTGTGTGGGATGTCACAAAATCATGTTACGACCACAGATATCAATATTTATTTTATATATCAATATTATGCTAAGTGGATGTGTCTCTACAGAAGGTGTAAACGGTATGGCCAAATGGTAGAAATCCATACAATTTCATACAATTAGCATTGGTTAGTGGAGATGGAGGAGACTGAAAACAAAATCATATGCGTAAAGTTCTTTACTTCCTCTTTCAAAATATTGTTTGGTGAATCATGGGTTACTCCATCATTTGTGACAAGTTCCAGTAAATTATTTTTGGTAGCATTTCTGTGTTGAAGATTTAAAAAATAATTTGGTGCATTTTTCCCCATATTCCATCCAGTTCACTTTATTTTATAATATATTACACTGGATCTTTCTTGAATAAGTTCCTCCATTTCTTTTTGTTTTTCCTCAAACTTATTCTGAGCCTCAATGGTAGTTTTTATTGCTATCTATATGTTCTGTTACACCTTCTATTTCATTTGTTAGTAAAGACTCTTTTGATCTAAATTGCTTTTGTTTTATAGATGACTACTGCATTGTATGGCCTCTAAAGGCACATTTAAAAGTGTCCCATACAATAAGGGGATCTGCTGTACCTATGTTATGTTTGAAAAAGTTAGTTATAAATTATTCTGTCCTAGTTAAAAACAAGTTATCATCCAATAGGCTTTGATTAAATTTACAATATCCTCACCCACGTGGAAATTCTGTAAGAGTACTATATATGCCAATTATGCGATTGTCCGACTGCATTCTGTCCCCTATCAACACTTTTTCAACTTTTGGTGCCAGAGAAAATGACATAAGAAAGTAATCAAGACGACTAGCTTGATTAAGCCTCCGCCTTGTATATCTCACTAGGTCAGGATATTTAAGCCTTTATATATCCACTAATTCCAATATATCCATGACATTCATGATTTCCTTAAGTGCATGAGGTAGTTTGTAGTGTGATTTCCTTTTTGGTCGATAGAGATATTTAAAACTGTATTATAATCTCCCACCATAATAATAGAGTATTGTATTGCTTGTAAGGTTGACCATTTATTATATATATTTTCAAAGAAGTGTGGATCATCGTTATTTGGTCCGGAAAGGTTAATGAGCAGTATCTGTTTATTGACCAATAATATATTTCAAATAATCCATCTACCTTGAGGATCTGTTTGGACAATTTGCTAATTTGGATCAAAATTACTGTTTAATTCATATCATCACCCCTTTTGAATTTCTTTGCCTATGTGAAAAATATATTTCGCCCCCCCAGTCTTTTTTCCTCACAGAGTTTCCTGTAAATGAGTAAACAATAGATATTATATTCCTTCCTCTTTTTGCCAGGTAAATACTGACCGTCTTTTCTTATTATCTGCTAAGCCATTACAATTATAGCTTGTTTACCATAACGAAATACAAGTTTAAAATCTATTTATCATAATATATATTTATAAACTCACCATTAAAAGGACCATAGTGATTGAGTGTCCATATAGCTATACCATGATATTTGCATTGCTACTAAGTAAACCTCCAATTGTTCCCCCCTATTCCACCAGCTAAAACCCCTCCCCATCCCAAGTTGGGTTGTTATCCCAGTTACGGGCAGACCACCCCCGTCCCCCCGGATCCCCAAAAAACTGGGACCCATCCTTGGAAAAGAGCACACAGTGCCACCCACAGAACAAAGGCAGATCAACCGCAAAAAGCATTTCCATCGCCCTCACCTCAATTTGCATTATGTATAGCTATTCAAAAAGATATATATATATATATATATATATATATATATATATATATATATTACAATATATATATATATATATATATATATATTACAAATCCTGCTGATCTTAATTTCCATAATTAACAATTCATATTTGTAAAAATGTAAGTTGTTCATGCAAAGGATTGTTACCTCTTTTACAGTGTACATGGGATGTATCACATATATTGATATGCATTATCTCCTCTCTCTCTCTCTCTCTCTCTCTCTCTCTCTCTCTCTCTCTCTCTCTCTCTCTCTCTCTCTCTCTCTCTCTCTCTCTCTATCGCTTCCTCACTCTGTCTGTCTGTTCTACCGCTCATTGTCTTGTTGACCAGACAGAGCCTTTTAATGAGCTCAGTAAACAATGCCAGGATGACAACCTCACTAGGCCTTTGTTTTTCTCCAGGCTGGAGGGTCAAGAGTGTATCGTACCTTAATTATCGCAGGCCAATTGGTTTGACCGCTGCACCTGTCCCCCGGCCAGAGACAGAGATGGTGAAATTATCTTATAATTTCAAAAAATCTTCTACCCCAATACCCTTTAATTTGAATTCACTTCTGACATGACGCCAGCCTGAATGTCAACCTCTTAATTGTGGAAGAATAACAGATAACCATAGAGTACCAATGAAATGCTCTATTCCATGTTTTATTCCAATCAGCTTGGTGATAGGGCAGCAGGGTGGATAAATGTTTGCTAATCCATGACCTGGTTGTTTCCCCAGGGCTGTTTTCCCCAGGGTGCTGGGTCTTTGTTCCAACAGGATGTGACAGGCCATGACTCCACCATGCGGACACACAGGCACGCATGCACACACACAAACACACACATATCCACACACACATAATGTACACACAAACGCTCACACACTCCGCCATGTTGCTGTGTGACTGGGATGCTTCTCGGCTCCAGACTGGCGTCACAGTGGTGTCCACAAGCGTTAGCAGCAGACGTTCATAGCACCCCATCTGTCTGCCAGTATCACCACAGCAGGCCTAACACGGATGCCCATTCAACACTCATCTACCATTGATCCTCCGCTTGTTTTCTTCTTCTTCTCGACACGCATGTTGCCAGTTGATTTCTTACTTTTCTTTTTATCATAAACTGTTGCTCAATGTGTACTCGCTTCCTCTTGTTTCGACAGCGTTGTTTTGTCTCAAACCCTGCTGGGGAACATGCGTCGGCTGCCAATTTCCCCTTTTATTTATACTTCTGACAAATACACAGGAGGGGTTTGGGATATTTATTTAAAGCTTTACTTCCTTTGTGTTGAATAATTGCCTTGTGTTTTTATCTGGGACCAGATAAATGATGTTATTATGCTGAAATGATTAGTGAGGCAGCCATTAAAAGCCTGGGACCCTGTTTAGTTAGCTCTCTTTAAATAAATAGATGAGACATTTGAATGCAGTTGAGTGTAGAGGATGGGATATTCCCAGGGAAGTAGTTTCTGCAGCCAGCCAGTTACAGTATAGTGAAAGGCTAATGTACTATATTATGCCAACAGCTACTCTCCTTAGCAGAGCATTGTCAGACTAAGTACTGGAAGATGTCTGGGTTGCAGGGGAACATTATTCAGTAAGTTAAGAAGCTTCCAAGCCCGACAGAGTTTTAGCCATGATGACTCTAACACGTCTGTAATTGTAGTTTGCAGTATTACACACATACTTGGCGTCACCCTGGACTCCACCCTCTCCTTTAATCACCACATAAGACTGTCAAATCCTCATTCTTCCAGCTCTGCAACATTGCCAAAGTCAGATCCTCCCTCTCCCGCCCTGCCGCTGAAACCCTCACACATGCATTCATCTCCTCCTGTCTTGACTACTGCAACTCACTACTCTCTGGCATCAACTCAAGCGCCCTCCATAAGCTCCAAATGGTTAAAAACTTTCCAGCTCGACTCCTCGCCAACACTGTCCTGGCAGCACATCACCCCTGTCCTCTGTGAACTCCCCTGGCTCCCTGGCTCCCAACACATTGATTACAAGATCCTCCTTCTGACCCACAAAACCCTTCACCACCTTGCCTCTCTTTATTCCTGTTTTTGTTTAGTCTAATGTTTTGTCCTTGAAAAGCACTATATAATTCCCAGGTATTATTATTATTATTATGGATTTTGTCATTGTGAGTTGTTCTATAATCTCTAAATTATAATTATTTGTGACATGTTCTTATACAGACGTGGTGTGTTTGTTCATAAATGGTCATGTAAAAGAAGATCTGAGAAGGAATAAAAAGGGCTTATGCATGCTCAGTAACATTCTGCTAGGCTTTACATTAGTTTATTCAATATTTACATAGTGTACATAGTGCATACGCCTATTCCAGTCCGTGTCTGGATACTGTCATACACATACTAGTATTTCACAGTTCTTTGTGACTTACTAGGGATGTATTCAGGGTCCTCAACAGTGGCTTTGATTTTGTTGGTCATTTCACTAACAGCTCTACCTGGCACAGCATATAAAACATCTTCCCCAGTCTGAGTGGTCAGCTCCTACATAGACACCCCAGGCCCTGCATTCACAGCAACACTGCCATCTCTCTGGCAGCTGCCAGACTAAATGAATTGCTGATGGAGCTTTTCTACTACCCGCACATTGATTGGGAGATGTAATGCTCTCCTACCAATCCCATGTTCCTGTCCAATGCCCTTAAATGTGTCTATGTTTAGTAGTCCTCTAACCTACAATAATGCTAGTTGAGGAACTCTCATCTCCATTCTCTTATATCGAGGTGGAGTTGAGTATTGATAACTGGTCACGTGATTTGCTAGCAACAACATTGAGTCACCATCATCAGTTGAAACTCGTAAAAATGGTAATTCTGAAAACGCTTATCTATACCTACATTGCCTTGCAAAAGTATTACAAAGTGGGATTAAAATAGATTTAATTGAAAAAAATGTGTCAGTCTCCACAAAATACTCTGTAATGTCAAAGTGGAAGATTTAAAAAGAGATTTGTTAAATATAGAAATGAAATAACTAATATATAGTAATTGCATAAGTATTCATCTCCCTGAGTCCATACATGTTAGAAACACCTTGGGTAAGTCTCTAAGACCTCTACACACCTGGGTTGTGTAATATTAGCCCATTATTATTTTCAGACTTATTCAAGCTCTGTCAAGTCCTTCCATAGATTTTCAAGGCAACTCAGGAACATTCACTGTCTTCTTGGTAAGCAACTCCAGTGTATATTTGGCCTTTTGTTGTAGGCTATTGTCCTGCTGAAAGGTGAATTCCTCTCCCAATGTCTGGTGTAAAGCAGACTGAAGTAGGTTTTCCTCTAGGATTTTGCCTGTGCTTAGCTCCATCCCATTTGTTTTTATCCCAAAAAACTCCCCAGTATTTTCCGATGTCAAGCACACCCAAACCATGATGCAGCCACCACCGTGCTTGAAAATAAGGAAGCAGTTACTCAGTTAAGCGAAGTGTTGGATTTGACCCAAAAATAAGGCTTTGCATTTAGGCCAAATAGTGTATTCCTTTGCTGTGTTTCTTTTTGCAATATTACTTTAGTGCCTTGTTGCATACAAGATGCATGTTTTGTAATATTTGTATTCTTCTATTCACTCTGTCATTTAGGTCATTATTGTGGAGTCACAACAATGTTGTTCATCCATCCTCAGTTTTCTCCCATCACAGCCACTGAACTCTGTAACTGTTTTAAAATCACCAATGGCCTCATGGTAACATCCCTTATCAGTTTCATTACTATGCTGCAGCTCAGTTCAGAAGGATGACTATCTTTAATGTGTCTGGGTGATTTAATGCATAATCCACAGCATAATTATTAATATGACCATGCTTAAAGATATATTCAATATCTGATTTGTTACCAATCACTCCCCTTCTTTATGCGGCTTTTGAAAAGCTCCCTGGTGTTTGTAGTAGAATCTGCGCTTGAAATTCAATAACTGACTGAGGAACCCTACAGATATTGTATGTATGGGGAACAGAGAAAGGGTTAGTCATTTAAAAATCATGTAAACTCCTATATTTTCACACAGAGTGAGTCCATGTAACTTATTATGTGATTTAGGTTTGCCTAAACAAAGGGGCTGAATACTTATGCCATGATAATGTTTTAGTTGTCAAATTTGTATTAATCTTTAAAAATATATATTTTTTCCTCCACTTTTCTTCCACTTTGACAGAGTATTTTCAGTAGACTGTTGATAAAAAGTGACAATTAAATAAATGCTAATCCCACTTTGTAACATAATAAAATATGAAGAAATCCAAGGGGTCTGAATACTTTTGCAAGGCACTGTTTGTTTGTCCTGTACAACTGCGGTCCTTCCACGTGCGTGGTGCTGAAATTCATACTTTTATTAAAAACTTTGAGCAACACAAGCAGAGAGGAAGAGGCGAAGCGAAAGGTTTCACTCTTGCCAAAATCTGTCAAAAATAACCCAATGCTTTTCTATGGGCTTATTTTGGACCTAAGCTTGTCGCCTGCCTTCCCGACCTTGGCACAACGACTCCCATTGTTAGGGCAGAGACATGAGCATCTCGTCCTTATATACAGATCTCTGACTCAAGGAAAAAGTCAGTGGTTGTAATCAATAAAAGTTTTAATCAAAAGTATGAATTTCAGCACCCCGCAGAGGGGCCACAGTTGTACAGGACAAACATAGGTACCGGTAAGCGTTTTTAGAATTTACATTTTTACGACTGATGGTGACTCACTGTTGTTAATAGAAAATCACGCGACCAGTTATCAATACTCAACTCCACCTCGATATAAGGGAATGGCGTTCCTCAACTAGAGTACATTAATACCAGTGATGTCTGAGACACAGAGTGTGAATTAGTGATTGTGGGAGAGGGAGCCACTGTTAGGTGATTTTTTTGTCTGTGTGTCAGAAGGGTCATTTCCTTTATGTGAGGCACAGCCGAGGATGCTGCCCACCTGAGATGAGAGTAGGGCTCATTACTGTAGCCTCCACATGCTATATGGTGAAGAAACACAAACACACACCCTTCACCTCTGAACCCCACATAAGTGCTTTGGCCCTGTGCACTTACAGATAGTGGTTGTGAGGAAGGGAAAGAGGCAAAGAAAGGAAAACTATGCTGACTTTGACGAATCACTGTCCAATGATGGAGCATTTTAAACTGTGTTTTAGGGAGGAAGGGAGAGATGGATGGACGGAGAACGGGGGCGACACAGGAGACCAATGTTTTGGTGACATTGCCGTTGAGCTCTCCTGATCCCTCCTCTAATTGTGGATTCCCATGGCGGGCGGCGGTCCTGGGATCCCAGCCATTATGCATGGCTGAGCTTTATTGCATTATGTTTTTTGGCTAACACACTTAGCAGGCTTGTAGCATGCAGTACACACACCCCCAGCCCACTCCACAAAGCCAGTGAATAATTCAGGGGAAGGCAGGCAGGACATGAGGCTAGGGATGGAGGGCTTTAATCAAAGGCTCCAGCACCCGGCCCAGCCAGCCCCAGCCAACCCGGCACACCCCCATTGGCAGTATCACACCTCTGCCTGATTGCTTTAAATAGGAAGTTGAGTTATATGCCAGAGGCGGGCCTTCTAGAGCTGAGCCCCAAGCGACAGACATAATTGACTGTAATTAAGGAAAGCTTGCATACTGTAAATAGAGTAATCAGTTATGACACTTTCTAATTCTCTACGTAGAAAAACTCTACTGCAATCGCATACTGTAGGCAACACTACCCATGTTCATATCTGTAATCCAGATATACAGAATGACTCATGTGTGAACCAGAGCATGAGCATCATAGCATTTGTGTATCCTCAGAGCATGTGCAGACCAGCTGGCTTGAGTGTTTTACGGACATATTCAATCTCTCCCTATCCCAGTCTGTTGTCCCGACTTACCATTTTTGTGTACCCAAGAATGTGAAAGTAACTGAACTAAATGACTATTGCCCCGTAGCACTCACTTCTGTCATCACTAAGTGCTTTGAGAAGCTAGTTAAGAGGATCATCACTTCCAGCTTACCTGACACAAGAGGTTGGTGGCACCCTAATTGGGTAGAATGGGCTTGTGGTAATGGCTGGAGCGGAATAAGTGGAATGGTATTAAATACATCAAACACATGGTTTCCATGTGTTTGATGCCATTGCATTCACTCCGTTCCAGCCATTACATAAGCTGTCCTCCCTCAGCAGCCTCCACTGCCCTAGGCCCACTATAATTTGCATACCACCCTAACAGATCCACAGATGACGCAATCGCCATTACACTGCACACTGCCCTATCCCATCTGGACAAGAGGAATACCTATGTAAGAATGCTGTTCATTGACTACAACTCAGCCTTCAACACCATAGTGCCCTCCAAGCTCGTCACTAAGCTCTGGGCCCTGGGTCTGAACCCCGTACTGTGAAACTGGGTCCTGGACTTCCTTATGTGCCGATCCCAAGTGGTAAAGGTATGCAACAACACCTCTGCTATACTGATCCTCAACACTGGGGCCCCAAAGGGTGCGTGCTCAGCCTCCTCCTGTACTCTCTGTTCACCCATGACTGTGTGGCCACGCACGTCTCCAACTCAATCATCAGATGACACAACAGTGGTAGGCCTGATTGCTAGCAACGACGAGAGAGCCTACAGGGTTGAGGTGAGGGCCCTGATGGAGTGGTGCCAAGAAAATAACCTTTCCCTCAACGTCAACAAAATGAAGGAGCTGATCGTGGACAGGAGACAGCAGAGGGAGCACGCCCTCATCCACATCGACGGGGCCACAGTGGAGAGAGTGAAAATCTTCAAGTTCCTCGAAATGCACATCACTAACAACCTGAAATGGTCCATCCACACAGACAGTGTGGTGATGAACGTGCGACAGCTCCTCTTCAACCTCAGGAGGCTGAAGAAATCCGTCTTGGCCCCTAAGACCCTCACAAACTTCAACAGATGCACCATTGAGAGCATCCTGTCGGCCTATATCACCACCTGGTACGGCAACTCCACTGTCTGCAATTGCACAGCTCTCCAGAGGGTGGTGCGGTCAGCCCAACGCATCACCGGGGGCACACTGCCTGCCCTCCAGGATATCTACAGCACCCGGTGTCACAGGAAGGTCAAGACGATCATCAAGGACCTTAGCCACCCGAGCCATGACCTGTTCACCCCACTATCATCTAGAAGGCGGAGCCAGTACAGGTACATCAAAGCTGGGACCGAGAGACTGAAAAACTGATTCAATCTCCAGGCCATCAGACTGTTAGACACCATGACAGAGCAATACACAAGGGGTGGAACAGTGGCAAAGGTACCCACAGGACAAACAGAATAATATTAGTCTGAGGAGGACCACTAGCCGGCCTCTGCCCAGTACCCTGCCCTGAACTTTAGTCACTGTTACTAGCTGGCTACTACCCGGTACTCAGCCCTGTACCTTAGAGACTCCTGCCCTATGTACATAGTCATTGAACAGTGGTCAATTGAATAATGTTTACACACTTTTTTTTATCCACTTTATATGTACAGTATATACTGTTTTCTAGTCAAGGTTCATCCTATATAACTACTTCTATACACACCTTTTCTATTTATATACTGTCCATAATGTCTATACACACCATCATACACATATACAGTGCATTCGGAAAGCATTCAGACCCTTTTCCTTTTTCCACATTTTGTTATGTTAAATGAATTGTTTTCCTCATCAATCTACACACAATACCCTATAATGACACAGTGCAAACAGGTTTTACAAAACTGAAATACCTTATTTAGATAAGTATTCACACCCTTTGCTATGAGACTCGAAATTGAGCTCAGGTGCATCCTGTTTCCATTGATCATGTTTTTGATGGTTCTACAACTTGACTAGAGTCCACCTGTGGTAAATTCAATTGGTTGGAGATGATTTGGAAAGGCACACATCTGTCTATATAAGGTCCCACAGTTGACAGTGCAAGCCAGAACAAAAGCCAAGCCATGAGATCGAAGGAATTGTCTGTAAAGCTCAGAAAGACTGAATTGTGTCGAAGCACAGATCTGTTGAAGGGTACCAAAACATTTCTGCATCATTGAAGGTCCCCAAGAACACAATGGCCTCCATCATTCTTAAATGGAAGAAGTTTGGAACCACCAAGACTCTTCCTAGAGCTGGCCGCCAGGCCAAACTGAGCAATCTGGGGAGAAGGGCCTTGGTCAGGGAGGTGACCAAGAACTCGATGGTCACTCTGACGGAGCTCCAGAGTTTGTCAGTGGAGATGGGAGAACCTTCCAGAAGGACAACCATCTCTACAACACTCCACCAATCAGGTCTTTGTGGTAGAGTGGCCAGACCGAAGCCACTCCTCAGTAAAAGGCACATGACAGCCCGCTTGGAGTTTGCAACAGGTTCTCTGGTCTGATGAAACCAAGATTGAACGCCAAGCATCATGTCTAGAGGAAACCTGGCACCATCCCTACAATGCATGGTGGCGGCAGCATCATGCTGTAGGGATGTTTTTCAGCGGCAGGGACTGGGAGACTAGAGGGGGAAAAATGATTTAATCAATTTTAGAATAAGGCTGTAACGTAACCAAATGTGGATAAAGGGAAGAGGTCTGAATACTGTTTGAATGCACTGCATATATATTTATATGCTGTACTCATTGCTCGTTCAAATATTTCTATATTTCTTAATTCCTTTCTTTTTCTTTTGGGGATTTGTGTGTATTGTTACGTATTACTGCACTGTTGGAGCTAGGAACATAAGCATTTCACTACACCCGCGATAACATCTGCCAAATATTTAAATAATTTATTCATGCCTGCAAGTCACCAATGTGAATATGTTATCTACACATACAGCTGTACATTTTGTAAGCATTACACATCTTTTCTTCTCTCTTTTCCTATTCCATAGCCCGCTATGTGTGGATTAGGGCCTTACTTCCCTCTCTCATCCCCCATAGGGTCCCTCAGACCACTTCACCACCCATGTCATCTCTACCTCTCTTCCACTGCATTCCCTCTCAACTCCCTTTCTCTGCATCCGTCCCTCTTCACTCTTCACAGCCAGGCTCCCTCGGGTGCTAATCCTGTGTGAAATGTTGTGGAGCTGCAAGGATTATGTTATGGAGCTGCATGGTCTGGATGAAAGTTCACTCATACTTGATTCATAAATAACTGCTCCTAGGCTAATAACAGGTTTTAATTGATTATGTTAATTGGGTGTGATGTATTGTATGTATGCTCCCTTTGCACACCAGGGGAAGACCAAGCTAAGAGTGAGTGGCAGTGTTGTATATAGTGATGGCAAACTGATTTCCAGCTGTAATAGAAAAAAGCTGTCAGTTGATCAAATACTTTTCGTCACATAAATGTGTCTTATATATTGATTGACCATTAGATTGCTGTGGTCTCTGTGCTCTGATGAATGCTGCATGTGTTTGAGGTTCTGCCACACTGACTGACTGCTATGTTCTGTACTTATTAGTATTAATCTATGGATATGATAGACTGTCCTGTTACAGGCTGATTAGCACTGTGAGGTGAGGGTGGGGGGGTGGTGCTGTACAGGAGGCATGCTATGGGATGTGGGGGGTTTATGGGTGTTATGGCCCATAAAGAGAGGACATGCCCAATGAAGCTTTACAGATAGGATACTTAACTTAACCTTGAGATGATCAAGATAAACACTGTCCCTCCTCCTCATCCTCCCCCTGCTCTTCCCCTCTCTCTCTCTCTCTCTCTCTCTCTCTCTCTCTTTCATTTTCTCTCTCCCTCTCTCTTTCCCTTTCTCTTTCTCTCTCTTTCTTTCTTTCTCTCATACTCTCTCTCTCTCATACTCTCTCATACTCTCTCACCCTCCTTCCTCCTGCTCCTCCTCCTCTTCTCTCTCTCTCTGATCTGAAGCCAGCTCATCTGTGCCATGGCAGAGCATACGGCTGCAGAGGCTGTATTAAATAGTAAAATCCTTTCATTACATTAGTGAAAACCTAAAGTTACAGTCCTGTTAAGTAATTTCATAGAAGGAAATCAAAACTTCCCTTTCAAAGGAAATAATTACAGCTGGTGGTTCTTCTGAAGGGCCAAGCAGCCAGTAGTGTTTACGCCTGATAATTACTATGGCGGAGCAATTACTCCTCAGCAGCACTCGTAGTGTCATCCCCCCTCATGAGTATTAGGATAATGGCTGCCAACACTCCTTGTTTCATCCCCCTGTCTGTGTATGGTAGTAGAAGGTTGGAGGCCCTTGTAGTGAGGGGAGTGAGGAGAGAGAGGCATGCCCTCTGCATCAGCGCATGCAGAAGAGCCTGAGAGAGACGTGTGCATTTTCATAAATGTCCAAATTTCCATCTCATCCCTCATGTCTCCAGGGATTCATCACGTTATATCATGCAATTGCTCAGCAGACATTCCTACTGAAATGCATTTTCAAGTCAGACTGCTCTAAGAATACCAGAGGAGAGGTCTGTTGCGTAATGTGTCTGCAGAAAGAGCTTGTTCCATCTCCCTTCAATGGCCCGCACCTGAATATGTCTCCATCGACTATGCATCTATCATCGAAATCCCCTCAGAGAATTAGCAGGCCCTATGAATTTGGCCACGTGAAATTGGAGACAGAAATTGAATTCTTCTTAATGTTTACAGCAGATCAGGTTTTCATATGAAAACATATTATTTCTACATGGCAGATCACAGCTACAGACTGTGTGTATGTTTGTTTGTAATAATTTGTTGGGGACTTATATTTATCCTATTTCACACATGTACAAGTGTGTATTATTACACATGTGAATTGGAAATGTGTTTTTTGCATATCTCCTCTCTCCCTGAGACACCCTCAGATAGTGGGGTCACGGCCAGGGTCTGCCAATATCAACGGCGACCCTTGAGACATTAGGGTTAAGTGCCTTGCTCAGGGGCACATTGGCAGACATTTCACCTTATCGGCTCAGGGATTCAAACTAGCAACCTTTCGGTTACTGGCCCAACGCTCTAAGCGCAAGGCTTCCTATAAGCTGTGGGCATCCTTCTGGTGGTCAAAGTGGAGCTTGCGGTGGAACCAACCCTGAAACCTGGTGTGTGTGTGAAAGTGAGAGTGTATGCATGCATGTGTGTGTGTGTGTGTGTGTGTACACAGGCGTGTTTGTGCATGTGTGCGTGCGTATCTGTGTGTGCAGTGGCCCATGTGGAAACATTTGTAGTCCTCGGGAGGGAAGTTTCCATCTCTGGTGTCTCTGAGTACATCTCTCTTCCTCTCAGTATTCTCTCCCATTTATCATACAACACATCTACTCTTTACTCACCACTCTTTACTCACCACCTTTACAAAGGTCATGTCAAAAACCTGGCCTTCCAGTTGAACCTTTGAGCCAGGTTTTCATACGAGTCATACAGAGATGACCCCAGGAGACAGTCAGCACCTTTTCTATCTCTGCGTTTTGTCTATTACAATTGACAGGGTCCAGTAGGGCCAAGAGCACCACTAAGAAACAGACATAGACTGTAGAGACAAGCCTTCAGTGCTTTCCCATCCACTTCCAGGCTTGTAAGTGTCAGCACACTTGGCAGAGCTCCCTCAGCAGGGAGCTGGGTGGCAGGCAGGCCCCCGTCCCCGGCCGTCGGAGCACATGATTGATTTTCCTCAGCTCCTCATTGGAAACATGAAATCCCTTTTCTGTCATGTGTTGAGTATCAGTTGAGTGCCTCTGAGTGCGGCCATGATAACCGCCTTACACTTTACAGCGCCACAGGGCTAAGGGTCTGCCTAGGGACTCTCTCTGCAGGTCTATGGTACATCTCAGAGCTAGGTGGTGTTGGAGAGAAGTGGCTTAGTGGAGCATTTCTCTTTTAAAGGGCTATCCCCAGCTGTGTACCACGGCCTACCTCTGCCTGCCAGCAAGCCACACAACCAGCAGAGCAGCCATGTTGCAATCATGTCTCTGCAGCCACCACATCCTTCTGCACTCATTTGCTGTGCTATGGTTAGTGAATCAAGTGCAGCTACTATACAGCTATATTTTGACTCATTTTACATGTCCATGTGCTTTTCTAGGCCTGACTGTGGTTCATAGAGCTCGTTATCCCGCTCCTGCCGAGGTGTCTAAGGTGTCTGCAGCAGTAGTGGATGGCCCAGCACCCAGCCAATTACAGATGTGCATTCTCTGTTTCCAGTCCAAATGTTTCCCTATGGGTTTAGCTAACCAGCTTAGTCCCCCCAATAAGGCCTTGTGATGGGGATGGGCAGGTAAGAGCTAGGCTGCTGCAAACGTCCCTGTGCTATTCATCTGCTGTCTTATTAACCTGGCACACAACACCATCCTTTCTCCTTCCCTCTCCTACAGTAACAGCAGGAGAGGCCAGGTTTAACACCTAATGAATGTGAAGGTATATATTCAAGTCTTGTAAAGTCCTAAACCATTTACTTGTTTCACCTAGAGTATCGTTTCAAAACAGATTTTTGATTAATCTTGGGTAATAGGATTTGGATAGGGATTAAGATGAGATGAACATTAGGAGTGTCCACAGCCAAAGAGGACCCATTTTAGGAATGGTCTCATCTGACTCGTCATGGCCTCATTCAGATTGAACTTCTTCTCAAGTCAGCGCTACAGCCAAACAAAGGATCTCTGCACCAAGCAACACAACATTATGTTGTGAGAAGACTGAGGAAGAGGTGGGGCAGTGGGGTCGAGCTCTCACAACAATCCCTCACTCTCCTGAAGACGGCCGCTAGCCCTCGGGATGCTTTTTGCTCACTCAACAATGAAATGCACAGCATTGGGGGACGATAACCTATCATTTCAAGAGGCTCATAAATAATGCCCTTCTCCCGCAACGAGACGCTGACAAAAGACAGAGGAGCAGTGGCCTGTGGTCAAACAGAGAGAGTAGCAGCAGACACTTATTTTGCTGCACAGATCCTTTACTCTTGTTTCAGTCTCATCTAAATGTCAAGAAGCACGCACCTAAATTCATTTAGAAATGAGCTCCTTCAGTCGAAACCTTGACATAGATCAGTAGCCTTGGAAGGGATGTGTTCTCACAATGGAAGAGAGTGAGTGAGTGAGTGAGTGGAGAGTTCACAGAGGAAATGAAGCCTGTGCATCACTCAAGGGCTGCCTGCCACAAAACAGTAACTGGAGCAGATATGTTCGTAACAGCAATGGCTACGATGATAATTGGAGTTTCTTCAGTCATGCCTCAGACCAGGATCCATCTCCTCTGATTGGCCTTTAGTTCCCCGTCACAATGGCACGCGGTTAATAAGCACGTTGCAGTCAGGCTCATATCTGAGGCCATTGAGGATGATGACTGTGATATAATCCCACATTTCCCTCATCATTCACTAGCGGATGACAGCACTAATGCTGAACCCAGCCAGCCAGCCAGCCAGCCAGCCAGCCAGCCAGCCAGCGGGAGATGGTACTGATTGATTGACTCAACCACATTATTCTCATTATTATCTTTTACTGTTTTAGTCCATATGTGCCAAAGCTAATGAGATGCAGTTGAAGAGATTGCAAATTAAGGCCTTTTAGTGTTTTGATTTAGACACTCAGTATAATAGCAACAAATAAACAGCCCTGTAAATGCTTTCTGATTCAATCATATTCTCTTCCTGCAGCTGCCTGCTAGGTTGATTACATCCTGATGTGAGTGTTACGTTATGTTCTCTCTGTTGTGGTATGTGTTGTGGTTGGAAAGGGGCATGCTTGGAGGGGAAGTGACTCTGCCACTCTGTCTGATGATGTGTCAACTGAAGTCAGGGAAAGTGGCAGGGTTTGTGCATCACTGTGCTTCTCTCTCCCATGTTCCTCACCGTGTTCTCAATGCCGGTTTGCTTTCCCTCATTTCTTTTCTCTTTTTTTCCTTTTCAATTATGGAGTACATCTGGCCGTGTTCTTGCTTCACAGAAACATGACTTTTACGGAGACATGAGTTGACAACAGGCCTGGGATTAGGACGAAGGCCTTTTCTGAACCATACTGAACAACACAGTCTACTTGAGTCACACTTGTTTTTGGATAGAACTATGAAATTCACATCTGTCTCTCTTCAGCAGTGTGCTGCGGTAATATGAGTATGTGCGTACGTACGTGCATGTTTGTCTGGGTGTGTGTGTGAGAGAGAAATGGGCCAATATGTTACACTGTAGTGGATTGGGTGGATAAATGTGCTCCATTCACATGTGAGTGTAGTCATACTGATTCCTCTGTCGATCTGAGCCAGATGCTAAATGAGGCTCCTCACTGGGATGGGGTCGGTGTGTGTGTTTTACTCTCCAGCTGTATCAGACTCCACGGACCCACAAATGATATAACAAGAAGGGACCGCCTACAGCAGGGAGACAGAGAGATGTACAATGAAGAGAGGCAGAATGACTGAGAGGAAGAAGGAGAGCAAACTAGAACAGAAGTTAGAGGGGGGAAATGTGATAAAGAGTGAGAGAGAGCGACACCACGAGTCAGTGTCCCGAGGGTAACCCTCTCCTCCCTCTCGCCCCCTCACGGATGCTGTGATCCTTTGTTCTTTCTCTCCTCACATTATTACAGTCACTGTTCTGCTGACTGCTGCTAATCATGAACCTGAGAGGAGGAAGGTCATCCCTCCTCTCCAGTGCTCTTTGGCTCAGCGGGGGGAGGTATGGAGGTAGCTTATGGTTGGTTAACTTTAATATGGGTGCAGCTGTGACCATGTGAGCCTGCTTCAGCAAGCTCTGCAAATACTGCTATAGGTTGAGGCTCTATTCTAGGGCTTGTACTCAATTAGATAGTTGCAGCTGCTGAAGCCTACACCCAGTGCTGGTTATATAAGCGTAGAGAATTCATTTACAGGGCTGAAGTGAGACGATAGCCTTTCCTACTCCTACACAGGCTCAATCCAGACACCGTTTACTGTCTGTTGCAGCTTGACCCGCATTGCACCTACAGAGAGAGAGAGGAATATGAAGCCATGATGAACAGGACACCAACAGCCTGCCATTAATCACATGATGTAGTGTTGTGATTGGGCCTCACCGTGTTGTGGCATAGAGCTAGTTTATGTCTCACAGGGAGGAGCACAACAGTGTTACAGCCCGTTTCACAACACCCACTGCTATGCTAGTAAACGCCTTGGGGCCAGCAAGAACTCAGCCATATGGAGGAAAGGAATGGATGTGCATGTCCTCTGTATTACACAAATTTGGGACTTATCTAGGAAAGACTTTCGGCCAAATGGAGAAGATGCCTTGGTATGTTGCGGTCTGGTACTAAACCTGTTGGTTTAGGAGAATCTTCAGTTTGTGGCATTCAGATAACAGAATAAATGACCTCCCTGAAGAATTCCACATACGAGAGATGTGGAACAGAACAACAAGTCACCATAAGCTGCATAGCTGTGTCGTTTGGAAACAGACCAATTAGGTGACTGTGATATCTGTCTCTCCTTTACCCAGTGCCAGCTCTACATCCCTCAGCCCTGCTCTTCTCTGCATGAGTCAGATGCTGCCGTGTGTGTGTGTGTGTGTGTGTGTGTGTGTGTGTGTTTTGTGTGGGTGTCTGTGTGTGTGCTTGCGAGCATGTTCTTCCCTCAGTAGCGAGGTGTTAGTGTAAGTGTGGAGGCTCTGAGTCAAGCACCTCACCAGGGACACCTGACTCAGCTCCGTCTGCTCCTCCTCTCTCCCCTCTGCTGGCATCTGCCCTGAGATGCTACAGGCTCTACAGAGGATTACTGGGTTGCTGACGCTAAAGAAAACTCCAAAGAGATATTGAATAATTCCTGTGAGTGACTCATTCATCTGTAACGAATTTGAGGATGAAAAGGGAGTGTAATAAACAGGTACAAAAATAGAGACTGACTGAAAAGCTGTTAATCAAAGGAATCTATCTTTATGAATCATGCCCTGATTGAAATACCTGGAAAGGATTCTGGTTCCCCTTGTTGCTTCCAATAGCGTGTACGGTAATGGAAAGAGTCACTGTAGATAGATGGAGGAAATGGATAGGTACTGTGGCAGTACAGAGAGGCAGAGAGAGACAGGTACAGAGAATGAGGGGGTGTAAAGAAGAGTACAGAGAGACAGGTACAGAGAACGGGGGGGTGTAAAGAAGAGTACAGAGAGAGGCAGAGAGAGACAGGTACAGAGAACGAGGGGGTGTAAAGAAGAGTACAGAGAGAGATAGAGAGAGACAGGTACAGAGAACGGGGGGGTGTAAAGAAGAGTACAGAGAGAGATAGAGAGAGACAGGTACAGAGAACGGGGTGGGGTGTAAAGAAGAGTACAGAGAGAGATAGAGAGAGACAGGTACAGAGAGTGGGGGAGGGTAAAGAAGTGCACAGAGAGACAGAGAGAGACAGGTACAGAGAACGGGGGGGGGGGGTGTAAAGAAGAGTACAGAAAGAGATAGAGAGAGACAGGTACAGAGAACGGGGGGGGGGGGGGTGTAAATAAGAGTACAGAGGGAGATACAGAGAGACAGGTACAGAGAACGGGGGGGTGTAAAGAAGAGTACAGAGAGAGGCAGAGAGAGACAGGTACAGAGAACGAGGGGGTGTAAAGAAGAGTACAGAGAGAGATAGAGAGAGACAGGTACAGAGAGTGGGGGAGGGTAAAGAAGTGCACAGAGAGACAGAGAGAGACAGGTACAGAGAACGGGGGGGGAGGGGGGGGGTGTAAAGAAGAGTACAGAAAGAGATAGAGAGAGACAGGTACAGAGAACGGGGGGGGGGTGTAAAGAAGAGTACAGAGGGAGATAGAGAGAGACAGGTACAGAGAGCGGGGGGGGGGTGTAAAGAAGAGTACAGAGAGAGGCAGAGAGAGACAGGTACAGAGGACGGGGGGGGGGGTGTAAAGAAGTGCACAGAGAGAGAGAGCTGGTAGAGCAAAGAATGTGAGGTGAAGTTCTCTCACCTTGGCTGACTGCAATCATTAGAAATACCCCAACATGCATATGTGTTCACCCTTTGCTATGAAGCCCTTAAATAAGATCTGGTGCAACCAATTACGTCCAGAAGTCACATAATTAGTTAAATAAAGTCCACCTGTGTGCAATCTAAGTGTCACATGATCTCTCACATGATCTCAGTATATATACAGTACACCTGTTCTGAAAGGCCCCAGAGTCTGCAACATCACTAAGCAAGGGGCACCACCAAGCAAGCAGCACCATGAAGACCAAGGAGCTCTCCAAACAGGTCAGGGACAAAGTTGTGGATAAGTACAGATCAGGGTTGGATTATAAAAAAATATCACAAACTTTGAACATCCCACGGAGCACCATTAAATCCATTATTAAAAATGTGAAAGAATATGGCACGACAACAAACCTACCAAGAGAGGGCTGCCCACCAAAACTCACGGACCAGGCAAGGAGGGCATTAATCAGAGAGGCAACAAAGAGACCAAAGATAACCCTGAAGGAGCTGCAAACCTCCACAGCGGAGATTGGAGTATCTGTCCATAGGACCATTTTAAGCTGTACACTCCACAGAGCTGGGCTTTACGGAAGAGTGGCCAGAAAAAACCCATTGCTTAAAGAAATAAATAAGCAAAAACATGGTGTTTTGCCAAAAGGCATGTGGGACACTCTCCAAACATATGGAACAAGGTACTCTGGTCAGATGAGACAAAAATTGAGCATTTTGGCCATCAAGGAAAACGCTATGTCTGGCGTAAACCCAACACCTCTCATCACCCCGAGAACACTGCCGATGTTTTTCATCGGCAGCGACTGGGAAACTGGTCAGAATTTAAGGAATGATGGATGGCTCTAAATACAGGGAAATTCTTGAGGGAAACCTGTTTCAGTCTTCCAGAGATTTGAGACTGGGACAGAGGTTCACCTTCCAGCAGGACAATGACCCTAAGCATATTGCTAAAGCAACACTTGAGTGGTTTAAGGTGAAACATTTAAATGTCTTGGAATGGCCTAGTCAAAGCCCAGACCTCAATCCAATTGAGAATCTGTGGAATGACATAAAGATTGCTGTACACCAGCGGAACCCTTCCAACTTGAAGGAGCTGGAGGAGTTTTACCTTGAAGAATGGGCAAATATCCCAGTGGTTAGATGTGCCAACCTTATAGAGACATAAATGCTGCAAAAGGTGGCTCTACAAAGTATTGACTTTGGAAGGGTTAGAATAGTTATGCATGCTAAAGTTTTCTTTTTTTTCTTTCTTGTTTGTTTCACAATTAAACATATTTTGCATCTCTAAAGTGGAAGGCATGTTGTGTAAGTCAAATGATACAAACATCCCAAAAATTAATTTTAATTCCAGGTTGTAAGGCAACAAAGTAGGAAAAATGCCAAGGGGGGTTGTCGTGTTATTAGTATCGTTAAAGGTGAAGACTGTTATTTTATCAAATCAATTCTCTGTAATTATTATTATTACGTGATTAAACTAATCATGTAAATGTAATTAACCAGGATGTCAGGGCACCACGGAAAATTTTCATATTACAAAGTTAGAATTTTCTTAATATAACTCTTCAGATACTTTAATATCTGATCAATTATTCTTATAATAATTAATTATTATTAGTACCTTCGTCAGTCTCATCTGAACGTCGTAAATTGTTGGTTATCTGCACGAACCCAGTCTTTACTATAAATCATCCATACACCAATTGGCCCAATTATTTATTTACTAACTAATTAAACAATCACAGAATATACAATACATAATAACATTATACCATCCCTAGTGGACTAAACAAAAACAGTTAGGTTATAACACTATAGATTCAGAGAGAAGAGAAGGGGGTTTTGGAAGGAAGACTAAGGAACATTGGTCTTTATCGGACCTGGGAAGCTATTCTCACATAAATACATATGCCACTAATGATCGCTCATCCGGAAAAGCAATGCATTGTATTTACGTGAAGCTGGTGATGTGATGCTCTGGTTTGCCCTGTCCTTTGTGGAATTTTCCGGGTCATCGTGTGAGAAGTTCACATGGTCTGAGAGGTTCATCTCACTCTAGAGATTGGTCCACGTCGGTCAGTGTTCTCGTACTAGATTTGCTACCGTTCCAGCTGCAGTCTGTAGGGCTGTCATCTAGGACTCACTTCTTCTTGAGTGATCAATAGTTCAGAGTTCCTACCATTTCACGTGGAGAGCAAGCTCCCATGTTTCCTGGCCTGTATGGTTGACATTAGAATTAGCCCTTTTAAACGTGAGGACAAATCCTAACGGTATTCGGAACTTGAGTGACTTTTCGTTATGTAGAGTGGATATTCAACTTTTCGCCACCACAGCTCACGCTGGGGTTTACTTAGTTCAACGTAAATTGGGTCACGGGGGCTCTTATAGAAATGTAGAAAAGGGGTTGTGTCACGTTCCTGACCTGTTTTCTGTTATTTTTGTATGTGTTTAGTTGGTCAGGACGTGAGTTGGGGTGGGCATTCTATGTTTTGTGTATCTATGTTTAGTGTCAGTGTTAATTGACCTTGTATGGCTCTCAATCAGAGGCAGGTGGTTTACGTTTTCCTCTGATTGAGAACCATATATAGGTAGGTTGTTTCACATTGTTTGTTGTGGGTGGTTGTCTCCTGTGTCCGTATATGTTACCACACGGGACTGTATTGTTTGTTTGTAGTCGTGTACCTGTTCGTGCGTTCTTCGTTATATGTAAGTTCACATGTTTTAGGTCAGTCTACGTTCGTTTGTTATTTTGTAGTTTGTTGAAGTGTTATTTCGGTTTTCGTCTTTACTTTAATAAACTTCATTATGTCAAATTATCACGCTGCGCTTTGGTCCAATCCCTACTCCTCCTCTTCATCCGAAGAGGAGGAGGACGACCGTTACAGGGTGGTTCATAATTTCCAACGAATGCCTATTCGCTTGGGTGTGGCTACTGACGTAGTTAAACTTTACTGGGAAGATGATTTTCTAATTTTAAAAGTTAACATCACATTATATCATTTCGCAAATAGCTTCATCTTTACTCATTCATTTTATACAAGAATTAGATGCAAACCTCATAACTGAGGGACCTGTATGAACAGAGTTAGCGTAATGTGGCTGTATTGTCTTTCATAAGGTCACAAACAAAACGGACCAGGTCGTAGTTGGCTTCTCCACCGACTGATTACACATTCTCCAAAATAGGAGTATTGTTCAATTCTCAAATTCTGGGATGTAGTGGAATTGGGCGGGAGAATCCCTTTGTCTTACTGTGAAACTCTCTCTCAATTGCATGGTCAGGGAGAGTCTCTGTGGTATTTACGACGTGGTTGTAAGGTCGTAAAACTGCTCCCCTCCCCTCCTAACATCTACCTGTTGTATTCGGCGCATGTAAAAAAATTTTTTTTTTATTTTTGTTCAGTATATTACACCCTACGCTGCATCCCCAATGTATCACCAGCTATATCTACTGTAGGGGGCTGTTCCTTTCTGAAAGGATGTATTAGTATTCATAGCCATGCATACAGAGTTGTGTTAAGCAGAGTTTTGTCCGCCCGGCAGAGAGTAGAGAGGAGAGAGAGAGGGAACATGATGATTACTGAAGCTCAGCGCCAGTCGAGCCATTTCAAAGCCACTTTTCCCCCCACTGTCAGCCAGGGGACTAGGCTCACATCCAAGACACTGAAGATCTTGTCTCTTCCTTCTCGCTCCACTCTTTCCTTTCTTTCTCCTCTTCATCTTTTCCGACTCCCAGCAAACTTTCACCTGCTTTCACAGGATGACTCTCAAGTTCCTGTCTCCTCTCAAACTTTGTGAACTTCCTCTGTTTTTACAAAGTCATTGGGGGGTTGGCTAGGAGATGCTCCTGAGAGTTTTCCGTTAAAAACTCTCACACAAATCTTTCCATTGAGACTTCACAGTTCCTTTGGAATATAAGCTTTTGGCCTATGTTTGGCTGTCATTGTTGCGGTGAGTGTCTATCATTGTATGCATATTATATAAAATCTTTTTGTTGTCAGTTTTATTGTGTAGATGAGGGGCCTTCACAGGAGTGACTGATGGAAAGGGAAGGCATATTGCTTGACCTCTAACCTCTTGTTTGACCTCTAACCTCTTGACACTGTAACTCTAGTACACTGGCCCTGTAATAACACTGTGTTTCTCTGTCTGCTCAGGGAAGGTTCTGAACACAGACCTGCGCCACTACCTTAGCCTGCAGTTCCAGAAGGGCTCGTTGGATCACAAGCTGCAGCAGGTCATCCGAGACAACCTCTACCTGCGCACCATCCCCTGTAAGTCTCCTCAATCTCTGCTCCTAGGCTTGCATGTGAAATGGTACCCTATCTCCTAGTGCACTACTTTTGACCAGAGCCTTATGCAGACCATGGTCAAATGTAATGCACTAGAAGTTATAGGGTGACATTTCAGAGGCACACCTCACAACACCCCTCACCCCTAACACCACCCCTCACACGGACACCTAACACCAACCCCCACACCACCCCTCACATGGACCCCTCACACCACCCCTAACACCAACCCTAACACCAACCCTCACACCACCTCTAACACCAACCCCCACACCACCCCTCACACAGACACCTAACACCACCCCTCACACTGACTCCTCACACCACCCCTCACAACACCCCTCACACGGACTCCTCATACCACCCCTCACAACACCACTCACACAGTCCCCTCACACCACTCCTCACACCATCCCTAACACCAACCCCCACACCACCCCGAACACCACCCCTCACACGGACACCTAACACCAACCCCCACACCACCCCTCACACGGACTCCTCACACCACCCCTCATACGGACCCCTCACACCACCCCTCACACAGACCCCTAACACCACCCCTCACACGGACCACTCACACCACCCCTAACATCACCCCTCACACCACCCCTCATACGCACCCCTTACACCACCCTTCATACCACCCTTCACACCACCCCTTACAACACCACCTCTCACACCACCCCTCACACGGACCCCTCACACCACCCCTCACACGGACTCCTCACAACACCCCTTACAACACCCCTTACACGGTCCCCTCACACCACTCCTCAAACCACCCCTCACAACACCCCGAACACGGTCCCCTCACACCACTCCTCACACCACCCCTCACAACATCCCGAACACGGTCCCCTCACACCACCCCTCACAACACCCCTCACACGGTCCCCTCACACCACCCCTAACACCACCCCTCACACGGACTCCTCACACCACCCCTCACACGGACTCCTCACACCACCCCTCATACGGACCCCTAACGCCACCCCTCACACAGACACCTAACACCCCCCTCACACGGACTCCTCACACCACCCCTAACATCACCCCTCACACCACCCCTCATACGCACCCCCTACACCACCCTTCATACCACCCTTCACACCACCCCTCACACGGACCCCTCACACCACCCCTCACACGGACTCCTCACAACACTCCTCAAACCACCCCTCACAACACCCCTTACAACACCCCTCACACGGTCCCCTCACACCACTCCTCAAACCACCCCTCACAACACCCCGAACACGGTCCCCTCACACCACCCCTCACACCACCCCTCACACCACCCCCAATGACCCCTCACACGGACACCTAACACCAACCCCCACACCACCCCTCACACGGACTCCTCACACCACCCCTCATACGGACCCCTAACACCACCCCTAACACCACCCCTCACACAGACACCTAACACCCCCCCTCACACGGACTCCTCACACCACCCCTCACATGGACCACTCACACCACCCCTAACATCACCCCTCACACCACCCCTCATACGCACCCCTTACACCACCCTTCATACCACCCTTCACACCACCCCTTACAACACCACCCCTCACACCACCCTTCACACCACCCCATACAACACCACAACTCACACCACCCCTCACACAACACACTTCATCGAGCCAGGTCTCGCACACACACCTAAAGCTCAACATGACAGCAAAAACGAAGAAATACTCATAAACCCAGACGTTGCTCCAAATTGCAGTCTGTGATTGTGGTCTTTTATACGAAATCTTTTATTCTGAGTGGTGCAAGATGTGTGTTATTGAAACAATCAATCTGCAAATTACATTCAATCTGAATTACTTTCAATCTGAATGACCTTCAATCTGAATTACTTTCAATCTGAATGACCTTCAATCTGAATTACTTTCAATGAGAATTACTTTCAATTTGCATTAACTTTGGTCTGAATGACCGTTAGAGCTTTCAGTTAAGAATAGATATAGAGGTGCTAGCCTCTCCTCAATGGTCATAATAGATGTGTGCTAAGAGTAGGAAAGGAATGTGGTTCTGATAGAAGACAGGATGAACATTCATGGAGAACAGAAACCTTATCTCCAAATGATGTAGTAATTATGTCATTATTAACACACATTATGTGACAACATTTAGAGCATAATATTTACCATTTCATTTTTCCAAAGAAGGACCATCTCCAATAAGAACAGCAACATGTTTGAGCATACCTCTTGGTTTTAGTCACACACAGTCCCACTGTTCCTCAGGCTATGGCAGACAGTTCTGCACTGCACTGTCACAAACACAGCGATAGGCTCCCTGCTCTCCCCCACAGGGCTGGAAGATGCTCTTTCTTGTAGAGTGGGGAATTGTAGGCAGAAGGGGGACATTTTTATGGGAAGTAAGCCACTTACCTCTCATGTATATTTACATTTTTGGAGAGGAGGAATATTTATCCCACTATCAATCAATCCCTTCTCTCAACCACTTTCGATCATATGTGAGTTGAAGATTTCTGCCTTCTCTTGGACAGTCAACGTACGTACAGTGGCTTGCAAAAGTATTCACCCCCCTTGTCATTTTTCTTATTTTGTTGCCTTTCAACCTGGAATTAAAATAGATTTTTGTGGGGTTTGAATCATTTGATTTACACAACATGCCTACCACTTTGAAGATGCAAAATATGTTTAATTGTGAAACAAACAAGAAATAAGACAAAGAAACAGAACTTGAGCTTGCATAACTATTCCCTCCCAAAGTCAATACTTTGTAGAGCCACCTTTTGCAGCAATTACAGCTCAAAGTCTCTTGGGGTATGTCTCTATAAGCTTGGCACATCTAGCCACTGGGATTTTTGCCCATTCTTCAAGGCAAAACTGCTCCAGCTCCTTCAAGTTGAAAGGGTTCCGCTGGTGTACAGCAATCTTTATTCATACCACAAATTCTCAATTGGATTGAGGTCTCAGCTTTGACTAGGCCATTTCAAGACATTTAAATGTTTCCCCTTAAACCACTCAATTGTTGCTTTAGCAGTATGCTTAGGGTCATTGTCTTGCTGAAGGGTGAACCTCTGTCCCAGTCTCAAATCTCTGGAAGATTGAAACAGGTTTCCCTCAAGAATTTCCCTGTATTTAGCAACATCCATCATTCCGTCAATTCTGACCAGTTTCCCAGTCGCTGCCGACGAAAAACATCCCCACAGCACGATGCTGCCACCACAATGCTTCACTGTGGGGATGGTGTTCTTGGGGTGATGCGAGGTGTTGGGTTTACGCCAGACATAGCGTTTTCCTTGATGGACAAAAAGCTCAATTTTAGTCTCATCTGACCAGAGTACCTTCTTCCATATGCTTGGAGAGTCTCACATGCCACATGTCTTTTGGTGAACATATTTCTTTCTTTAAGCAATGCTTTTTTTCTGGCCACTCTTCTTTAAAGCCCAGCTCTGTGGAGTGTAAGCTTAAAGTGGTCCTATGGACAGATATTCCAATCTCCGCTGTGGAGGTTTGCAGCTCCTTCAGGGTTATCTCTTTGTTGCCTCTCTGATTAATGCCCTCCTTGCCTGGTCCGTGAGATTTGGTGGGCGGTCCTCTCTTGGCAGGTTTGTTGTGGTGCCATATTCTTAATAATGGTTTTAATGGTGCTTTGTGGGATGTTCAAAGTTTCTGATATTTGTTTTAACCCAACCCTGATCTGTACTTCTCCACAACTTTGTCCCTGGCCTGTTTGGAGAGCTCCTTGGTCTTCATGGTGCCGCTTGCTTGGTGGTGCCCCTTGCTTAGTGGTGTTGCAGACTCTGGGGCTGTCACGAATCTCGCCGAAGATGGTGCCTCTTCCTGTTCGGGCGGCGCTCGGCGGTCGTCATCGCCGGCCTACTAGCTGCCACCGATCCCCTTTTCTGTTTCAGTTAGTTTTGTCTGATTAGTTTCACCTGTTTCTTGTTTCGGTTTTGTTTTGGGCTATTTAAACCCGGTAGGCCCGCCGGCTTTTGTGCGGGCTTGATTTTCTGTTCATGGTGTGTGGATTATTATGGATTCTGTTTTCCTGGACAGTTTCGTCCTATTTGTTGGACTGGGTATTTTATGGGCCCTTGTGTTTGGCGGGACCGTTACTCTGTTCTTGGAATAAAGATCCACGTTTTGAACTATCCTGCTCTCTGCGCCTGACTCCTCCACCCACTACTCCTAGAAGCCATTACAGGGGCCTTTCAGAACAGGTGTATATATACTGAGATCATGTGAGAGATCATGTGACACTTAGATCGCACACAGGTGGACTTTATTTAACTAATTATTTGACTTCTGGACATAATTGGTTGCACCAGATCTTATTTAGGGGCTTCATAGCAAAGGGTGAACACATATGCACACACCACTTTTACGTTGTAATATTTTTGGGGGGGAAATTAGTAATTTTTTTCATTTCACTTCACCAATTTGGACTATTTTGTGTATGTCCATTACATGTTATCCAAATAAAAATCCATTTAAATTACAGGTTGTAATGCAACAAAATAGGAAAAACGTCAAGGAGGATGAATACTTTTGCAAGGCACTGTACACCTGTTTGTGCCTGACAGTTTCTGTGTCCAGTCTGTGCTCCTAGTTTGTATACTTCCTTCGTCTTTCTTACTTTAGCTGGCAGAGTGAAAACTGTTCTTTCTCAGGTTAAAGGTTGAGCTAGTAAGTGCATCATTCTATCAGTGCTGAATGTTTTATGTTGTGCTGTAATAGAATTCACTGTGTCTCTCTGTTGGTGTCACGCCCTGACCATAGTTTGCTTTGTATGTTTATATGTTTTGTTTGGTCAGGGTGTGATCTGAGTGGGCATTCTATGTTGTATGTCTAGTTTGCCTGTTTCTGTGTTTGGCCTGATATGGTTCTCAATCAGAGGCAGGTGTTAGTCGTTGTCTCTGATTGGGAACCATATTTAGGTAGCCTGTTTTGTCATTGTGGGTTGTGGGTGATTGTCTATGTGTAGTGTTTTTGTGTCAGCACTATTATTCATTAGCTTCAAGTTCGTTGTTTGTTATTTTTGTATAGTTTCGTTAAATGTTCTCTGTGTTAATAAATATCAAGATAACACTTACCACGCTGCATATTGGTCCTCCGATCCTTCAAACTTCTCCTCCTCAGATGAGGAGGATGACGAGCGTGACAGTTGGTGTGTTTTCTCCAGAGACTAACCTGCCAGATCTCTCAGGGGATGGACACAGCTCCTTAGAACTCATCTCATGGCTATATGGAATTTTACAGACTTATTAGCGGATGGCGACAATTGTTAATTGCAGAATTAAATGTCTATTTCAGGGATCTACTTGTCTTCCTCCACACGTTTACAGTATCTTGTTTTATATTTCTCCCAGTCCTACAGTTAAGGTTCTAGATCACAGAGCTGCAATCCACCATCCATCAGCCTCTGTAGCCTCACCGCATCACTGTGAATCCATAATTCCCTCTGTGAATTAGTCTTAATGAGTGAGTGACTAGAGTGACTGAGACAGAAAGACTAAATTACTCTCCATCACACTCTTTTAACCCCTTTCCGTCTCTCTGTTTTTGGCATTCTTGCCTTCCATATCTCTTACTTTCACTCCCTCTCTATCCCTCTCTCTTTCTCTCTTTCTCTCTTTCACTCTGAATATTTTTTAATTCAATATGCTGAGATTAATAGAAGTCAGAGATTAACAAGCCTCACTCAAACATGCATTTTATTCATGTCTATGCTTCCAGCATCTAGAATACACTGCTACCACACAAACCAACATACCTTTTGTGTTGGTTTGTGGGATGGTAGTAAATATGGTGTGCTCCCATGTCACTGTGCCAATGACCTAATTCCACAGCTCTAAGTGCTGTTGGTCAGAAACATCTATCTATCTGTCCTTTGCATCTGTGTAGTATACAGTCCTGGAAGGCTACTCTGTCCTTGTGCTTTTGAGAGCTAGCTTTCTATCACTTTGGGATGATAATAAAGATGATGCTCTGTTATAAAACCAAACATTACCCACTCCCCTTGGCGTGACCATGGCACAGCAGTATTATGGGCTCTGTGAGGGCAATGAAAGATGGGACAATCAGGAGGGGAGCGGGAGAGAGAGAGAGAGTGGGAGAAAGAAAGAGAGAAAGAGTGCTCACAGGACCTTACCGCATGCCATGGTAATCCCTGAGTCTCCTTCATTGGGCCTCAGACTGCCTCAGACTGCCTCCACATCTTCCAATATAACAAAGGCGCAGCAGGAAGCTCTTAAGAGCTCATAAGGGGACAAAGATGGGAGGCAGTCTCCGAGAGGGAAAAGGGCCCTTGGTCGCACTCAGTCCCAGTACGACTTCCCTTCCCTGAGGAGACACAGCCTCCTGAGCTCCCTCTCAGTGCACTCTCTTTTTCTGCTGGCTTATGTTGACTTGGTGAGAGGGGAGTGCAGTACTGCACCCGGCCAGTGTGTGGCATCAGTTAGGCTGTCGAAAGGCAACTGGCTCTGCTGATTGTGCTCTTGGTGATATAATACCATTGAGTTTAGTTTTTGGCATGAATATAGTTCAGTGCCACGCAAAATTAGATTTTATTCTGAGATCTTTATAAGAAACAGGCCATGGCCTTGAATTACATGATTTTCCTGAATTTGTGTTTTCACGTAATACCCTACTGGATACAGACGCCAATTCAACATCTATTCCACGTTGGTTCAATGTAATTAATTGAAATGACGTGGAAACAACGTTTAGTCAACCAGTGTGTGCCCAGTGGGACAGTTCTTGAATAAGCTGTTTTAAATTCCTGCACACTTATAAAAAATGTATCTTTAACCCATTTTCTCTTCTTCAAAGTAAATGCTATGGCCACAAAAGCACTGAGGCTCCTCGTTTTTGCAATACTTTTTCCCCTCTGTATTTGACACACGAATCCCAGTGGCATTTTCAAGTGCCAAGATGAAACAATGCAAAAAAATGCCATGTTATTATTCTGGTTCTCTTTTTCTGAGTGAAACCGCCTCTGATGTCCCTGCTGTGGCGTGACTCTTTGTCTGTGTCTGTGGCATCGATGCTAGCCAGGTCTTAAAAAAGTAGGACCGCAGTATATGAAAGGGAGAGATTATGAAAGACTTGATGGAGTGCCAATTTGGGTCCAAGGTAGACACATATTCATGCATTCTCATTATCTCTCTCACACACACATACTGTACAAACACACACACACAGTAGCACACACACACACACACACACACACACATTGCCAAGATTTACACCGCTGAGGGAGAAGTGCTTGCTTCAGATGAACGTGACCATGTGAATCAAGATTATTATAATAAATGAAAACAAAAGATTAATCATGAAAAAACTATTTTATAAACTGAAATAAAATAATTAACAAAACAGTTTGAGAAAACTAAAACTATACAGAAATGATTTTATTTGACTGAAAAACTAACTAAAATAAAAACCATCATGAATTATGGTCCCCCTAAACTTTAGGAAAAAATCTAATGGGGTTTTCAAGTTTTTGAATCTTGCCGGCAAACAATGCCAGGTGTTGGCGATATTTCATATAGGTTGAGCTTGGCCCTCAGATCCTCCACAGATCTACGCCAGGCGGTGTTTGAAGAAGGCCCGGAAGACCACCAAGGACTCCAGTCACCTGAGCCACGGACTGTTCACTCTGTTACCATCTGGCAAGCGGTATCCGAGGAATGGGTCTCAGACCAACGGTAGAACACAATAAAATGTACGTTGTGGAGAATGTGGACAGAATCATGAAATCCAGACATTAGAATGGAATTCAACAATGTTCAAAATGTTTTGAACTTATTAGAAAATGCATTAATTTGGCCAAGATTATTATAAGACATGAACAAACTGCATCAGTGATCCATATTTTCCTTCAACTTTCTGAAGAGGCAATGGCATAGGAATGCCTCTGTCTCTGTGTGAGTGCTTGTCTGCCTTTTTGTGTACTCGTTTGTGATGTTGCTAATGTAATGACAACTCACTTCTAGTAGAGGGAAAGGTCCCCAAAAACCTTCTCAATGAACTAGTCTCTTTTGTGCAAATAGTCTCTTAGGTGTAGATAGTCACTAAGGTGCAGGTCTGTGCAGGGAGACAGATATGGTTAGCTGTTCAGCAGTGATGTCCTGGTTGTAGAAGCTGTCTCGGATCATTGTTGTAGGGCCATATAAAATCACTTAGATTTTTTTGCTTGATTCCGTTTATTTTTTTCTCAAAATCGGTTTTCTGTGTTTTGTTGTTCATGGTTTTTGGTCTCAAAATCACACTTTTTAAATAGAAAAACAGACAAATTGGATGTTCTAAGTGCTCAACAATGCTTAAACCACATCAGGAGACCACTTTTGAGGTCTGGGTGTAGTCGCCCTTAATTCAACTTCACACTAGCCAGAGACTGTTGTTTGGTTAGCGATGATTCTGTAGCGCTCATGTGATTGCAGTGTTTGCAAAACAAATGGCCACTGTATTGATGAAAATAATCATGATATCATTCTGCCAGGTAGGCATAGCTACTTTGTAGTTAGCATTTCATTGAGAAGGTTTTTGGGGACCTTTCCCTCTACTAGAAGTCAGTTGTCATTACATTAGCAACATCACAAACGAGTACACAAAAAGGCAGACAAGCACTCACACAGAGACAGAGGCATTCCTATGCCATTGCCTCTTCAGAAAGTTGAAGGAAAATATGGATCACTGATGCAGTTTGTTCATGTCTTATAATAATCTTGGCCAAATTAATGCATTTTCTAATAAGTTCAATTTTTTTTTAACATTGTTGAATTCCATTCTAATGTCTGGATTTCATGATTCTGTCCACGTTCTCCACAACGTACATTTTATTGTGTTCTACCGTTGGTCTGAGACCCATTCCTCGGATACCGCTTGCCAGATGGTAACAGAGTGAACAGTCCGTGGCTCAGGTGACTGGAGTCCTTGGTGGTCTTCCGGGCCTTCCTCAAACACCGCCTGGCGTAGATGTACTGGAGAGCAGGGAGCTATGCCCCAGTGATGTATTGGATCATCTGCACCACCCTCTGTACAGCCTTGCGGTTGAGGGCGGGGCAGTTGCCATACCAGGCGGTGATGCAGCCAGTCAAGATGCTCTCGATAGTGCAGCTGTAGACATTTTTGAGGATCTGAGGGCCCATACCGAATTTCTTCAGTCGACGGTAGAAGAGGCGCTGTTGTGTAATTGCTCCATGTGTGATTGGTCCAACATATTTCTTGCACCAGTCTAGGCGCTAATCCTTTAAAATCCAAGTCACATTAAGATTGACTTCATCATTTAAACCGTACCTAACCTATGACCTGACCCATGACCCAATCTGCATACCCTGCCCGTCATCAGTTGAGACACAGCATACTCTTGAATACAGGATGGGTTTCATTTCAATCATAGAAATATAATTCATAGAATGAACCTATCCCTTCAGACCACTGCAATAGCTGGTACACCATTGTCTTATTCTATTCTATTATTCTATGATGTATATATTTATGTGATTTCTTCCTATGGAAGATGGACAGTTTAATTTAGAACAATGGATATTTTCACTCAAGTAAGCATTCTCTGGTGTGTGGATCTCCAACCATCTTTGTTGTACCATTTAAAAGTAGATATTTCAATATAATTCACATTTTAGTAAATGTATTAGCCAAATCATGACACCCAGTTTGTATTCAAGAGTATGCTGTGTCTCCACAGATGGCGGGCACAACACAAACACCTCAGATTATGTAAATGAGGGTCTAAGATACAAAATGTAGTATACAAACATGAAAAATTGGAGTTTATGCATTTTTGGATAATTGACGTAAAAAGTGACATATATATTTTGCACATGGAATAGCCTTCATTTCTCAGAACAAGAACAGACTGATGAGTGTCAGAAGAAAGTTCTTTGTTTCTAGCCTTTTTGAGCCTGTAAACGAACCCACAAATGCAGATGCTCCATATTACATAACTAGTCTAAAGAAGGCCAGTTTTATTGCTTCTTCTATCAGCACAAGAGTTTTCAGCTGTGCTAACATAATTGCAAAAGGGTTTTCTAATGATCAATTAGCGTTTTAAAATTATCAACTTGAATTAGCTAACACAACGTGCCATTGGAACACCAGAGTGATGGTTGCTGATAATGGGCCTCTGTACGCCTATGTAAATATTGCATAAAAAATCATCCGTTTCCAGCTACAATAGTCCTTTACAACATTTACAACAATGTCTACACTGTATTTCTGATCAATTTGATGTTATTTTAATGGACAAAAAATGTGCGTTTCTTTCAAAAACAAGGACATTTCTAAGTGACCCCAAACTTTTGAACGGTAGTGTATATATAGTACCAGTCAAAAGTTTGGACACACCTACTCATTCCAGGGTCTTTATTTATTTTTCCTATTTTCTACATTGTAGAATAATAGTGAAGACATCAAACTATGAAATAACACATATGGAATCATGTAGTAACCAAAAAAGTGTTAAACAAATCAAAATATATGTTATATTTGGGATTCTTAACCACCCTTTGCCTTGATGACAGCTTTGCACACTCTTGGCATACTCTCAACCAGCTTCATAAGGTTGTCACCTGGAATAAATTTCCATTAACAGGTGTGCCTTGTTAAAAGTTAAGAAGGAAAGAAATTCCACAAATTAATGCGTTTGAGCCAATCAGTTGTGTTGTGACAAGGTAGGAGTGGTATACAGAAGATAGCCCTATTTGGTAAAAGACCAAGTCCATATTATAGCAAGAACAACTAAATGTTTATAAAAAAAAAAAAATGTAACCTTCATTTAACTAGGCGAGTCAGTTATGAACAAATTCTTATTTACAATGACGGCCAACCCCGGCCAAACCCGGACGATGCTGGGCCAATTTTGCGCCAACATATGGGAACCCCAATCACGTCCGGTTGTGATACAGCCTGGAATCGAACCAGGGTCTGTAGTGACGCCTCTTGCACTGAGATGCAGTGCCTTAGACCGCTACACCACTCGGGAGCCTCAAGCTCGGGAGCCTTAAGCAAAGAGAAACGACAGTCCATCATTATTTTAAGACTTGAACGTCAGTCAATACAGGACATTTCAAAAACTTTTAAAGTTTCTTCAAGTTTAGTCGCAAAAACCATCAAGCACTATGATGAAACTGGCTCTTGTGAAGACCGCCACTGGAAAGGAAGAACCAGAGTTACCTCTACTGTAGACTATAAGTTCATTAGAGTTAACTGCACCTCAGATTGCAGCCCAAATAAATGCTTTACAGAGTTCAAGTAACAGACACATCTCAACATCAGCTGTTCAGAGGAGACTGCGTGAATCAGGCCTTCATGGTTGAATTGCTGCAATGAAACCACTACTAAAGGACACCAATAAGAAGAAGAGACTTGTTTGGGCAAAGAAACACAAGCAATAGACATTAAACCGGTGGAAACCTGTCCTTTGGTCTGATGAGTCTAAATTTGGTAGATTTTTGGTTCCAACCTTTGTGCCTTTGTGAGACGCAGAATAGGTGAACGGATGATCTCCGCATGTGTGGTTCCCACCACGAAGCATAGAGGAGGACATGTGATGGTGTGGGGGTGCTTTGCTGGTGAGACTGTCAGTGATTTATTTAGAATTCAAGGCACAGCATGGCTACCACCAGCATGGCTACCACAACATTCTGCAGCGATACGCCATCCCATCGTGTTTGTGCTTAGTGGGACTGTCATTTGTTTTTTAACAGGACACCTCCAGGCTGTGTAAGGGCTATTTGACCAAGAAGGAGAGTGATGGAGTGCTGCATCAGATGACCTGGCCTCCACAATCACCCGACCTCAACCCAATTGAGATAGTTTGGGATAAGTTTGGACCGCAGAGTGAAGGAAAAGCAGCCAAAAAGTGCTCAGCATATGTGGGAACTCCTTCAAGACTGTTGGAAAAGCATTCCTCATTTAGCTGGTTGGGAGATTGCCAAGAGTGCACAAAGCTGTCATCAAGACAAAGGGTGGCTACTTTGAAGAATCCAAAATATATTTGGATTTGTTTAAAACTTTTTGGGTTATTAGATGATTCCATATGTGTTATTTCATAGTTTTGATGTCTTCACTATTATAATACAATGTAGAACATAGTAAAATTAAGAAAAAACCTGTGAATGAGTAGGGGTGTCCAAATTTTGGACTGGTACTGTGTATATATATATTTTTTATAAATCATTAAATAGATTGACAACCCTGTTTGTAAACTTTGTAAACTTTCAAATGATATCAAACTCAACTGTTTTTTCAGTGATGAAGACATGGATATCTGATGGTTGGGTGAAGTATGCAAAATGGGTCAACTTTGAACACCTCTATCTCCTGAATGTTTTGACATTCAGGTCCAAAAAGTAACTGTATCATCACTTCTACCATTAGCAAACATGTATGGAATATTTCATTCAAATGAAATGGGTGGAGGCGAAAGTGATTAAATTCATATGGAACGACCTTATTGACTGTGTTGGGGGTAAAAAGTTAAAAGTGTGCTCAAAGACTCTGCTCCCAAGTAGATACTCAGCACCCTCAAAGCAAAGCACAGTTCATCCTCATGTTTCCCTCAACAGGTTGACAATGGAATAGTTACAGTAGCAGCAATATTGGTGTGACATCTAAATGATGCTGCAAGTGAGATAGAGGCTTGGCATGTAGCGGTGCCCTCAGTAATTGCCTTATGGGGGACATTTTCAGGGACTAAAGTTGGCATAAGAAGACAGAAACAGACATCCTGTTAATGAGAGAATGCTGTGAACCCCCTAATGCTAATATCACACAATCCCCATGTCCTTTTCTTTGATCTATCTGTGATACCAGTGAGCACTAAATAGGCCCTCCCTCCATATGTTTCCTACCCTTTGCATCAGTGTTCATGGGCTCATTCTATATTCAATTGTTGTTGCATTCTCATATGCTCATGTTTGTATTTGTTTGTGTGATTAACAGGCACCACGCGGCTGCCCAGAGAACGGGAGGTACCGGGTGTGGACTACAACTTCATCAGCGTGGAAGACTTCCGTATCCTGGAGGAGAGTGGCCTTCTGCTGGAGAGTGGAACCTACGATGGTGAGGATTCACTAAAGCGTTCAATAATTGATTAATAAACTTAGTAGTCAGTTGTTGAATTAATTACAGTTGGCAAGAGTGAATTGCATTGGCCAAGGCTAAATAGATTTATCAGGCAAACATTATTAAGAGGCTTGTTAGAACTGAAACCTTCGATTCAAAGGAGGCGAGGATACTCAAGAGCCCTTGAGCTGCTCTATCCATTAAGAACTCCTTTAATCTGTAGAGCGGCAATGTGCTGAAAGGCTGCCCCACCTGATCACCAACCTCAGTAGATCCTCTGTAGATGTTTTAACCTGCTGAACTGTGTCTGGCCAGCTGACTCCACTACTGCAGAGGCAGAGGAGAAGCTATCTATGGTTTATTCATGTATTGATGGCCCTCTCTACCTATGAGGTTGCATGCTTCCAAAAACTACTGGCAGCTACCAGATCTCTTTATATGGCCTCCCATCCTTCCGGTATCCTCTCCGACAAAAGAGGTGTCCTCTTTATAAAGGAAAATCAGTTTAGTTTGTGCCTTGGTGATGACACACTGAACTTGGCTGTTGTGTGAACTCCTGTATGTAACCATAGCAAATGTTGTTATAGCAGCAGACGACAGTTCATACATAGTAAAATACATATATATTTTATTTGCAGTGTTGACACAAGAATGGCTGTTTTTGGGTTTTCCTGCTATTGTATGTAGTCACTCACAGTTGAATGAGTTGAATCAGTTTTACAGTTTTACTTTTTAATAGCACTTCAATGGCACATTAAGTACTCACCCTGCATTATGGGGTTGAATAGTCTCAGAGTATTTATGTCATGAAGAATTGGAGCCGAGGATTTTTCTCACATTGTCCGATGATAATGGCAATAACATGATAATCTCTTCTCTTTAAGCTCAGTCTTTCATACACCAAATTCTAGCTACCTGCTGTGGAATCAGAATGGACTCAGGCTTTGAATGTTAGAGGAGCACCTCTGATCTAGTGATTGGCCCATATCACATATCCTTCTCTCCAGTGTCTTTTATCTGGAGTAAGAGTCTTACCAACCAGACGCACAGGGTCTATGAAGGAGCTTGGCACTGGCAGGTCCTGACTGTTGACAGTTTCAAGTTCAAGTTTCATGCACAACTCAAAACCCAATAACGTACATTATTACAAGAAAAAAAGTAAAATAAGAAATGTGAAATACACAATAAAGTAAGTAAGCATAGTATATACAGGAAATATACAGTTCCAATACCATATTTGCAATGCGCAGTGATACTGGAGTGATGGAGGTAGATACAGTGCATTCGGAAAGTATTCAGACTTTTTCCAAAATGTGTTACGTTACAGCCTTATTCAAAATTGAATAAATATTTGTTTTACCCATCAATCTATACACAATACCCCATAATGACAAAGCAAAAAAGGGTTTTAGAAACGTTTGCAAATGTATTAAACATTTAAAACAGAAATACCTTATTTACATAAGTATTCAGATCCTTTGATATGAGACTTTAAATTGAGCTCAGGCGCACCCTGTTTCCATTGATCATCCTTGAGCTGTTTCCACAACTTAATTGGAGTCCACATGTGGTCAATTCAATTTATTGCACATGATTTGGAAAGGCACACGACTGTCTATATGAGGTCCCACAGTTGACAGTGCATATCAGAGCAAAAAATTGTCCGTAGAGCTCCGAGACAGGATTGTGTCGAGGCACAGATCTGGGGAAGGGTATCAAAAAATATCTGCAGCATTGACGGTCCCCAAAAACACAGTTGCCTACATCATTCTTCAATGGAAGAAGTTTGGAACCACCAAGGCTCTTCCTAGAGCTGGCCACCCGGCCAAACTGAGCAATCGGGGGAGAAGGGCCTCAGTCAGGGAGGTGACCAAGAACCTGATGGTCACTCTGACAGAGTTCCTCTGTAGAGATGGGAGAACCTTCCAGAAGGACAACCACATCTGCAGCACTCCACCAATCAGGTCTTTATGATAGAGCCAGACAGAAGTCATTCCTCAATAAAAGGCACATGACAGCCCGCTTGGAATTTGCCAAAAGGCACCTAAAGGACTCTCAGACCATGAGAAACAGCATTCTCTGGTCTGATGAAACCAAGATTGAACTCTTTGGCCTGAATGGCAAGCATCACATCTGGAGGAAACCTCGCTATGTTTTTCAGTGGCAGGAACTGAAAGACACGCCAGGATCGAGGGAGATATGAATGGAGCAGGGTACAGAGAGACCCTTGATGAGAACATGCTCCAGAGCGCTCAGGACCTCAGACTGGGGAGCAGTTTCACCTTCCAACAGGAAAACGACCCTAAGCCACACAGGCAAGACAATCCAGTAGTGGTTTCGGGACAAGTCTCTGAATGTCCTTGAGTGGCCCAGCCAAAGCCCGGACAGGAACCCTATCGAACATCTCTTGAGACACCTGAAAATAGCTGTGCTGCGACGCTCCCCATCCAACCTGACAGACCTTGAGAGGATCTGCAGAGAAGAATGGGAGAAACTCCCCAAATACAGTTGTGCCAAGCTTGTAGCATCATACCCAAGAAGATTCAAAGCTGTAATCGCTGCCAAAGGTGCTTCAACCAAGTACTGAGTAAAGGGTCTGAATACTTATGTAAATGTGATATTTTCTTTTTGTGTGTTTCTTAAAACCTGTTTTTGCTTTGTCATTATGGGGTATTGTGTGTAGATTGATGAGGGGGAAAAACAATTTAATCCATTTTAGAATAAGGCTGTAACAAAATGTGTAAATAGTCAAGGGTGATGATGGAGTGAGTGTTTGTGTTTGAAAATGATGGAGTGAGTGTTTGTGTGTGTGTTGGAGTGACAGTGTGTGTAGGGCCCTGTGAGTGTGCATAGAGAACTAAAAGGTCAATAACTCAGATAGTCTGTAGCTATTTTGTTAGCTATTTATCGTATTACTTGGGGTCGTAGAGAAAATTGTCTATGCCTTGGGTGGTTCGAGTCTTTAACGATTTTCCAGGCCTTCTTTTCACACCGCCTGATATAAAGGTCCTGGATGGTGGGAGTTCGGCCCCAGTGATGTACTGGGCTGTCCACACAACCCTCTGAGGGAGGTGCTATTGCCATACCAAGCAGTGATGCAGCCAGTCAATATGCTCTCAATGGTACAGCTGTAGAACCTTTTGAGGATTTGAGGGCCATGCCAATCTTTTTCAACCTCCCGAGGGGGAGAGGCACTGCCGTGCCTTCTTCACAACTGTGAGTGTGTGTTTGGACCATTTTCATTCTTTAGTGATTTGGACACCGAGGAATTTGAAGCTGTCTACATGATCCACTGCCGCCGTGTCGATGTGGATGGGGGCGTGCTCACCCCCCCCCCCCCATTTCCTGTAGTCCACGATCAGCTCTGATCAATGTCTTGCTGACGTTGAGGGAGAGATTGTTGCTCCGGCACCACACACCACGTCTCCTGGGCCCTCTGATGTGATGTCCCTCCAGATACTCCCTGAGGTTCTCCCTGTGAGTCAACCCCCAGCTGACAGACAGCAGGTTGGCATTGACGCCTCCTCACACACACTTTGAGCTAATCCCAGCCCTGTTGGGGAAGACAGAATTGAGATCACATAAAGTAAGAAAGGGGCTGCAGGTTTCAGAAGCTGTCAAGTCAAGGGACAGCCACCCACGGCTGTTAGCTGCCCTTCATCTCTGAGCTGGAGCCAGACTTGTGGGATTTCTGCACCTTTACAGGCAGCCAGATAACACGGTAAAGCACATATTCTGAATGATTTGATTAGGCTAGAGAGAGAGAGAGAGATTAGGGGAGAGAGGGAAGGAGAAAGGGAGAGGGCCAAGGATAGATTTAAAGGACTTCAGCTGAGCTGTGCCCAGAGTCAGCTCTTGATGGCAAGCTCTCAAAGCTGTACACTAGCAGTGTTTGGCTGGGTGCAAATGTGTGTATTGACTTTCCAGGGTTCTAGGCTGCACTTTGCTGTCCGCTGGAGTGCATTGAAGGCCCTGATAGTGACACGTTATCCAAAGAAACAGAGACAGCACAAACATGTTTGGGTATTGGCACATAGCTGTGGTCTCACTGCACAATGAGTAAACTAGGTACAGTACAGAGCTATTACAACGTAAAATTATATGGGATTTTTTTCCATTTAGATTTTTTGCCAAATTGAGTATACATTCTGAGTAAGTGTGTGCAACAAACAAGACCCAATTCCGCTGGAATCGCCTGCTGTATTTGAGCCCTCTAGTTTATTTTATGTCCTACATTAAATACCCATAGATTTGACTCGCCCAATTGACTTTTAGAGTAGGTTGTGATCATATTACTCTTCAATGTGATCTGTAACTAATCTTAATGTTTTTTCCAATACCCATTAGTCATTAGCTAGCTTGCATCCCTGCTCTCTGGCTGATTTGTAATAACATGCCAGACAATCCACCATCAGAGAACTAGCACTATTATCCTCTCTCACTTCCCTTACTTCCTGTCATCCCTGGCCGTTAACCCCCCATCTCCTACACCGACTGACTCCTTCCTTCCCCTGTGTCCTACACTGAGTATACAAAACATTAAGAACACCTGCTCTTTCCTCGACAAACTGACCAGGTGAATCCGGGTGAAAGCTATAATCCCTTATTTATGTCACTTGTTAAATCCATGTCAATCATCCATCCATCATTCCTTCAATTCTGACCAATTTCCCACTCGCTGCCGATGAAAAACATCCCCACAGCATGATGCTGCCACCACCATCCTTCACTGTGGGGATGGTGTTCTTGGGGTGATGAGAGGTGTTGGGTTTGCGCCAGACATAGTGTTTTCCTTGATGGCCAAAAAGCTCATTTTAAACTCATCTGACCAGAGTACCTTCTTCCATATGTTTGGAGAGTCTCCCACATGGCTTTTGGCAACCACCAAACATATTTGCTTATTTGTTTCTTTAAAAAAAACATTTATTTCACCTTTATTTAACCAGGTAGGCTAGTTGAGAACAAGTTCTCATTTACAACTGCGACCTGGCCAAGATAAAGCAAAGCAGTCCGACACAAACAACAACACAGAGTTGCACATGGAATAAACAAACATACAGTAAATAACACCATAGAAAAGTCTATAGAGTGTGTGCAAATGAGGTAAGATAAGGGAGGTAAGGCAATAAATAGGCCATAGTGGCGAAATAATTACAGTTTAGCAATTAAACACTGGAGTGATAGATGTTCAGAAGATGAATGTGCAAGTAGAGATACTGGGGTGCAAAGGAGCAACAAAAAAATACCAGTATGGGGATGAGGTAGTTGGATGGGCTGCAGTGGTACAGTCATCTGTGAGCTGCACTGACAGCTGGTGCTTAAAGTTAGTGAGGGAGATAAGAGTCTCCAGCTTCAGTGATTTTTGCAATTTGTTCCAGTCATTGGTTGCAAAGGCGGCCAAATGAGGAATTGGCTTTGGGGGTGACCAGTGAAATATACCTGCTGGAGCGCGTGCTATGGGTGGGTGCTGCTATGGTGACCAGTGAGCTGAGATAATGCGGGGCTTACCTAGCATAAACTTATAGATGACCTGGAGCCAGTGGGTTTGGCGACGAATATGAAGCGAGGGCCAGCCAACGAGAGCATACAGGTTGCAGTGGTGGGTAGTATATGCAGCTTTGGTGACAAAACGGATGGCACTGTGATAGACTGCATCCAATTTGCTGAGTAGAGTGTTGGAGACTATTTTGTAAATGACATCGCCAAAGTCAAGGATCGGTAGGATAGCCAGTTTTACGAGGGTATGTTTGGCAGCATGAGTGAAGGATGCTTTGTTGCGAAATAGGAAGCCGATTCTAGATTTCATTTTGGATTGGAGATGCTTAATGTGAGTCTGGAAGTAGAGTTTACAATCTAACCAGACACCTAGGCATTTGTAGTTGTCCACATATTCTAAGTCAGAACCGTCCAGAGTAGTGATGCTGTACGGGAGGGCAGGTGCAAGCAGCGATCAGTTGAAGAGCATGCATTTCGTTTTAGCAGTTGGAGGCCACGGAAGGAGAGTTGTATGGCATTGAAGCTCGTCTGGAGGTTAGTTAACTTGGCTTTCGAAGACGTTAGAAAGGCATGGTAGGCTAGATATAGGTCTGTAACAGTTTGGGTCTAGAGTGTCTCCCCCTTTGAAGAGGGGGATGACCGCGGCAGCATTCCAATCTTTGGGGATCTCAGACGATACAAAAGAGAGGTTGAACAGGCTAGTAATAGGGGTTGCAACAATTGTGGTGGATAATTTTAATAAGAGAGGGTCCAGATTGTCTAGCCCGGCTGATTTGTAGGGGTCCAGATTTTGCAGCTCTTTCAGAACATCGTCTAAATGAATTTGGGTGAAGGAGAAATGGGGGAGGCTTGTGTGTTGCTGTGGGGGGTGCATGGCTGTTGAGCCGTAGAAAAAGGATGATTGAAATTCTCAATTATCGTGGATTTATCGGTGATGACAGTGTTTCCTAGCCTCAGTGCAGTGGGCAGCTGGGAGGAGGTGCTCTTGTTCTCCATGGACTTTACAGTGTCCCAGAACTTTTTGGAGTTTGTGCTACAGAATGCAAATTTCTGTTTGAAAAAGCTAGCCTTTGCTTTCCTAACTGCCTGTCTATATTGGTTCCTAACTTCCCTGAAAAGTTGGATATCGCGGGAGCTATTCGATGCTAATGCAGTACGCCACAGGATGTTTTTGTGCTGGTCAAGGGCAGTCAGGTCTGGAGTGAAGCATGGTCTATATCTGTTCCTGGTTCTAAATTTTTGAATGGGGCATGCTTATTTAAGATGGTGAGGAAAGCACTTTTAAAGAATAACCAGGCATCCTCTACTGACAGAATGTCAATATCCTTCCAGGATACCCGGGCCAGGTCGATTAGAAAGGCCTGCTCGCTGAAGTGTTTTAGGGAGCATTTGACAGTGATGAGGGGTGGTCTTTTGACCACAGACCCATTACGAATGCAGGCAATGAGGCAGTGATCGCTGAGATCTTGGTTGAAGACAGCAGAGGTGTATTTGGAGGGCAGGTTGGTTAGGATGATATCTGTGAGGGTGCCCGTGTTTACGGATTTGGGGTTGTGCCTGGTAGGTTCATTGATAATTTGTGTGAGATTTAGGGCATCTATCTTAGATTGTAGGATGGACTGGGTGTTAAGCATGTCCCAGTTTAGGTCACCAAACAGTACGAGTTCTGATGATAGATAGGGGGCAGTCAATCCATATATGGTGTCCAGGGCACAGCTGGGGGCAGAAGGTGGATTTTTAAAAATAGAAGCTGAAATTCTTTGGGCACAGACCTGGATAGTATGACAGAACTCTGCAGGCTAACTCTGCCTCTTTTGGCAGTTCTTTAATTAAGCAATGGCTTTTTTCTGGCCACTCTTCCGTAAAGCCCAGCTCTCTGGAGTGTGCGGCTTAAAATGGTCCTATGGACAGATACTCCAATCTCCACTGTGGAGGTTTGCAGCTCCTTCAGGGTTATCTTTAGTATCTTTGCTGCCTCTCTGATTAATGCCCTCCTTGCCTGGTCTGTGAGTTTTGGTGGGCGGCCCTCTCTTGGCAGGTTTGTTGTGGTGCCATATTCTTTCCATTTTTTAATAATGAATTTAATGGTGCTCTGTGGGATGTTCAAAGTTTCTGATATTTTTTTTAACCCAACCCTGGTCTGTACTTCTCCACAACTTTGTCCCTGACCTGTTTGGAGAGCTCCTTGGTCTTCATGGTGCCGCTTTCTTGGTGGTGCCCCTTGCTTAGTGGTGTTGCAGACTCTGGGGCCTTTCAGAACATGTGTATATGCTGAGATCATGTGACAGATCATGTGACACTTAGATTGCACACAGGTGGACTTTATTTAACAAATTTTGTGATTTCTGAAGGTGATTGGTTTCACCAGATTTTATTTAGGGGCTTCATAGCAAAGGGCGTGAATACATATGCACCCACCACTTTTCCGTTTTTTTTTTTTTTATCATTTTTTTAATTTCACTTCACCAATTTGGACTATTTTGTGTATGTCCATCACATGAAATCCAAATAAAAATCTATTTAAATTACAGATTGTAATGCAACAAAATGTAAAAACTCCAAGGGGGATGAATACTTTTGCAAGGCACTGTATATCCCCCATTGTTAAGTAGGGGCTTTGTCACACAGACTCACCCAGTGCAATACCAGACCTGCCCTGCCCAGTGAGCTGAGGCCTCTTCCTTCACCCAGGCGGTGCTGCTGGAATGCAGTTCGTGCCAGGGTGGCCCACAGGGTCCCAGGTTTCATGCCAAGCAGACACAGCCATCTGTGCCAGGCTCTGAGAGGGAGTCCGTCTGGGCTCAACCCTCACTCTGGCGCTGCTCTTCTGTGTGGTTCAGGTCGGGTCAGGCAGCACAGCACAGGGACAGCTGCCCAGAAATGAACAAAGCACATGGTTTGGGGCTGCTGACATAACTGTTACCAGGAAATGGGAGAGTCTGTCTAATTCAAATTCTTGTCAAATGTTCTTGGGCCAGGGAATCCCACTGTGTTCATGATTCTGATTCCTATGAGAACTGTGAGTACATACAATATGAGTGTACATATGAAATTATACAGTAAGGTGACTCATAAACCTCTTGGCATTTGCCATGTTTAAGTCATGTCAAACAAGCCACCCCTCTGCTTGTCAGTTTATGAGGCCTCCCCGTAGTTTAAAATAACACATTATAGCAGAAATCTCCCCTGACTGGGCGCTTTCACACTCCTTCACATTTATGACACACATTTACCCAGAGATATGTTTTTGTAAGTAATTCATCAACGTGCTACAGCATCTGACTGATGAATGGCAGGAGACAGGCAGGGATTAGCGAGCGGCCCCCAATCTCTCCCTGCTATCTCTGTTCCACCGGTGTTAATGAATCCATCTCTGAAAAATGCGGATGAGTGTCATTTGGAGAACGGTGGTGAGTGGTGAGCCCGTAGCACGAGACATGACAATTGGAGGGAGATGTTTTGATCCAGGCTTCTCATCCCCACTGCTATGAAGGAGATGAGCACATCTGCATTAACCCACTTTACCATACTGTAGCTACTGTCATTCTGCGTGTTAGGGGCTCTTGACTGACATGGGGCTTTTTAAAGACACAACTGAACAAGTATTGCGTGGTCATTGAAATGGAAGGATTTTCCACCAAGCATTGTGTTGTATTTGCTGCACTGCTTTTTTTAAGTCTTTGTCCTATTTCCCCACTTTGTTACCTTATAAAGAGAAAATAAAGCTGTGTTTTGAGTTTGTGCATATCTTCTATAATAGACGTACCTGCAATGTTTACATTTTAATAGGTGGAGAGATAGATGAAATGTTTATAAGATGAGAATAAGCGCAGTTCAAATGAAAAGGAGATCAATTTTACAAGGGGTAATTATTTTGCTGAAAACCCTATTTCCCAGTGGCATCTTTTCCCGGTTCTTTAATTAAGCTGCTTATTAAATATGTTTCCACTGAATAGGCTCTGTGTAATTGTTACTTTTTGTAAAGCAATGTAAGTATTTGACCTTAAAATGTAATATTGCCTAAATATAATTCCATATTACTCCCATGAACATATTCTCATGTTTAGCAAACAAATACACATCAAATATTGTCGGCTTCTCAAAATAAAAAAATATCTTAATGAATGTTGAATAATAACATTTTCTGTGCATTCATTTTTATACACAGTGTTCAACAGCTAGTCAGAGATTGATCATCCCATGAGCTAAATTCACAAATTATGCTCTATTATCTTCACAAAATATTTATAGGCAGTGTCACAGGGTTTTTCTTCAATGGGAGAAAAAACTCTCATAGATAGTTCATTGCTATATTCAATGATCAGTGCAATTGTTTGCTGAAAAAAATCTCTAGTGGGGAGTGGGGAGACAGGCTTCTGACAAACATTTGTGGCAAATCTTTGGCCCAATTTGATGCAAATTTACAGCAAGATCATATTTTCACATGCAAATTAGTTTTGTGGCAAACTGTTGCGGCCAATTTGCGGAGATTTGCAAACTTCTGGTAAGCAATTCTGAGAAACTTGTGGTGAACATTCAACTGATTGCTAAAAAATTGCTGCAAACTCATTATGAATATGGAAATTAAATCAGGTTTTTGGCAACTTTGTGTATAAACAACATTGAAATGTTGTATCTACATAAACCAAATCACATATAACTTTAAAAGAACTTGCTTCTCACAGAGTAAACTAAAAATACAAAACATTTCTAAATACATTAAACAACATGTATTCAATGCCTTAACAGGTCAAAAATAAATCCAATACAACTTGAAATCATCAGCATTCCAATGAAGAAAAGAACAAAGACGAGATATTTCCAAAATAAATTGTTTATTTCATATATTTATGTAGCTACAACATTTAGATGAAATGTGAAAACTACACCAAAAAAATGCTGGGTTACAAATGTGGTTATTTGGTAACCCAACACTGGGTAAATATTGGACAGAACACACACCAGGTTATTTTGACCCAGCCAGTTGGGTTGTTGGGATTACCCAAATTTGGAATTACCCAGACTTTGGTCTAGTTTTACGCTTACCACTCAAATGCGCTCATTCACTTTCATGCTGGTTTGACCCGGCAGCTGGGTATTTTTTTATAGAATTTTCAGGAGGCGTGGCTTATTTTCAGGGGCGTAGCTTTCATATAGTTATTTTCTGGCCACCCGTGAGAGTAAATGTTATTCCTGTTCATCATATTAAAGGACAACTCCGCCACTTTTCAACCTCATTCATTATCTCCAGCACCATAGCAATGTCTACATATGTGTTTCTATGATCTGTGGTTAAAAAGATAAGAAGAAAGTGCTTCTCTGTGACATCACAGGGTAGGATTAAAAGTAAGAAAAACTGTGATTTTCAAAACCTGCAATGAGTTTCAAGCCAGAAGGAGGGTATTTTCTTGATCTCCATGTCACTGCGAATCTCAAAGTGTTTGAAAATCACATATTTAAAAAATGTTGAGGCATAAATGTTTTACTTTATATATTTTTCTACAAAACGTGGAAAAGCGCCTTTTTCACATACAGTACTAGTCAAAAGTTTGGGCACACTTACTCATTCAAGGGTTTTTCTTTATTTTGACTATTTTCTACATTTTAGAATAATAGTGAAGGCATCAACTATGAAATAACACATATGGAATCATGGAGTAAAAGTGTTAAACAAATTAAAATATATTTTAGATTTAGGATTATTCAAAGTAGCCACCCTTTGCACACTCTTGGCATTCTCTCAACCAGCTAAATGAGGAATGCTTTTCCAACAGTCTTGAAGGAGTTCCCACATATGCTGAGCACTTTTTGGCTGCTTTTCCTTCCCTCTGCCTTCCAAACTCATCCCAAACCATCTCAATTGGGTTGAGGTTGGGTGATTGTGTAGGCCAGGTCATCTGATGCAACACTCCATCACTCTCCTTCTTGGTCAAATAGCCCTCACACAGCCTGGAGGTGTGTTGGGTTATTGTCCTCTTGAAAAGCAAATGATAGTCCCACTAAGCGCAAACCAGATAGGATGGCGTATCGCTGCCGAATGCTGTGGTAGCCATGCTGGTTAAGTGTGCCTTGAATTCTAAATAAATCACAGTGGGAAACACATGCGGAGATCATCCGTTCATCTACTCTGCGTCTCACAAAGACATGGCGTTTGGAACCAAAAATCTCCAATTTGGACTCTAGACCAAAGGACAAATTTCCACTAATCTAATGTCCATTGCTCATTTTTCTTTGCCCAAACAAGTCTCTTCTTCTTATTGGTGTCCTTTAGTAGTGGTTTCTTCACAGCAATTCACCATGAAGGCCTGATTTTACAGTCTCCTCTGAACAGTTGATGTTGAGATGTGTCTGTTACTTGAACTTTGTGAAGCATTTATTTGGGCTGCAATGTCTGAGGCTAGTAACTCTAATGCACTTATCCTCTGCAGCAGAGGTAACTCTGTGTCTTCCTTTCCTGTGGCAGTCCTCATGAGAGCCAGTTTCATCATAGCGCTTGATGTTATTGCGACTGCACTTGAACAAACTTTCAAAGTTCTTGAAATTTTCCGCATTTACTGACCTTCATGTCTTAAAGTAATGATGGACTGTCATTTCTCTTTGCTTATTCTTGCCATAATATAGACTTGGTATTTTATCAAATAGGGCTATTTTCTGTGTATCAAGCCTACCTTGTCACAACACAACTGATTGGCTCAAACACAATAAGAAGAAAATAAATTCCACAAATTAACTTTTATCAAGGCACACCTGTTAATTGAAATGGATTCCAGGTGACTATCTCATGAAGCTGGTTGAGAAAATGCCAAGAGTGTGCTAAGCTGTCATCGAGGCAAGGACGGCTACTTTGAAGAATCTCAAATATAACATATGTTGTGATTTGTTTAACACTTTAGTTGGTTACTACATTATTCCATATGTGTTATTTCATAGTTTTGATGTCTTCACTATTATTCTACAATGTAGAAAATAGCAAAAATAAAGAAAAACCCTTGAATGAGTAGGTGTGTCTAAACCTTTGACTGGTACTGTATGTAGAAATCTGTATTGTGCTAGAGATAATGAAAATTAGGTTGAAAAGTTGCCCTTTAAGTTTGTATGCTGCAAATGAAAATGTTCTTTGAATATTTTTGCACGTTATATATTGCAATATAATAATAATACTGATAATAATAGTATTATTTACATAATGTATCAAAGTGGTAACTATCCAAACATTGGTATTCTTATAGGCTCTTAAGGAACTCATACACTTGTGTAAGCCTCATGAAAGCTAAAAGAATGGTGGTGTTCAACTATCTTAATGAATGTTGAAAAATTATGTTTTTTCTGCATAAATGTAGATACCGAGAGTGTTCAGCAGCTAGTCAGAGATTGATCCATCCATGACCTAAATTAGCAAATGATGTTCTGTTATCTTCACTGTATATTTTTAGGCAGTTAAAAAAAATGTAGAGAATGTTACATTTTCACAAATATAGACACTGGTATTGTGCTGGAGTGAAAATGAGTTTGAAAATGGTGGAATTGCCACCATACACTTGTGTAAGCCTCATGAAAGCTACAAAAAATGTTAGTGTTCAGCCTGTGATAACAATACAAAAGCAACATCAAATTTAGTTTAGCCTAATTTGGCAAATCATATTATTCTTCCAAAATGACTAATTGTTAACTTACATCTCAAAGCCATATATGTAAGAAGCCATGACCTGGTGCACACATTTCTCGGTCCTCAGTTTGATTGAAGGCCTCAATCTGTCCTTTTGCCTTGTAACTGATTGCTTCCAGAAAGAAAGAAAGAAAGAAAGAAGGAACAACACATGATCAAGATGAGCTAGCTGCTAGTTTAAAGCAATGAAAGATCTAATTGTTACAAATAAGGAATGTATAGGCTCCATTTATAGAATAAGACATTTTCTTACCTTATCAAGATTGAAGACGATACACTAATTTATCCCTCACAAAAAGGGTTATGAGTGAGTGCACCATAAACATTACTCCTGGGTGTTTACCGATCCTTTTCCCAATGCAGCTTCTTCCAACACCACGGGTAGGGGAAGGGGATCCATCTGGAAAAGGGAAGTTTTGCTTTGATGTCAGCTGATATTGTTGCTACCTTAGCTGTTGTGCTAGCTAACATGCTACTGAACAGTGACACTAGAAAATTGACATGCATATTGGTATTAAAAGACAGCAACGTGTTCATGTACAAAATGAGGACCATTTTCCATATTGGTTACAGTACCGTGATCCCAAGATTGTGGTCCCCTTACTTAACCAGTTATTTTTCAGATAGCCTAAATGCACAATAAATGGCAATTGCATACCAGCGTTGCATACCAGCTACAGGTATGGTTGAGAATAGGGAACGTGTCAGACACTCATATCTCTCTCTCTCTCTCTCTCTCGTTCTCTGTCTCTGTCTCTCTCTCGCTCTCTATCTCTAGGTAACTACTATGGGACCCCAAAGCCCCCAGCGGAGCCCACACTGGTGCAGCCTGACCTGGTGGATCAGGTGCTGTTTGATGAGGACTATGACAACGAGGTCCAGCGTAAACGCACCACGTCCGTCAGCAAGATGGACAGGAAGGACAGCGTGGTCCCTGAGGAAGAAGACGATGATGAGAGGCCACCTCTGGCCAACGGCCTCCCAGGTCAGTACATCTCATACTCAAAACCCCTCTCCTGCCCTTTCTCTCTTTCCTCAGGATAGTCCTCTGTTGTACCTCACATATATCTCCCAGTATCTGTCTCTCATGTTCTACTTTTAGCTCTACATTATGATGATTATGGACCAGGGGTGGAAGCAAAATTATTTTCCAATCGTTCCGCTCCGAACAGAACCCCTATTTTCTTCGTTCCGTTCCAGTGTTTCCGACCAGCATAGAGTTCTGAACCTACAAAAAAGAATAGTTTTTACATTTACAGTAGATAGAGAAACTTGCTACGGAATGGGTAAGCTAGTTGTTTACATGTTTGATTGGTCATAGAAGTGCAGGCGCGAGATGGGAAGAGTGAGAAAGAGGGATGGACATGTAGGGGGCTTGGCATGAAGCGCTGAACATCATTACCTGACATGAGTTGGAATGTGTTTCGGCTATTATTACCATCAGAACTACACTGAATTGCATAAATATATACTAGATATTAAGAATATTTTTGGAACAAAAAATAACATTATTAAACGATTCTCAAGATTTTAAAATAACGATTCTGTTCCGGAACACTACAGATCTGTTTCCGTTCTGAGATTTGTTTTGTTCTTTTGCCTGAAACTGTTCCAACCCCTGCAATGGACAATATAATTTTTTTTCTCTATAATATATTTCTGCTCTATACATTTCTGCCCTATATATATTGACCTATGGAGCTCTGATCATCTTCCCCATTACTCCCAGTCTGTGCTATCTGTCATGCTCTGTCTGTATAGCCAGCCACTTCCCGCAGGCTCCATCTCAAAGTTATGCCTCAAGCACATTCAGTATCAGTAACACTTTCTACTGGAGTGCAGGTTACCTTGAAGGCAGCAGACTTCTTACCCAGAGACCAGAGACTCTGTGTGTGTGATCAATCAGGACCTCTCTCTCAAAGGAGCAGTCAAAATCAAATCAAATCAAATGTTATTTGTCACATGCGCCGAATACAACAGGTGTAGACCTTACAGTGAAATGCTTACTTACAAGCCCTAACCAACAATGCAGTTTAAAAAAATAAATAAAATAAGACTAACAAATTAAAGTATGTGCCCAAGGATAGCCTGACTTTAAGAGAAATGGGTTACAGTATGCCTTCTGCTGTTTTATTATCAGGCATGTACGATGGACAGGAACAAGTATTTCTAAGTAAAATAAATCACATGTCTGCTGTACTGCAGCAATGTGGGTGTTAGGAACTTTTCATTCTAAACCAACCATAGATGGAAACAGTTATGAATGGGTCAGAAGTTTCATGGAAAAATTAAGCGTAATGCCCAAACTCCTGACTGAACTTCCCTGGTCTCTGTGTGAAAGACAAACCCTGACCCCTGGCTGACTTCCTGTATGTTTCTAGTGCAGGGCTATCCAACCCTGTTCCTGGAGAGCTACTGTCCTGTAGGGTTTCGCTCCAACCCTAATCTAACGCACCTGATTCTAATAATTAACTGGTTGAGAAGCTGAATCAGGTGTTACAACTAGGGTTGGAATGAAAACCTACAGGAGGGTAGCTCTCCAGGAACAGGGTTGGAGAGCCCTGGTCTAGTGCAGTCAGTATAGTGTGAGCTGTCAGGCTCTCAGCCCTCTGAACTCTCCACAAGGAGCTGCCCCAAGGCTGCCAATTGTGCATGCTTACATGATGCCAGTCAAAGCATCCACTGTGTGTGTGTGTGTGTCAGATTAGCATGGGGAGTCAGACTAATTTGGAGATGTTTGCCAGTTCCTCCCCACCCTTCAAGTAGATAGGGGATATGTTGTAAATATTAGCAAGTCTTATGGATGCGGTAGTGTAGTATTTACTGAAATACAGAATCACATGCACAAATTTGACACGCTTATGGGCTGCATCAGTTCTGGGGAATACACTAGAATAAGCTGTATGGCCTTGAGCCTCATTGTATCATATACTTGTGCAGAGGTTAGCATTACACAAACAGTCCCTCCATTAGAAGACTCTTGTGTATAAGTTTCATTTGGCAGCTTTTTGTAGGCCGAAGTTTGCAAGGACCAATTGGGTGCAAAGTTGATTGGTGTGCTTTTATTGCAGTTCTCATTAACTTAATACACACATTTTCTTTTACATAGAAATAACCATAAAGAGCATTGGGACAGTATTATTGTGCCAAAATTGCCTCAAATGGCATTTTTACTATGAATCCACCCCAGCTACTTGTATCATTTAAATCCAGGGGGAGGGTACCACATATGCATAAATACGCTCACACGTACATGCAAATGAAAAAGAGCCTTGGTGAACAGAACACACCATCTCTTGCATGCAAATCCTGTAGCAACATCAAACCCTCCCCCCTCCCACTGCATGCTGGGAGGCTGGAGGTGTCCATGCAGGCTAACCTTCTGCTCTCTCTCTCTCTGTCTCTCTCTCTCTCTCTCTCTCTCCTGGGCTACAGAGCACAAAGAAGGGGCATCGTGGAGGAAGGCGGTGCCCAGCTACACCCAGTCCAGCAGTGCCATGGACTTCCGTATGTGGAGCTCTCTGACCGGCGATGACAGCCTGGAACCCCTGCCTCTCAACTGGGAGATGGCCTACACTGAGACGGGCATGGTCTACTTCATAGAGTGAGTACTGCACCAGCTCCTGTATATCTACTCAGGGACAGGACAAAGAGACAACCTTTTAGTCCTGGTTGGTTACACAGTGCTACTACACTGTACGTGCATAGATAACTCCAGAGTTCAAAGCTCATTAATATGAGCTTAATATGTTTGAAATGCAGAACATGCATTTCTGCTCTAGACTGAATGTGGAATGTTATGTACGTTACAGGTTATGCATGGATGACTATAACTGATCAGCATCATGCAAAGTATCATGACATGACATTGTTGATTAGATTAGTGAAGCACACAGCACAGGTGTTACATAAGCCATGCCGAACAGACAGAGGATTTGGGTTATTTAGGTAAACAAGCCAAGGCCTGGACTGGTGTGGGTCTCTTTAAAATCTACTTATATTGACTTACAGCCCTAGCCTACATGATTGTTCCGAAAGTGGTTCTGGTCTAAGCTAATGAATTTGATGGTTTCTCTTCAAGACAACTTCCCGACAAATCAATACTGTGTTTTAGGAACAATTTAGTAAATATAGCTCTCTCAGAAGCCCTTGAGTTTTTTGTAAACAGATTTAGCTTCCAGCTATTTCTCTGTTACCCGACCCGAGCCCGACGGGTTAGGCAGTTTTTTAGAGGCAGTTTCTTTCATCAATAACTAGTTACGGGTAGAGCTTGGGTATCACTAAATTGATCACTAACATTTTGAAGCTGAGCCGTTTGCTCATGCTCTGCTGAGCAGTACAGTCATATCTGACTAAGATCATAACATGGTGTCAGAAGTGCTTCAACCTTGTCAAATATAAGACAGGAGAGATTATTTCATAGAAAATAATAATGTTCCTTGAGTTTTGGAGTTTAGAGTGACGAAAAGTAGCTAACAGCTCTCTCATGTCTCTTCATTGAGCAGCCCAAGTGGAGCCGTTGATATGGATACTCAGACTCAGAGTGCCACGAGCAGAGCGCATGCAGAGCGAACTGTGTGCAGGAAGCGAGTGACAGGCCGAGAAGAACAGCTAATGAATTTACTAAAGATGGAAATTATTTCTGATTTCGGGTTTCTGCCTTGAATTTGGCAGAAGCAATCTGGCCTTGGCAAGGTAGGGCCTGAACGTCGCCGGCATGGGTAGGGCTCAGGCTTAAAATTCATGCCTGTACAATGCTCTACTTCCAGCCACTCTTGTCTAAATTCCCAATCTGGCCCTCAAACCATCATGGTCACCTAATAATCCCCCGTTTACAATTGGCTCATTCATCCCCCTCCTCTCCCCTGTAACTACTCCCCAGGTCGTTGCTGCAAATGAGAACGTGTTCTCAGTCAACTTACCTGGTAAAATAACGGTAAAATAAAATAAAAAATCGCCACAATATCATAATGAATACTCTGTTTCAGTTTTCCTTCATTTGAATGCATAGCAGGATGTATAAATGTGTCAATCAGTTATATATAACTTGTGTAGCTTTCAAAGAAAGTATAACAGAATATAGAGTAGGTGGGTACATGACTGTCTACCTTTACTATCATGAAAATACCAGTGTCAGTAGCTGGCTCAGGTTTTTGAATGCTTCTCTTATCTGCCCTTAACAGTCACAACAGCAAGACCACCACCTGGCTGGACCCCCGCCTGGCCAAGAAGGCCAAGCCCCCAGAGAAGTGTGAGGATGGAGGTAAGACTTCAGGGACTCTACAAGCTTTATGTGCATAGATCTTTTGGTAACATGATACCTTGCCGGTCCAGACTCCCAAATAGCAACATTCACAATGGGGCAACAGAGGTTTTCTTGTCTTCTCGTTTGTGGTGAAAGCTAAAGAAGAGTCTCTCTTGTTGTCTTGTTGTCTTCCTTTGCAAGCAAGTTGGCTAAACCAGGCCCCCAGTGTCCAGTCTGGAGCGTGAAGTCACAAGCTCTGCTGGTCGGTTACTGATTAGCGACTTAGCGGTGTCAAAATCCCTGGTCTGACCTATAAAGCCTAAAATGACGATCGCCAACAGCCCCGAAGGCTGTTTTGGGCTCTAAATTTGGTTTATTATGATCAAGTTCGATCCCCACGGTGAATTATTTTAAAGTTTGCTACAAATCATGATATTTAATGAAATAGTGATCCATTCTGACTACTACATTCGTCGTCACATAGGACTACGTGCTGACACAGACAAATCACAGGCCGGCAGGCTACAATGAGGCTCATGCCATAGACATTAAGATCGACTCCCTCAGGCAGGATGAAAACGACTACATCGACTATGATCCTTTGCTAGCTACGGCCACTTTAACCATTTTTTGTTGCCATTCAGCCCCATTCAACAATATGGTGTGCTTCAAATTCAAGTTCTTCCGGCTTCATGTGTCATCAAGGGTTTTTTCTACAGAAACACTTGGATGACATCAGCGCTATCACTATCTACTGGTTTTAATGTCTATGGGTTAAACATAATTTTAATGCACATGGCTATCTGTTTTTATGTTTTAAAATATCCTAGAATAACGCTATCACTTCTAAACAAAATAACTTTTGGGGGATTCTACTAACACCGCAGCTCAATCAGGTGTAAGAACATTGACTATCCAGTAGGAGCTCACTTTGTTGAAGCTAACCATCCCCTCTCTCAAATACACAGGCATTGAGCATGTTGCTCTACCAAGGAGAGGAGGTGAATGAGGTAACATTGAGATCCCACTACTACAAAGAGAGGCTTACTGGATATCCTATCTAAAAACATTGACCCCTAGTGGTCTGAATATTGACTTTGATCTCAAGCCCTTCTTATGAACACATTTTCCTTTATGAACAAGTCTTATAAATGTAAAAAATATTTTTAAAGCTTATTAGCGTACACCTAATATGTTCCCCCTGTTGAGGATGTTCATTATATATTAAGGTTGAATCAATATTACATGTAACAAAAATGAAATACAAAATTATGTGAAATTGAATGAAACAATAATGTATGTTGACGCTAATATGATGTACAATATTCCATTATGTTTCTATATGATGACAATAGCATAATATATTTAATATGCCATTTACTATTTTGTTAACATTTTCACTAATTCATTTTAATTAACTTAATCATTATGACACACTCCTCACCACTGTCATTGGTTACACTAATTACACTGTGTACCTACATAACCTGGTTCAAGTATTTATGACATTACCCTGAGGAAGGCACAGTCATTGGCACAGTCATTGGTAAATACCCATTAAATTGCTGGTAGATTATACATGGAGTGTGCGACTTTCTTTATTTTGATCGTTTATAGTTTATTCGCCGTTAGTCAGCACCCCCACACTAACTCAGCTCGTTATTATTATTTTTATTCTAATTCCTAATTCTAAGGCTACAATGTTGTTTCGTTTATTGATTAGCTAAAAGCTAGCTAGCCTTTCAGCTTCCCACTTCTCCATGTGGAATAATCCCTGATAAATATTATTTTACTTGCCGGTGTAACCTACAATGTTATCCCAGTTTGATATGCTGCTTGACTGTATTCATTCCCATCAGCTAAAAATAGAACGTCATCATGTTTTGGTCGCAGAGAAAAAGCACATTTTTCGCTGTTGTTTTTACCAATAGACTGGAATAAATAGTAATTTTTTCGAAACAAAATACCTTTTGGGGGGATTCTAATAAGGCTACAATGTTGTTTGGTTTATTGTTTGAACAGTCGCTGAGATTATATTTGCTTATCAATGCAAAATAGGCTACTTTGATGTATAGCCTATAAATCAGATCAAGGAACCAAGCAAGCTTCATTACCGAGCGAGCTTCATAGGAATGATATGGCGCGTTATGCCCTGTTCACATCTTGACATATTTCATTACGCTGTACGTCATCTTCACAGAGTCTTGCCCTGCTACTGAATGGACCAGTCCAATGTTTGTAACGCAAGATGGAGGAGAGCCTCTCTCGTCAGAGATCAAATCAAATTTTATTTGTCACATACACATGGTTAGCAGATGTTAATGTGAGTGTAGCGAAATGCTTGTACTTCTAGTTCTCATATATTTGGGGAAATTGCAAAATATGACCTTTTCATTTAAGACAGGATACATATATTGTATATATAGGCATATATAGGCAATAATAAAATGTTTTGTTTAACTTTTTCCTCAACTTCATTCTCTAACTTTATTGCGGGTAAAGCTAGCTTGCAGTGTAGAGCAGCTAGCTAGAGAGCTAAAAGCTAGGCTAGGTTTAAGATACCATTGTAGCTAGCGACCTCCACCTAAAAGCCATTGTGTATTATTTAACATTACTATTAAAATATACTGTATACTACTCACTTATAGGAATGGGTAAAAGTTGCTAGCTATCCCATAAAGCCTTCACCGAAAACCACATATTCTCATCTACTTCACTGTTTTGGAAACTTCCTGTTCTTCAACGGACTCTGACTGGACTGAAGACAACCTCAAAGTTTGAAAAAAGTCATAGTATGTGGTTCCGTCTCACAACGGAGCCTTTAACGCTTGCGTTTTCACTCCGTTGTGACGGTGCCATTGAAATGCATGATATCAGGCAAACCGTAACGGAGTGCTTATGGGTATTGTGAACAAGGCTTTACATTACAATTAGCATGTGGCACGGGAGTACATTGAATGTCGGAGTGCACTACAATGAGCCGCCCCTTTTGTGACGAAAAACAATATTGCGACACTGCGCTACACTCTGAAACTTCTGTCTCTGTAGGGTATAAATGGACCATACATACACGAAGTTCTTGCAGAACACACATGGAGCTTTACACATGGCTATGCTTATCAGCCCCTGCCCTACAGTATACTATGCATTATTTCCCACATACACATACTATACACACAGCTTAATAAATATGTACTGTTTGACTACATTCCCAACTCAGTGGCCTTGTGGTTAGAGTATCTACCCTGAGATTGGAAGGGTGGGGGTTTGATACCCGGCTGAGTCATACCAAAGACCTGGCACTCAGCATTAAGGAGATAGATTGGGGGTAGGGCATGCTTCCTTTCCAGGGGGTGTACTTGTACATCAAGCTGCCTCACACTACAGAAACAGGAGATAGACACCTATTCCTATGAGTTTTACGTTCCCATACAGACAGGATTGTATAACATCTTCTGACATGATGGTACTTTCCTTAATAAATGTCCCCAGCTCAGTGTCATGTGGGCTGCCTACATGTACAGTGCCTTCAGAAAGTATTCACACCCCTTGACTTTTTCCACATTATGTTGTGGTAGTTAGAAATGGATTAAATGTATATTTTGTGTCTCTGGACTACACACAATAACCCATACTGTCAAAGTGGAATTATGTTTTTAGAAATGTTAACAAATTAATTAATAAATGAAAAGCTGAAATGTATTGAGTCAATAAGTATTCAAACCTTTTGTTATGACAAGCCTAAATAAGTTTAGGAGTAAACATTTTCTTAACAAGTCACATAATAAGTTGCATGGACTCATTCTGTGTGCAATAATAGTGGTTAACATGATTTTTGAATGACTACCTCATCTCCGTACCCCACACAGACAATTATCTGTAAGGTCCCTCAGTCCAGCAGTGAACTTCAAAAACAGATTCAACCACAAAGACCAGGGAGGTTTTCCAATGCCTCGCAAAGAAGGGCACATATTGGTAGATGGGTATAAATAAAAAGAAGCAGACATTGAATATCCCTTTGAGCATGGTGAAGTTATTAATTACACTTTGGATAGTGTATCAATACACCCAGTCACTACAAAGATAAAGGCGTCCTTCCTAACTCAGTTGCCGGAGAGTGTAACGTCTGCTTCCAACTCACACCCTCAAACACCTAGATCACCTGAACGCAGCTCACTTTCCAGCCCACTTTCCAGCTCAAACTCTCAAACACCTAGATCCCCTGAACGCAGCTCACTCTCCAGATCCCAATCACCTGAATTCTAATCACCTGTTCACACACCTGTATGTCATTGTCACACACTATTTAGTTCAGCTCTTTGCATCCCATCACTGTGAGGTATTGTTTGTTTTGGGACACATGTCTTTTGGAGAGCTGGGTTTCCTGTGATTGTCTTGTGTATGATAGTTTTTGCCTATTCCCTGCCTGTACTCTGGCCTATTGCATTTCCTGTTATCTACCTATTGTCTGATCTCCTGGACTACATTACTAGCCTTTTCCCTGCCTGTACTGTTGCCCTTTTGGATCCCTTGTGTATAACCTTCTGCCTGCCCCTGGGCCCAGCTATCTGCTTCCTCCTGTGGTCCTTTGCAATAAACACCTGCTGCGCCCTGCGCTTGAACCCAGCTCTCTGTCTCCACTCGTGGTCATTACAGAGAGGAAGGAAACAGCTCAAGGATATCATCAGGAGGCCAATAGTGACTTTAAAACAGTTACAGAGTTTAATGGCTGTGAGCCATTAAATAGGAGAAAACTGAAGATGGATCAACAACATTGTAGTTACTCCAAAATACTAACCTAATTGACTGAGTGAAAAGAAGGAAGCCTGTACAGAATAAAAAATACTCTAAAACAAGCATCATGTTTGCAACAAGGCACTGAATAAATAATACTGCAAAAAATGTGGCAAAGCAATTAACTTTTTGTCCTGAATACAAAATGTTATGTTTTGGGCAAATCCAATGCAACACATTACTGAATACCGCTCTCCATATTTTCAAGCATAGTGGTGGCTGCATCATGTTATGGGTATGCTTGTAATTGTTAAGGACTGGGGAGTTTTTCTGGACAAAAAAAGAAACAGAATGGAGCTAAGTACAGGCAAAATCTTAGAGGATACCTGGTTCAGTCTGCTTTCCACCAGACACTGAGAGATTAATACACTTTTCAGCAGGACAATAACCTAAAACACAAGGCCAAATCTACACTTGGGTTGCTTACCAAGAAGACAGTGAATGTTCCTGAGTGGCCGAGTTAAAGTTTTGACTTAAATCTACTTGAAAATCTATGCCAATACCTGAAAATGGTTGTCAAGCAATGATCAACAATAAATTTGACAGAGCTTGAATTTTTTTTAAAAGAATAATAGGCAAATGTTGCACAATCCAGGTGTGGAAAGCTCTTAAGAGATTTATCCATTAAGACTCACAGCTGTAATCGCTGCCAAAGGTGCTTCTACAAAGTATTGACTCAATAGTGTGAATACTTATGTAAATATGATATTTCTGTATTTCAATATCAATAAATGTGCAAACATTTCTAAAAACATGTTTTCACTTTGTCATTATGGGGTATTGTGTGTAGATGGGTGAGATTATTTTTTTTTAAATTAATTTTGAATTCAGGCTGTAACGCAACAAAATGTGGAATAAGTCAAGGGGTATGAATACTTTCTGAAGGCACTGTATATGTTGAGTTTTTATTCAACAAGGAGTTAATCAGCTTGACTGATTAACTTGAATGCCAGGGGTACCAGGAGTGCCCACTCGTTTGCCTGTCCATTCCCAGGGTGTGTGGCTGTGACTTGGGCTAAGTGCAGGGAGAGAGTGGGGAGTATGGGGGATACACAGGGCTCTGGTCCGCTGTTTCTAATGGATTTTTAAAGGCAGGCAGAATGCTAGTTGGTGTGCTGCCTCTGAAAAGCAGCTCCAAAGCTCTCTCTTGCGTGAAGAGCCAGACTGCCTGTCTGCAAAAACTGTAAAATGTTAACCAAATCATTGTGTCGGGTGTCTGCTAGTCTCTTCTCGTCACTATGCCCTGTTATCCTGCAGTGCTGTACATTTGCATGTTTTGTGTGATAGTACTTGAACACAATGCGTCTCTTCCTGTATCCACAGAGCTTCCGTATGGCTGGGAGGAGATAGAGGACCCACAGTATGGAACATATTATGTAGAGTAAGTCTGTTCAGTCTGCCTGTACATCTGAGAGATACTATACCGCAAACTCGTATTCCCCAGCAATACCATAGATCAAAAACTAACTATAGTTACACTAAACACTAAGTGTACAAAAAATTAAGAACACTTGCTCTTTCCATGACATAGACTGAGCAGGTGAATCCAGGTGTAAGCTATGGTCCCTTATTGATGTCACTTGTTAAATCCACTTTAATCAGTGTAGATGAAGGGAAGGAGACTTTAAGCCTTGAGACAACTGATCCATGGATTGTGTGTGTGCCATTCAGAAGGTGAATGGGCAAGAAAAAATATTTAAGGGCCTTTGAATGGGGTTTGGTAGTAGATGCAAGGCGTACTGGTTTGTGTCAAGAAACTGCAACGCTGCTGGGTTTTTCATGCTCAATAGTTTCCTGTTTGTATCAAGAAAAGTCCAAAGGTCCACCATCCAAAGAACATCCAGCCAACTTGACACAACTGTGGGAAACATTGGAGTCAACACGGGCCAGCATCCCTGTGGAACGCTTTCGACACCTCGTAGAGTCCATGCCCAGACGAATTGAGGCTGTTCGGAGAGCAAAGGGGGGGGTGCAACTCAATATTAGGAAGGTGTTCTTAATATTTTATACACTCAGTATATATAGATAGCAGGGATGCAACGTGTTACTAGACATTTTGAGAACAATACTATTCCATGATCAAGGCTTGTATTGGTTTTTCAGTGGGTGCTAAACTAAAGCTCTGTTGGTTACATGACATTTACCCAGGTGAAAACACAGCATTGATTGTGTGTGTGTGTGTGTGTGTGTGTGTGTGTGTGTGTGTGTGTGTGTGTGTGTGTGTGTGTGTGTGTGTGTGTGTGTGTGTGTGTGTGTGTGTGTGTGTGTGTGTGTGTGTGTGTGTGTGTGTGTGAGTCTGTTTACAGAAGATGTGTGAGTACTGGCTGCTCCAGCAGGACATCTCTGAAACCAAGTCATTATGGCAGCAGTAGGGAGAGAAGGAGGGTTGTGAGAGTTATCAAGGAGGGAGGGAGAGGAGGTGCGAGGAGAGGTAGAGGAGTCTGTTTTGATGAAAAGGAAAGGAAACTCTTTCTTTTATTACTGGTATTGTAGAAAAGTCCCTCCTTGGTAGAGGCCGTGGGGGAGAGAGAGGAACTCACAATGTTTGTTTTTACAAGGAGCGTCAAAGACAAATGGATGGGGACTTATTGCTGCCAGTGTTCCAGTTCAAAATTAACTCTGTGTAAAACAATTTAGCTTTGTTATGTTAGAGGGACAGTTATTATCTCACTAAAGAGAATCCCTATTGTTAATGGATTGAGAATTAACGTATAGTCCCTTCTATAAGACATGCTTTAACCATTCAGAATAATTCGTTCAGAATAATTCACACACAGGTGGTTCACAGAATTACACACAGATGGTTCATGGTAACTTGTATGTGTCTGTGTCAGTAAATTGGTGTCAAAAATGTAAATCATTTAATGGATTGTTTCTGTTTCAGTCACATCAACCAGAGAACCCAGTTTGAGAACCCAGTCCTGGAGGCTAAGAGGAAGCTGAGTCAGGAGACTACTGTCTCTATCCAGCAGGGGGCACCACCTCCTCCAGGTAGACACTGCTCACCTAACTTTTTCTTTACCTCCATCTTTATTCAGCTCTGGATAGCTGTCTGAAGGCTGTTATACAGACAGATTGAAAACAAACTCAACAATGCCATGATTGTGTGTTGACCTCCTACACCTCATTAATTCTGTGTTGTGTTGAATAGGTTTGAAAAATGTAACAGCCATCTCCTTGCTCAAGGTTGTAGGAGCGATGTCGTGTCAAGTGTCATGCATAAATAGCCGTTTGCAGCTAGCCATGTATGATCAACTCTGTGTCCAAGAGAGGACAAGTTCTCCCCCACTCACACTAGGGTTGGGGTGGAAGACAAGCCACTCTTCTGCCATAATAAACAATATGAATTACACATGCTTTCATTACAGTGCGGGAGTACAGATTGACAGTCATGTTTTGCTGCTGAAGCTTACACATATGGGTTGGTTGAGAGTAGGGAGGGAAGGGGAGCGGCTCTTAGAAATTGTGACAGCTGTTGGAACAGCACATCTTTAGGGCCATCTCTCAACTAGCTTACTTGCTAGCCAGGTGGGGAGGGACTGAGATAGGCATCTACCCTGTGATTGCACCAGACTGTTGTCAGACGGTTGCTATGATGTACCCAAAACAACAGCAGTTGCACCTCAGGCTAGAGTTCCCCCGTTACAATACTCCAAGCCCACAGATTCCCAGGGCATCTAATGCCACACAGAGGCTCATCTGCAGTGTCTACCAGCCAAGGGAGCTGAGTGGAGACCATTTCATCATACCTCAGCTTGGATTGACCCAGGGGCGCAACTTTGGTTTTAGAAGTGGGGCGGACATAATTATATATTTTTTTATCCAGTCGGATAAACACTTCAAACACCCTACCCGACCTCTCGGAGGCATCCACATGGTCCTAAAGCACACTGTTGGCCTGTTTTGTATCCCATTCCAATGATAAAACTTGGGGGTGGACAAATGCAATTTCAAAATGTGGGGGGGACATGTCCACCCTGTCCTCAGTGAAAGTTGCGCCCCTGGATTGACCTTTACTTCCTCTAACACAAATCTTCAACAACATGATCTTGACCTACAGATCCCCACAGTGCAATACTACACCCTCTGGACCTTACTGACCATGGTCTATGTATCAGACCAGACACTGGCTGTATAGGTGAGATGGTTGAGATGCCTATGAGATGCTCTTTAAGAAGTGTTTTGACATGGCTCCCCACTCCAACCTGCCTAGAGACCCATACTACTTAGAGCCATGGTAATCCCTCAGCATTTCAACTAGACTGACACTGACAAGCCTTATATGGCTATTATTCAGTCCCCAACTTTTTTTAACACGACCAGCAGCTTTATTTTAATCAAATGAACAAGACTGTCTGTGCTCATGGTGACTGATGTCTGTGGTGAAATGTATTAAATATTCTACACATCATGGCTGTTGAGGATGATTTGGCCTCTTCTGTTCTGGCCTTCAAATGCTGTCAACATGTTATCACAGAGAGCTGTCTTGTGTCTAATACACACGCACACACACACACACACACGTTAGACATACGCAGAATTACTGTTTTTATCACTGTCATAGTTTGAAAAACGAGATCGCCATGTTGAGTTCATCAAGCAATTTGACTGTGAATATGTAAATTAGATTCTCTTGATCCATTGAACACGACAGCTGGAGTCCATCCACACTGTATTTAATTCCCCTCAGTTTCTCTATGGGCCATACAGTACCATACAGTCAGCACAGGGCTGCTTTGCTACATCATATAGGACTGGAATGTATCTCAAATCCACCTTAGCCTGGACAGAGTTAGAGACAGTCAAGCAGAGAGAAAATATGGTATGCTTCTATTATAAAGTGCTGATAGGACAGTAAAGCCAGTGAGGGAAACGCTCAGCTGGCCCATTTAATGCAGTATACCTCTGACAGCCTGTTCTTTACTGGACTGTGTGTCCACTGTCATATTTATGCTGCCAATGACCTTATGTCGTTCAAAACTTATTTGTCTGACTCTTTATTTGTCTGGCTCTATAGGGAGAAAATGAGAAAGGACCTCATGCTTAACTGAACAATTTCAGAGGTGTTATGTCACTGTTTGAATCCACAGCATGTTAATGAATCCCACAATGAACGTCAGACTAATAATGTAGCTACTAAAGCTATAGTATAATCTTTTGTCTGTTACTGTTTTAGTTATCATACAGGGCAGTGTTTTAGTCAAAGAAAATGTGACTTTTGTGACTACATTGGTCTTAAGGTTGTTACTTTGTTACTATGTTGATGTTTTCACGCCTTATTTAGTTATGCAACTTCCTCTAACTCTCCCACTGTGACATACTTACGTTGCAGGTGAGGGGGGTGCGTCAGGCTTCACCCCAGACCCGTCCCAGCTGCAGGGGGAGATGTTCCACACTGCTCTGAGGAAAAGCTCCCAGGGCTTTGGCTTTACCATCATAGGGGGCGACCGCCATGACGAGTTCCTGCAGGTGAAGAACGTCCTCAGCGACAGCCCTGCTGCCCATGACAACAAGATCTCCTCCGGTGAGAAGTACACTGCTGCACTGCCCTGTGCGGAGCCACACACTTTTACCAGCTCAAAAGGTAGCTAGTGAACTTAATTAAAACCTGGTTGGTCCCTATAGAGGGGCTGCACTTACCCTAACACTTCCCCAAGAGATACAGTGAAAGGGAGAGCAGAAATTCTGTTCAAGGGGATCATTTTAGGCAGAGAGCATTGCCGCTGGAAGTATTGCTGCTGATGGTGCTGTAGCACCCCCTGAAATATATATATGTTTTTATTATTAATACATATTTTTAAATTTTATTTTTTCCCCCAAAAGTAGTGCACTGGGCAAACATTCCCCCCCACACGACTTCCCGCGGCTATGTCAGAGAGACAGGTTATGGTGTATTCTGTGTGTAGCCCAGTATCTTTGTTGCACACTCTGATCTTCCTTTAGCTTTGATGCTGTCTGGGGCTCTGCATCCTCAGCAGCTTTTCTTGTGTGAGCTGAGAGGGGCTGGAGGTTGCTGTTCTCTGAGCCAGCTGTCAGGGTAAGATGTAAAAGGACACAGTACATGCAATAATGATTTGCCTGGCTAGAACCCCTGGTGGAGTGGTGCCAGGAAAATAACCTCTCCCTCAACGTCAACAAAATGAAGGAGCTGATCGTGGTCTTCAGGATATAGCAGAGGGAGCATGGCTTGATCCACATCAACAGGCCGCAGTGAAGAGGCTGAAAAGCTTCAAGTTCCTCGGTGTGCACATCACTGACAACCTGAAATGGTCCATCTACACAGAGAGTGTGGTGAAGAAGGCACAATAGCAGTAGCGCCTCTTCAACCTCAGGAACCTGAAGAAATTTGTCTTGACCCTCACAAACTTCTACAGATACTTCTACAGATACTATTGAGAGCTTCCTGTCGGGCTGTATCACCGTCTGGTATGGAAACCACAGGGCTCTCCAGAGGGTGGTGTGGTCAGCCCAATGCATCACCAGGGGCACACTGCCTGCTTTCCAGGACATCTACAGCACCCGGTGTCACAGGAAGGCCAAGAAGACCATCAAGGACCTCAGCCACCCAAGTACCAGCCTCTTCACCCGCTACCATCTAGAAGGCAGAGACAGTACTGGTCATTCAAAGCTGGCACCGAGAGACTGAAAAACAGCTTCTATTTCCAGGTCAACAGACAGTTAAATAGTCACTACTAGCTGGCCTCCGCCCAAGTACCCTGCCCTGAACTTTAGTCACGGTTACTAGCCGGCTACAACCCGGTCAAACCTGAATCTTAGAGACTGCTGCCCTATGTACATAGTCATTGAACACTGGTCACTTTAATAATGTTTGCATACTGTTTTACCCACTTCATATGCATATACTGTATTCTTGTCAAGGCTCATCCTATATAACTAATGCTGAACACACCTTTTCTAGTCATATACTGTCCATAATGTCTATACACACCATCATATACATATATATTTATATCCCGGACTCTGACATTGTTCGTTCTAATATTTCTATATTTCTTGATTCCTTTCTTTAGATTTTTGGAATTTGCGTGTATTGTTTGGTATTGTTAGGTATTACTGCACTGTTGGAGATAGGGACATAAGCATTTCGCAACACCCGCGATATATGTATGCGACTAATACAATTTGATTTAATATTTGTATAGACTACACCTAATATAGAATAGAAGAGGCATTTGAATTTCACTGAATTCAATTATATTTGCTTTCATTCAAATTCAAATTGCATTTCTGTATCCTATTAACTACTTCAATTCAAATTCAAGAATTTAATTGAAATTTGAGGCATTCTCAATTCAATTCTGAATTGGGCCAAACCCTGATTGGGAGAGATGGGAGGATGAATGAACGTGAAGAAAAGATGGGGTGGCAACTATCACAATAATCTCAAACTGTGTTTCTAATACACAATGAAATGAAACACGTACTTCCACTTGCTAATCAGGAAACTCTTGGGTATGTTGTGGTGGACTGTCATTACAATTGCTACACAGAAACCTGGTAAAATTATGTTTTGTAGCTAGTGTAGCTACCACCTAATGGCTCTGAATTCACTCTCAGCTTGCAGTCAAAGCTATAATCACTGATGGAGTTGACTGTAGTACTCTCAAATCGTATCCTGATGTTGACAGCAGATGGGAGTATTCACATCATTGCTAATTTAGCTAGCTAACATACATTTTGAGAAAACAAGAGCTATATTATGTGGCTAGCTAGCTAGTGTTGGCAACGTTTGGTGGTCATTGGGCGGCAGGTATCCTAGTAGTTACGCGCGTTGGGCCAGTAACCAAAAGGTCGCTGGTTCGACTCACTGAGCCGACTAGGTGAAAAATTGGTTGATATACCCTTGAGCAAAGTACTTACCCCTAATTGCTCCTGTAAGTCACTCTGGATAAGAGGTTCTGCTAAATGACTATTTTATTTAAGGAGACTGAGAGCTAGCTAAACTGCTGAGCTAACAAACAATGTAACAAAAGTATAATTTTGGATTAGAAAAATACTCCATCAACAGGCTCTGCATTTCAGGAATCACAATAGCAAGTACTCCTGGTGCACTGTTAAATTATTTAGCCATTTAAACATTTATATTTTGAATAAAACTAAATTTTTGCTAATGCCCTCACTGGCTTTCATGCAATTTAAACTTGAGCTTGTCCGAGGTGTCGGACTCAGCGACAGTTGCTATCCCTTGGAGCTCTGCAATTGGTTGCCCAAAATTCTGGGCTGGGCTTAGCGAATGGTCAATTCAGTCCGTCACAAACAGGACAGTCATCTAGCTAACAAGCTACTATATTGCCATAACAATCATTACATCGCCCATGGATATGTCTGTATATTCTCACTGTTTGCTAAGGCTTGTTTCTTCTCTCTCCAACCCTTCTCTCTTCTTCCTTTCTCTCCTCTCCCTCTTCTCCCTCTCTCTTTTCTCTCGCTCTGTGGTTTTCCCCGCCAGGCGATGTGATCGTGGAAATCAACGGGAAATGTGTGCTGGGGAAGACCCACCCTGAGGTGGTGCAGATGTTCCAGTCCATCCCAGTAAGTCAGTATGTTGATATGGTGCTGTGCCGCGGCTACCCGCTGCCCCCAGACGTGGCGGAGGACACCGAGAACCCCCCACCTCCTCCGCCCCTACAGGGGGGCGAGGTGGTGACGGCCGTGCCCCTCATCAATGGCCAGCCCCTGCTGGTGAAGGGCGACGTGCTGCACGGCTCCTCCCAGGAGCTCCACTATGTCACCACCGACGCCAGCGGACGGCCCATGGTGGCCGCGCTGCCCAACGGGAGGCTCTCTGAGCAGGGGGGAACAGGCCTGCTGCAGCCCGAGCTGGTGAGCGTGCCCCTGGTGAAGGGCCCGGGAGGGTTTGGCTTTGCCATCGCAGACTGTCCCCTTGGCCAGAAGGTGAAGATGATCCTAGACGCCCAGTGGTGCCGCGGCCTGCATAAAGGGGACGTGATCAAGGAGATCAACCGTCAGAATGTTCAGACTCTGAGCCACGCCCAGGTGGTGGACATCCTCAAAGACCTACAGGTGGGGAGCGAGGTCAACGTGCTGGTGCTCAGAGGAGGTGAGTCACAGAGTCTCTTATTAACACTGCCTTGTGGTTACATAACACCAACACTGTGCATGTACCACTGCTACGACATCACTGTTGCCGCAGCATCAGTGTGATACAGTGATATCTCAATGTGACCTCTTCAGTGTCCTTGGTGAGTCAGGTCAATGTGCTGATACTAGGAGGTGAGAGATTGGGTCAACTACCACTCATGTACACACACACTATGGTATGGTATCTTGATGATGTCACTATGTCTGCAATAGGTGAACGCATGAGGGACTGTTGCCTTTTTGGCATAAATTATCACGTAGTAATGACAATTGTAGAGTCACCCTATGCAACCCAACTCTCCTGTCAAATATACCTTTCACATATTCCCATAAACACCTCTCTGTATGCACAGATTTCTACCACATCTCCCTGTACAGGATATATACTGTATCTCTTCAGGCTGCTTCACAGCCTCTACTAAGGCTCTCTCTCAGTCAGACATTCATACTGCAGTCTGTTGCAGGCCTGGGAAGGGAAGTTGCATAAGCACGGGTCTCTGTCTGCTCTGCTCCTGGGGAGAGAGGGAGGGGAAAGCACCCTTCAAACGTCTCACACATCCATCTCCAGTCACCCTGGGGAAATGGTACACAAGTCGATGAGCCCGGATTGGCTTTGATCATCATCGGAGGCACGGAGAATTTCTGCATGCTTCTATATCCGTGGCCCTTTAAATGGACTCTTCAAGATTATGACTATAAAGTATTTTGTCTGCTTCCCCATAGTCAGATGAACTTGTGGATACATATTTATGTCTCTGCGTGCAGTTTGAAGGAAGTTGCTAACTAGAGTTAGCGCAATTCCTAACTAGCAATACCTGACCACAGTGACTGACCAAAAATTAAGGAAATCTTTGACTATGTACAGACTCAGTGAGCATAGCCTTGCTATTTAGAAAGGCTTCCAAAGGCAGACCTGGCTCTCAAGAGAAAACAGGCTTGCCCACAAAACGAGGTGGAAACTGAGCTGCACTTCCTAACCTCTTGCCAAATGTATGACCATATTAGAGACACATACTTCCCTCAGATTACACAGACCCACAAAGAATTCAAAAACAAATCAAATTTTGATAAACTCACATATCTATTGGGTGAAATACCACAGCGTGCCATCACAACAGCAACATGTGTGACTTGTTGCCACAAGAAAATGGCAACCAGTGAAGAACAAACACCATTGCAAATACAACCTATATTTATGTTGACTTATTTTCCCTTTTGTACTTTTAACTCTTTGCACATCATTACAACACTGTATATAGACAGAAGACATTTGAAATATCTTTATTACTTTGGAACTTTTGTGAGTGTAAAGGTTACTGTTAATTTTTTATTTCACCTTTGTTTATTATCTATTTCACTTGCTTTGGCAATGTAAAAACATGTTCCCCATGCCAATAAAGCCCTTTGAATTGAATTGAGAGAGTGAGTGAACATTATCATCTTATATCATGCTCGTGAATCAATTTAATGCTGGAGCTATATTAACAGTGGGAACAATCTGAGCGTGAGAGATGGAACATGTGTGTGTACTGTACAGTTAACATTATTGTTCATTGGTTTTTATGCATGACTCTCTCTCTCTGTCTCTCTCTGTCTCGCTCACTATGCTAGTCCTCTCTCATGTAGGTCCCCTCTCTCTCAAATGTACATATCTCCTATTTATCTTTAACACAGTGTAGTCATACTTCTTGATGGACTAGGCTACAACACTGTTTTAAACCTCCTGAGTCTAGACTATTGAAACTGTTATTCCTTCACTGCTCTCGTTCTCTGTTAGGTAGACAGTGCCATCTACTGGTTGATGTCTCATTAGTACTTAAAAAAAAAAAACTTCCCATGACTCTTCCTTGTGTTTCTCACAGGTCAGGCATCTCCTGTGAAGAGCCTGAAACCTGTGAGTAAAAGCAGACACAGTTTTATAATACTCTGTGTTTTATTATTGTGTGCCCAGACGCTTATCCCCCAATTTCTTATTAAAGCCTTTTGTCCTTGAGTGTAAAGCAGTTAACCAGTAAGCCCCACTGCATCACATTAATTGATAACTATACATTTGAATATTGATTATGTTTGCTTTGAAAATGTTCTTAATTACTTCTATTCAGCATTCCTTTTTTTGTCTGGGGATTTCAATGGTAATCAAGCACATAGCCTCTTTAGATAATATTGTACATCAGTATGACAGCTTTATGAAGCTGGCCTTTTCAACAGAATAAGCCTGTCAGCGCCATAGGGAACTCTTTTTTAGCCTGGGAATGGTAAATTACATTCAAATCCCATCGGCCTTAGGTTTACTTTTGAGCTTGCGGTGGTAATGTGAAAGCAATGCGGGAGCCTGCGGTGGAATGACCTTTTGTTCCTTTAGTATTCAATCGCGATTACATGTGTCTGGGTAATGAGATGTACGTAGACTGTGTGGTCTTTAATGTGCTCTAATTGTGCTGTCTGTGGCCCTGTGGCCCCATCAGAGGCAGGAAATGACATCTAGCACAGAGACTCTGGACTGTGTCACAGACTCTGTCCCCCAGGCCCTCCCTTACCACTCCAACACTTCAACCCTGCGCAACAACTCCCCCAAACGAGACGCCACAGAGATGTACCTCAAGTCCAAGGCCCTGCTGGAGAGCAAGCGTGAGTGCACATACTGTAGCTGCACAGACAGACAGAGGAGGCCTAGTACTCCTATGCTCAGTTATTCCATCCATAGCTCTGCAATGGATGCCAGTGTTTAATTTGTAAGTTCGTGACCATCTGTTAAGGGTCACCCTACATTTGTGAATACAGTATCAATATGAGCTGCAAGATAAGCCTGTGAGTTCACCCTGCTGACCGGATGATTGGGTGGTGCTCACCTCTATGATACCCTATCTAACCACAGTAACCCCTGTCCACAGAGCCTCACACCAAAGACCTGGATGTGTTCATCATGAGGGACCAGGAGACTGGCTTTGGCTTCCGTGTTCTGGGAGGAGAAGGTCCAGAGCAGCCAGTGAGTACCGAAGTATGAACTTCCTCCCTGTTAGATTGTCTTTGTTAATTTTCAACACCCAGGAAAGCCTATTGCCTACTGTGTCTTCTATGGACAGTGTTTCTGACTCAAAGTGTAACTCTCTCTGACAGGTGTATATTGGTGCCATCGTGCACCTTGGTGCAGCTGAGAAGGATGGACGCCTGAGGGCTGGTGATGAGCTCATAGGCATAGATGGAATCATGGTCAAGGGCCGTTCCCACAAGCAGGTTCTGGACCTGATGACCAACGCTGCCCGCAATGGTCAGGTCATGCTGACCGTGCGTCGGAAAGTCATCTACAGAGGTGAGCACTCACTCACTGACTGCCTGGAACCTCTACACCTTGATCTCTAACACACACACACACACACACACACACACACACACACACACACACACACACACACACACACAGAGTACACATGTGTTTGATACTGCACTTCAGTCTATACTCTCCATGCATTTTTCAATCAGATATGACTGAGGAGGAGGCAGGGCTCCACATGGCTCCAGTGTTGGTGAACGGCTCCCCCAGACTCCCTCGTATCCAGATGCCCAGTGTGGTGGACCACGAGTCCTTCGACATCACCCTCCACCGCAAGGACAGTGAGGGCTTCGGCTTCGTCATCCTCACCTCCAAGAGCAAGCCCCCGCTAGGAGGTGAGAATGGACCCGATGCCCAGCATTACCACTGCTTATCCCAGACACAACCACACACACACCACTCTCCTCTATACCATCATATCACCCAAATTAGCCGGGAACAGAGTTTGAAGGTTCTTCCTGTGAAAAGATTATTACTTCTTTACTATTGAGTAATATAGTCCCTTAAATACCTATTGTATATTTCTGACTGAATCTATCAGGTGGGATGGGTGTGTTATTATTAGATATCTCTCTGTTTGCAGTGATCCCTCATAAGATCGGGCGCATCATCGAAGGCAGCCCCACTGACCGCTGTGGCCTGCTGAATGTAGGCGACCGCATCTCAGCGGTCAACGGGCGGTCCATCGTGGGGCTGTCTCACAATGACATTGTTCAACTCATCAAGGATGCTGGCAATGCTGTCACCCTTACTGTGGTCCCCGAGGACGGTAAGCTTCACCAGTAGTATCACCCATGGGATGGGACTGTGTTGGTTTGCCTAGTATTCCCAGTCATACACCAATGATCTCTGTGTGGGATGGTTGGTTTGTGTTTGTTATCATAATGGTGTGACTTGTATTTGTCTGTTCCAGAATACAAGGGCCCTCCCTCTGGAGCCAGCTCAGCCAAGCAGAGCCCCGCCCCTCATCATAGAGCTATGGGTCAGAGGTCAGCTATGCATGACGAGCGGTAAGGTCCTGATCTCACTACTACACCAAGACACGGATTAAATCCCTGCTTCAGCATTTAGCAGAACAACCCAAAGACTTATGTCTGACACAACATCTTAATGATTAAAATTGCTTTGTTCTCTGTGCCCCCAGCGGAGACACTGCTGTACATTATTGAAAATATAACATAGTGTTACTGAATGCTGTTGTCTGTTCTAGTTATAACCTAGATCTGGAGGAGGAGAAGAGGGAGGGAGTTACCTGGGCTGACTACAAAACTCTGCCTTTGAGCGAACAGGGAACAATGTGTGTTACAGGCCCCAAACAGGCAAGGCTCATACCATTATTACTGTCATTGTTTTTATCTGGTGTTTTAGAGATTTTACATCAATTAAATAATATATGACTCAGAAAAAACTGCACTAAGTTATAACTTAAGTTATAACGTCTGTGTGCGTGCTTGTGTGTGTGCTTGTGTGTGTGTTCATATGCGTGCGTGTGTGTGTGTGAGTGCATGTGCTTACGTGCATGTGAGTGTGTGTGTGTGTGTGTGCATGCTTGCGTGTGTGTGTGTGTGTGTGTGTACATATGTGTGTGTGTACGCATGCGCCACGCAGGGCTGTATCACGGTGGAGCTGGACCGGGGGTCCCGGGGTTTTGGCTTCAGTCTGAGGGGAGGGACAGAGTACAACATGGGCCTGTACATCCTGAGACTGGCTGAGGAGGGGCCTGCCCTGCTGGACAGCAGGATCCATGTAAGTCTGACCCCCGGTGCCTTAGGAAACATCCACACAAATGACTGTTACTAGACTATTCATGATATCAAGGTTCTGTCATGTCTTATAACAGACTAATTACATATGTTGTTGCCATTGAGGAGTTGATCATCTAGATTGTGCCTGTATGTGCAGGTGGGGGATCAGGTAGTGGAGATCAATGGAGAGCCGACCCAGGGGATCACCCATACCCGCGCCATCGAGCTGATCCAGGCTGGAGGCAGCAAAGTGCTGCTCCTGTTAAGGCCAGGGCAGGGTCTGGTACAAGACAACAGTAAGTACACACAGAAGTCTAGATCTAGAAGATCATATTTACCTTTTTTGTGGTATGAGATGCAGGGTGTTTGAATATACTTGTTTGTTGTTGCGCGTTATAACATGTTACTAGCATTTAACAAGGGTGAGCTAATTAACATGAACTGACGCAGCAATGCCTTGTAAACACGTTAATTAATGATTTAGCTATCTCTGTTGGCTACTTCATTAATTTATGTTAATTAATGTACTGTACCCTTAATGTGAAATGTCACCCAAACTGAGTGCCTAACTATGTTGGGGATGTTTGTTGTTTCATGAATGGAGTCCTCTGCTGTCTGTAACTGCTTACTCTTGGCACTTCCTCTCCTCCCCCTGTTGCAGGTGATTGCGTCCCCTCTACTGTGTGCTATTACTCAAACGAACACCACCACTAACCACTTCACTGTTTTTACTGGCCTGTCCTCTTTTACCTTGGTAATTCCTATAATTTTCTTCTTGCTTCCTCCTTTCATCTGTCTAAACTAGTTCATCTAAATTTTGCTCTTGTACGTTATTTTCATAAGGATCTGTGAGCCACTCTATAAATATTTTACATCTGTGTAATGACTTATTTTACTTCTAGGTAAATTGGATCCAACTGTCGCTTCATCCACAAGCTTTCCTAGAGAGGCGCTTGTCTCAGAGACATCCCCTCTCGCTTCTCCATTCTCCACCTGCACCTTCACCTCAGGTTCCTCCTCTTTCACCAGCGAGACCCCTGACTGGAACTCCCTGTCCCCCCGAACGCTCCATCCCCAGTGCAGCAGGGGCACTGGCTCAGTGGAGTGGAATGGAGAGTGGGCAGACAGGCAGGCTGACAGGCTCTCTCCCATCACCCCTGAGCAGATCAACCTCTATAAGATCAAACCAGGTCATACCAGGTCTAAAGACTCCAAGGAGCCCAGCAGCCCAAAGAAAACAGGTGAAACATTCTCTAAAGCCAAAGAGCACTCACAGAGTCCCAAAAAGTCTGAGAGGAAGGCACAGGAAGCAGAGCCAAGCAAAGACAGGAAGTCCCACCGACAGAAAGGAAGTCGGTCACCCAGCCCCAAGAAGTCTTCTCGAAAAAGACAGGAAGCCTCGAGCCAGCTGCATGTAAAGAAACAGCAGGTACAGCAGAGCACATCAAAGGAGCTTTCCAGCAAGGAGCCCTTTGATGAAAACAAAAACAGCAAAAGGGGAGATTCAAAGGGCAGGAAAAGCACAGAGGAGAGAGAAGGGATAACGGGAACAACCACGGCTGCCCATGGCCAGGTCAGTATTGAAAAGAAAGTGGGGACAGAGGCAGGACATCACAGGCCAACCTCTATGGAGACAGGGGCATGGAGAGCTATTCTGAAAGTTACTCTAGAGAAGAGTAAACCTCGAGATGGAGAAAAGGAAAAACGCAAAGAGCAGACAAGCAAAAAATACATCGGGGCTTCCTTAAAAGAGGGAAAGACTAGAAAATATTATGGGGCCTCTACAACAGAGGAAACGAGTATAAAAGACACACAGGCCTCTCCAAATGCCATTCAGCAGGATCCTCTGAACCAAAAGGGTCAGATTAGCCCTGGCCCCTGGAAAGTCCCCAGCTCAGGCAGAATCCTCTCCCAGGCTGAGGTGCTGCGTAATCCCCCTTACTGATACAGTATGGACAACACTGTGTGGACACATAATCACACAGACTTGAGCTGTACCACAACATGCTGTATATTGTTTGTCTGTTTCTTTCTCCAATGAGAGGGATGGACAAGGAATGGCAGGCAACCTTATCGGCCATGTGTCATGTCCACCTGTGTCCGTGAAGAGGACTTTTTTAAGCTCTATTGGCCTTTGACATTAGGAATGGCATGTAAAGCCAACGCTGTCATCTCTCTTCCTGCCTCGTGTGCTGCTTCAGACATCTCTGATCTGCGCCATACGCATGTTTGGAATGTTTAGGGCCTATTCTTGGACATCCTGTGGAATGAATACTAACCATACTTCACCCATTATAATGCAATTATTATCCCATATGCAACCAAGCAGAAAGGTCTTTAACACACACAAAGTTAAGCTGTCAGTAAAGGTTTTATTTTCATGTTGGGTATCTACATCAAGCACCTTGGGATTGGCCTTTTCACATGGAACTCTTTTCCCAAGGGATTTGCTCAACTGCATGCAGTCCGTACGTTTATTTTATTGCACGCCTTTACCACTCCACTGAGTATGATCCTTTCACCTGATGTGAAAATACTGATGCCGAAGTTCTGACCTTAACACCATGTAGAAATTTCAGACTTTATTCAGAAAGCAGTAGCTTTACGAAGGATTCTAGACTGTTCTAAGACAATAGACATGATTCGTGAATACAAAATATATCATTACAAAAGACCAGAGACTTGTGGTTTAAGATATTGTTTACCATGTGTATGATAACCTATGTGTAATTTATTGAAATTATAGATTAATATAGATATACAGTACCAGTCAACAGTTTGGACACACTTACTCATTCAAGGGCTTTTCTCTATTTTTGCTATTTTATACATTGTAGAATAATAGTTAAGACATCAAAACTATGAAATAACACATATGGAATCATGTAGTAAGAAATAAAAGTGTTAAACAAATGAAAATATATTTTATATTTGAGATTCTTCAAAGTAGCCAACCTTTGCCTTGATGACGGCTTTGCACACTTGACATTCTCTCAACCAGCTTCATGAAGTAGTCACTTGGAATGCATTTCAATTAACAGGTGTGCTTTAAAAAAAGTTAATTTGTGGAATTTCTTTCTTTCTTAATGCGTTTGAGCCAACCAGTTTTGTTGTGACAAGGTAGGGGTGGTATACAGAAGATAGCCCTATTTGGTAAAAGACCAAGTCCATATTATGCTAAGAACAGCTCAAATAAGCAAAGAGAATTGGCAGTCCATCATTACTTGAAGACATGAAGGTCAGTCAATCTGGAACATTTCAAGAACTTTGAAAGTTTCTTCAAGTGCAGTCACAAAAACCATTAAGTGATTTGATGAAACTGGCTCTTGTGAGGACCGCCAGAGGAAAGGAAGACCCAGAGTTACCTTTGCTGCAGAGGATAAGTTGATTAGAGTTAACTGCACCTCAGATTGCAGCTCAAAAAAATGTTTCACAGAGTTCAAGTAACAGACACATCTCAACATCAGCTGTTCAGAGGAGACTGCGTGAATCAGGCCTTCATGGTCGAATTGCTGAAAAGACACCACTACTAAAGGACACCAATAAGAAAAAGAGACTTGCTTGGGCCAAGAAACATGCGTAATGGACATTAGACCGGTGGAAATCTTTATTTTGGTCTGATGAGTCCAAATTTAAGATTTTTGGTTCCAACCACGTGTCTTTGTGAGACGCAGAGTAGTTGAACGGATGATCTCCGCATGTGTGGTTCCCACCGTGAAGCATGGAGAAGGAGGTGTGATGGTGTGGGGGTGCTTTGCTGGTGACACTGTCTGTGAATTATTTAGAATTTAAGGCACACTTAACCAGCACGGCTACCACAGCATTCTGCAGCAATGCACCATCCCATCTGGTTTGCACTTAGTGGGACTATGATTTGTTTTTCAAGAGGACAATGACCAACCACACCTCCGGCCTGTGTAAGGGCTATTTGACCAAGAAGGAGAGTGATGGAGTGCTGCATCAGATGACCTGGCTTCCACAATTACCCGACCTCAACCTAATTGAGATGGTTTGGGATGATTTGGACCGCATAGGGAAGGAAAAGCAACCAACTATTGCTCAGCATATGTGGGAACTCCTTCAAGACTGTTGGAAAAGCATTCCAGGTGAAGCTGGTTGAGAGAATGCAAAGCGTGTGCAAAGCTGTCATCAAGGCAAAGGGTGGCTACTTTAAATAATCTCAAATAAGCCTCCTGGGTGGCGCAGTGGTCTAGGGCACTGCATCGCAGCGCTAGCTGTGCCACCAGAGTCTCTGGGTTCGCGCCCAGGCTCTGTCGCAGCCGGCCGCGACCGTGGGGTCTGTGGGGCAACGCACAATTGGCCTAGCGTCGTCCGGGTTAGGGAGGGTTTGGCCGGTAGGGATATCCTTGTCTCATCGCGCTTCAGCGACTCCTGTGGCGGGCCGGGCGCAGTGCGCGCTAACTAAGGGGGGCGGGTGCACGGTGTTTCCTCCGACACATTGGTGCGGCTGGCTTCCAGGTTGGAGGCGCGCTGTGTTAAGAAGCAGTGCGGCTTGGTTGGGTTGTGCTTCGGAGGACGCATGTCTTTCGACCTTCGTCTCTCCCGAGCCCGTACGGGAGTTGTAGCGATGAGACAAGATAGTAATTACTAGCGATTGGATACCACGAAAATTGGGGAGAAAAGGGGGTAAAAAAATAAATAATAATAAAAGAAAAAAAGAATCTCAAATATAAAATATATTTTCATTTGTTTAACATATGTGTTATTTAATAGTTTTGATGTCTTCACTAATATTCCACAATGTAGAAAACAGTAGAAAATAAAGAAAAACCCTTGAATTACTAGGTGTGTCAACTTTTGACTGGTACTGTATATACTGTATATATATATACATATACACTACCGTTCAAAAGTTTGAGGTCACTTAGAATTTTTTTGTCCATTAAAATAACATAAGATTGATCAGAAATACAGTGTAGACATTGTTAATGTTGTAAATGACTATTGTAGCTGGAAACAGCAGATTTTTTAAAGGAATATCTACATAGGCGTACAGAGGCCCATTATCAGCAACCATCACTCCTGTGTTCCAATGGCACGTTGTGTTAGCTAATCCAAGTTTATCATTTTCAAAGGCTAATTGATCATTAGAAAACGCTTTTGCAATTATGTTAGCACAGCTGAAAACTGTTAAAGAAGCAATAAAGCAATAAAACTTGCCTTCTTTAGACCAGTTGAGTATCTGGAGCATCAGCATTTGTGGGTTCGATTACAGGCTCATAATGGCCAGAGACAAAGAACTTTCTTCTGAAACTCGAGAGTTCCTCTGTCCAGTGTCTGTGGTCTTTTGCCCCTCTTAATATTTTATTTTTATTGGCCAGTCTGAGATATGGCTTTTTCTTTGCAACTCTGCCTAGAAGGCCAGCATCCCGGAGTTGCCTCTTCACTGTTGACATTGAGACTGGTGTTTTGCGGGTACTATTTAATAAAGCTGCCAGTTGAGGACTTGTGAGTTTCTCAAACTAGATACTCTAATGTACTTATCCTCTTGCTCAGTTGTGCACTGGGGCCTTCCACTCCTTTATATTCTGGTTAGAGCCAGTTTGCGCTGTTCTATGAGGGGACACCGACAACCGCCTGATCACCGACAACGACGAGACAGCCTATCGGGAGGAGGTCAGAGACCTTGCCGGGTGGTGCCAGAATAACAACCTATCCCTCAACGTAACCAAGACTAAGGAGATGATTGTGGACTACAGGAAAAGGAGGACCGAGTACGCCCCCATGTGTCCACATCACCAACAAACTAGAATGGTCCAAACACACCAAGACAGTCGCGAAGAGGGCACGACAAAGCCTATTCCCCCTCAGGAAACTAAAAAGATTTGGCATGGGTCCTGAGATCCTCAAAAGGTTCTACAGCTGCAAAATCGAGAGCATCCTGACCGGTTGCATCACTGCCTGGTACGGCAATTGCTCGGCCTCCAACCGCAAGGTAAATCACTGGGGCATCACTGGGGCTAAGCTGTCTGCCATCCAGGACCTCTACACCAGGCGGTGTCAGAGGAGGGCCCTAAAAGTTGTCCAAGTCCCCCGCCACCCCAGGCATAGACTGTTCTCTCTACTACCGCATGGCAAGCGGTACCGGAGTACTAAGTCTAGGACAAAAAGGCTTCTCAACAGTTTTTACCCCCAAGCCATAAGACTCCTGAACAGGTAATCAAATGGCTACCCGGACTATATGCATTGTGTGCCCCCCCCAACCCCTCTTTTACGCTGCTGCTACTCTCTATTTATCATATATGCACAGTCACTTTAACTATACATTCATGTACATATGTACATACTACCTTAATTGGTCCAACCAACTAGTGCTCCCGCACATTGGCTAACCGGGCTATCTGCATTGTGTCCCGCCACCCACCACCTGCCAACCCCTCTTTACGCTACTGTTACTCTCTGTTCATCATATATCCATAGTCACTTTAACCATATCTACATGTACATACTACCGCAATCAGCCTGACTAACCGGTGTCTGTTTGTAGCCTCGCTACTGTATATAGCCTTGCTACTATTTTTCACTTTTTACTGTAGTTTTTATTTCTTTACTTTCCTAATGTCCACCTAATACCTTTTTTGCACTATTGGTTAGAGCCTGTAAGTAAGAATTTCACTGTAAGGTCTACACCTGTTGTATTCGGCGTACGTGACAAATAAACTTTGATTTGATTTGAGTAGTACCCAGCATTGTACGAGATCTTCAGTTTCTTAGCAATTTCTCGGCATGGAATAGCCTTCATTTCTCAGAAAAATAATAGACTGACGAGTTTCAGAAGAAAGTTCTTTGTTTCTGGCCATTTTGATCCTGTAATCAAACACACAAATGCTGATGCTCCAGATACTCAACTGGTCTAAAGAAGGCTAGTTTTATTGCTTCTTTAATTAGAACAACAGTTTTCAGCTGTGCTAACATAATTGCAAAATGGTTTTCTAATGATCAATTAGCCTTTTAAAATTATAAACTTGGATTAGCTAACGCAACATGCCATTGGAACACAGGAGTGATGGTTGCTGGTAATGGGCCTCTGTACGCCTATGTAGATATTCCATAAAGAAAATCAGCCATTTCAAGCTACCATAGTCATTTACAACATTAACAATGTCTGCACTGTATTTCTGATCAATTTGATGTTATTTTAATGAACAAAAAATGTGCTTTTCTTTCAAAAACAAGGACATTTCTAAGTGACCCCAAACTTTTGAACGGTAGTGTATATATATATATATATATATATATATATTTATATATATATATTGTATGTATACTGTATGTAGCCATACTGGGCCATTCCATGTTTTGATATAGAGTTCAAAGGTTGCCCAGAATCATCTTGTGCCATCCTTCTAATGCATTTTAGTGGTAGCAACTGCCATGGGTCTTCATCGTTCATGACATACAGTGCATTCGGAAGGTATTTAGACCTCTTGACTTTTTCCACATTTTGTTACGTTACAGCCTTATTCTAAAATGTATTAAATTATTTATTTTTCTCATCAATCTACACACAATACACCATAATGACAAAGCAAAAACTGTTTTTTATTTTTTTTATTTTAGCAAATTCATAAAAAATAAACAGAAATACTTTATTTAGCTTAGCTTAGGTTTCATAGGTTTTCATACCCTTTGCTGTGAGTCTCGAAAGGTGCACTCGAAAGCTCAAAAGCTCAGGTGCATCTTGTTTCCATTGATCATCCTTGAGATGTTTCTACAACTTGATTGGAGTCCAGCTGTGGTGAATACAATTGATTGGACTGGATTTGGAAAGGCACACAGGCCAAACTGAGCAATCTGGGGAGAAGGGCCTTGGTCAGGGAGGTGACAAAGAACCCGACTGTCACTCTGACAGAGCTCCAGAGTTCCTCTGTGGAGATAGGAGAACCTTCCAGAAGGACAACCATCTCTGCAGTACTCTACCAATCAGGCCTTTATGGTAGAGTGGCCAGATGGAAGGAACTCCTCAGGCACCTAAAGACTCGCAGACCATGAGAAACAAGATACTCTTGTATGATGAAACCAAGATTGATATCTTTGGCCTGAATGCCAAGCGTCACATCTGGTGTAAACCTGGCACCATCCCTACGGTGAAGCATGGTGGTGGCAGCATCATGCTGTGGGGATGTTGTTCAGTGGTAGGGACTGGGAAACTAATCAGGATCGAGGGAAAGATGAACAGAGCAAAGTACAGAGAGAATCTTGATGAAAACCTGCTCCAGAGAGCTCCTTATCTCAGACTGAGGCGAAGGTTCACCTTCCAACAGGACAATGACCCGAAGCAGACAGCCAAGACAATGCAGGAGTGGCTTCGGGACAAGTCTCTGAATGTCCTTGAGTAGCCCAGCCAGAGCCCGGACATGAACCCAATCAAACATCTCTTGAGGGACCTGAAAATAGCTGTGCAGCGACTCTCCCCATCCAACCTGACAGAGCTTGAGAGGATCTGCAATGAAGAATGGGAGGAGCTCCACAAATACAGGTGTGCCAAGCGTGTAGGGTCCTACCTAAGAAGATTCATGGCTGTAATTGCTGCCAAAGGTGCTTCAACCAAGTACTGAGTAAAGGGTCAGTAATTTTTCTGTATTTTATTTTTTATACATTTGATCAAATTTCTATAAACCTGTTTTTCCTTTGTCATTATGGGGTATTATGTGCAGATTGATGAGGGGAAAAAATAATTATGTATTTCAGAATAAGGCTGTAAAGTAAAAAAATGTGGAAAAAATAAAGGGGTCTGAATACTTTCCGAATGCACTGTTTATACAGTGCAGTACTACATGCAGACTGCCATATGTTTCAGAAGTTGCCATTGCTCTAAATGTGTTATTGTGGAAAAATATGTGAACGTCGTAATATTTTACATAAACTACTTGTAGCATTACAATATATATTTTTTATGATAAGCTTGATTCCTTTGAAAATAACCATTTGTTATGCCTAACATTGTTGCCAATGCATTACAGTGCTATTAGCAATGATTTTGATAAGTAACTTCTCTGTTATTAAATGCCAAAATGATTGCTTATTGATAAAATTACCAGAACCATGCATGGCCGCGGGAAGCTGTTTGGGGGGGGGGGGGGGTCTTTTTGTCCCCGCTCTGCTGAGGAGAATTTTCTCCGCTCATACAGGAGTAATAAAGCCTGAGTTCTTCTTTTTTCTTCTTTTTTTTCTTGTGATTTATTTACTTCCTGCGACTATGGAACCATGTCCCTTCAAGTAGTTTTACTGTTGATGGCCAATATCATAATTTCAAATTGTAGTTTGTCTGCAATGAGTTTTGGTATGTGAGAGTTTTGGTATGTGATTGTGTTAAACACCAGATTAGGCTAAGTAAGGCTACATTCAGACAGAAATGTTATATCGAAAACTGATTGTGTGTATTGTTTTTGTATGGGGTCATACCTTGACGGACAATGGAGTGGACATAAGTTGTGTCAAAAGTTGAAATTAAGTTAGGATCAAGACATGTTTATAACTGAGCTCAGGGAATGCAATAAAGTAGCAAATGATGACTGGTGATGAAGTTACAATTTAAAGCCAGATTTGACCGGATATCAACATTGCTCTGAATTTGGTCCAGTGTGTGATGATAGAAAGGTCTAGGCCTCTGAGTGGACATACTCTATTCATTATGAGCCATCCAGTGGCATTTTCTGCGCAATAGATTGTTGATTGTATGAATGAGCACCCTCAACCTCCAGTGATTCTTGAAGCTGCTAGTAGCAAGCAATTACATGTTACAGACTGGAAATAAATAATTCATATATTACAGTACTTACGTATTCTGCACCATGGTATGGCTCCTCAAATTAATTTATACCCAGTCTCTTATCTAGTCTCTGTATCATAATGTGGCCTTTCATTGCTTCATTAGAAAAAACGAATCCTTGTGGTCTCTACATTATGTGGGTACAGTAGTTGTAAATGTTTGTATATTGTACAGCACCTTTATAAAAACTCGCTGAGTGCTCTTTCGGGAAGAAAATAGAGATATATAGAAAGCTCCATTATTTTTTTATTTAAAGTAGATTAAAAGGAAATGAGTTTGACATGGTGTTCTGTTCATGCACTGAAAAAAATAAAGTTTTACTGAAAACATGTATTGTATATGGACTGGTCCATCCATAGTAAATATTCCAAAGCTCTTTACTTATTGGCTCTACAACCATGAAGTGTACTGTAAGTCTATGGAAATGGTGTCTGGTGATGGTGTAGCTGTTCATACTACACACCCCAAACAACTCAAAAGAACCACAAAAACAAATACCCCAAACAACTACAAACAGAGACCCAAAACAACCTAAAACTACTCAAAACCACCTCAAACAGATACCCAAAACAACTCAAACAACCACAAACAGGTACCCAAAAGTACCACAAACAGGTACTCAAAAGTATCACAAACTCTCTCCACCCCCCGATCTCTCTAAAACTCCCACACCAGGGATCGCTGGGCTGGTACTGAACCACTCTTTCCCTCGCTCTCCTCTCTCCTCCTTCTATTCTCTCTCCTCCCCCCCTCTCCATACTACCTGTCTAATTAACAGTCTGATTATGGCTGGAATGAAGGATGGCTGATAGTCTGTGTGAAGGGTATGATGAGAGGACTATCCTCCATGATGACCTACTTTATAGTACTGTCCCAAAAGCCACACTATTCCCTAAAAACTGCACTACCCATATTAGCGGTCAGCTGTTTGTTCAGCCGCACTCGCTGCAATTGCTGATAACCCATCCGCAACCGCAGGACTATATGTAATCAAACCCGCAATTATAGAAAATGCTCTATAGGCTACCGGCCAGAGATGGCAGAATTATTTTTTGACAGTGGGTCCAGGTTATTTTTTTGCCTGATTTAAACTGAACAAAAATATAAATGCAAAATGTAAAGTGTTGGTCCCATGTTTCATGAGCTGAAATAAAAGATCTCCGAAAATTTCCATACGCACATAAAGCTTATTTTTCTCAAATTCTGTGCACAAATTTGTTTATATCCCTGTTAGTGAACATTTAAACTTTGACAAGATAATCCATCCAACCTGACAGGTGTGGAATATCAAAACGCTGATTAAACAGAATGATAAATACACATGTGCACCTTGTGCTGGAGGCAATAAAAGTACAAAATGTGCAGTTTTGTCTCACAACACAATGCCACAGATGTTTCAAGTTTTTAGGAAGCGTGCAATTGGCATGCTGACTGCAGGAATCTCCACCAGAGCTGTTGCCAGAGAATTTTATATTCATTTCTCTACCATAAGCCACCTCCAATGTCATTTTAGAGAATTTGGCAGTTCGTCCAACTGGCCTCACAACTGCAGACAACGTGTAACCACACCAGCCCACGACCTCCACATCAGGCTTCTTCACCTGCGGGATCATCTGAGACCAGCCACCCAGACAGCTGATGAAACTGAGGAGTATTTCTGTCTCTAATAAAGCCCTTTTGTGGCGAAAAACTCATTCTGATTGGCTGCACCCCTGCCCAGTTATGTGGAATCCCTAGATAATGGCCTAACCAATTCATTGAAATTGACTGACTTCCTTATATGAACTGTAACTCAGTAAATTTGTTGAAATTGTTGCATGTTGTGTTTATATTTTTGTTCAGTATATTTTTAGGATTAGTAATGCATTTGTCACTGTACAGTATGTAAGGGATCTAATGTAGCTGTAACAATATTACATCACCATGTTGTTTTTTAGATATCATGCGTATAGATATGCTCTATAGGGTTAAATTTGTCTCTGAAGAATGTTCATATATCCACATTTTGTTTTCCCATGTGGCCTGACATGAACCTCTGAAACGTTTAAAATGAGGATGTTATCTCAATGCATATGTAAACTCAGCAAAAAAATAAACGTCCTCTCACTGTCAACTGCGATTTTTTTCAGCAAACTTAACATTGTAAATGTTTGTATGAATATAACAAGATTCAACAACTGAGACATAAACTGAACAAGTTCCACAGACGAGACTTAACAGAAATGAAATCCAAATCAAATCAAATGTATTTATAAAGCCCTTCTTACATCAGCTGATATCTCTAAGTGCTGTACAGAAACCCAGCCTAAAACCCCAAACAGCAAGCAATGCAGGTGTAGAAGCACAGTGGCTAAGAAAAACTCCCTAGAAAGGCCAGAACTTAGGAAGAAACCTAGAGAGAAACCAGGCTGTGAGGGGTGGCCAGTCCTCTTCTGGCTGTGCCGGGTGGAGATTATAACAGAACATGGCCAAGATGTTCAAATGTTCATAGATGACCAGCAGGATCAAATAATAATAATCACAGTGGTTGTCGAGGGTGCAACAGGTCAGCACCTCAGGAGTAAATGTCAGTTGGCTTTTCATAGCCGATCATTCAGAATATCTCTACCGCTCCTGCTGTCTCTAGAGAGTTGAAAACAGCAGGTCTGGGACAGGTAGCACGTCCGGTGAACAGGTCAGGGTTCCATAGCCGCAGGCAGAACAGTTGAAACTGGAGCACCAGCACGGCCAGGTAGTCCTGAGGCATGGTACTAGGGCTCAGGTCCTCCAAGAGAGAGAAAGAAAGAGAGAAAGAGAGAATTAGAGAGAGCATACTTAAATTCACACAGGACACCGGATAAGACAGGAGAAATACTCCAGATATAACAGACTGACCCTAGCCCCCCGACACATAAACTACTGCAGTATAAATACTGGAGGCTGAGATAGGAGGGGTCGGGAGACACTGTGGCCCCATCCGACGATACCCCCGGACAGGGTCAAACAGGCAGGATATTACCCACCCACTTTACAAAAAGCACAGTCCCCACACCACTAGAGGGATATCTTCAACCACCAACTTACCATCCTGAGACAAGGCCGAGTATAGCCCACAAAGATCTCCGTCACGGCACAACCCAAGGGGGGGCACCAACCCAGACAGGAAGATCACGTCAGTGACTCAACCCACTCAAGTGACGCACCCCTCCTAGGTACTGCATGGAAGAGCATCAGTAAGCCAGTGACTCAGCCCCTGTAATAGGGTTAGAGGCAGAGAATCCCAGTGGAGAGGGGGGGGGGGGGGGGGGATGTGTCCCTGAACAAAGGTGGGGTCAAAATCAACAGTAACAGTCAGTATCTGGTGTGGCCACCAGCTGCATTAAGTACTGCAGTGCATCTCCTCCTCATGGACTGCACCATATCTGCCAGTTCTTGCTGTGAGATGTTACCCCACTCTTCCACCAAGGCACCTGCAAGTTCCCGGACATTTCTGGGGGGAATAGCCCTGATCCCGGCTGGGTACCACATGAGGGAGGAGGATGTCTTCCCTGTAACGCACAGCATTGCGATTGCCTGCAATGACAACAAGCTCAGTCCGATGATGATGTGGCTCACCACCCCAGACCATGACGGACCCTTCACCTCCAAATCGATCCCGCTCCAGAGTACAGGCCTCGGTGTAACGCTCATTCCTTCGACGATAAAAGTGAATCCGACCATCACCCCTGGTGAGACAAAACCGCGTCTCGTCAGTGAAGAGCACTTTTTGCCAGTCCTCTCTGGTCCAGCGACGGTGGGTTTGTGCCCATAGGCGACGTTGTTGCCGGTAATGTCTGGTGAGGACCTGCCTTACAGCAGGCCTACAAGCCCTCAGTCCAGCCTCTCTCAGCCTATTGCAGACAGTCTGAGCGCTGATGGAGGGATTGTGCGTTTCTGATGTAACTCGGGCAGTTGTTGTTGCCATCCTGTACCTGTCCTGCAGGAATGATGTTCGGATGTACCGATCCTGTGCAGGTGTTGTTACACGTGGTCTGCCACTGCGAGGACAATCAGCTGTCCGTCCTGTCTCCCTGTAGCCCTGTCTTAGGCGTCTCACAGTACGGATATTGCAATTTATTGTCCTGGCCACATCTGGAGTCCTCATGCCTCCTTGCAGCATGCCTAAGGCATGTTCATGCAGATGAGCAGGGACTCTGAGCATCTTTCTTTTGGTGGTTTTCATAGTCAGTAGTAAGGCCTCTTTAGTGTCCTAAGTTATCATAACTGTGACCTAAATTGTCTACCGTTTGTAAGCTGTTAGTGTCTTAATGACCGCTCCACAGGTGCATGTTCATTAATTGTTTATTGTTCATTGAACAAGCATGGGAAACAGTGTTTAAAACCTTTACAATGAAGATCTGTGAATTTATTTGGATTTTTATTAATTATCTTTGAAAGACAGGATCCTGAAAAAGGGCCGTTTCTTTTTTTGCTGAGTTTATATATTTCTGTCTGCACTGTCTCAATGTTTAGACAATTACGAACCACTGCCTCCGGGAATGAGAAAAATAAGGCTTTGCGCAAGTGCACATTCTTACAACAGAACTCAGAGGCAGATGATCTCAATAATGAATTAGTTCAACTTCAGTCTTGTGATGAGAGCTGAGTTTGCACATTGTGGACACGGGGAGTGACTTCAATGCAAAGTAGTTTGGTTATCAGTTCTCTAGCAGAGGAAACTTAATGTCACAGTGGAAGGATAGCATACATTGACGACATCCTCGCTGACTCTTTACACATCCTAAAATTTGCCCAAAATCATAGGCTTTTTTAGTTATGTACCAAACACATGTGTCATTTTCTATAGATAAGTGGGTTGATTACGGAAGCTACAAGAAAAAAGTACAACCACAGAATTTTTTATTGATTTATTACAAGACCTAAAAAAACATTTAAAAAAACAATTGTTGAGAGACAGTTTAGAATTAATCTTGAAGGGAATATTCAATAGACATTTTTATTTCAAATAGCTATTGAACTAATGTATTATTGACATGCATATTTGGAACAACTTTGTCATAAGTGATCATTTATTTTAAAGTACTGACACAGGGAGCCTAGTGTTTCACATGTATCACTTTCATTTAATTCCACCAGATGTCACTGCATTTAACAAGTGAACTATTGAATTGCATTCAAACGCTGTGCTACTCACGGTCATATCCTATTCCAGTCTATTTATGTAAATAGGAGGTCAATAAGCATCAATGTCAGCAAGAAAGTTGAAACATAACTGATGGTTCCAAAATTGAACTTCCTCATAATGGCATTGCAGCTACTAACAGTTGTCATCCTCAGCACGCCTGAGTGTGGGTAATCCAGCTAGGCCTAGATTACTCAAACCCTTTGGGCGGATGGGAGTTAATAAATTCCCCATCACAGTATCAATGAGTAGCAACAGGCCCTGTCCTCACATCCAGGGCCAGATAACAGTGGTGCCTGCAGTGTGTCAGCACTCTATAAGGGCACAGAATGTGACTATTTAAAAACTGACATTAACACAATGATGAAGCCTTATAAAGAGATTGGGATATATGGGTCATGAAAAGGTGAACAAGGGACTGTCAGCTAGGTAAAAGTATCTGGGAAGGGAAGAGACTTTATGAGACAATAGAGAGACTGGGACGATGAACAAGTTCTGTCCAATAACAGGTTAGCATGTGGAGAAGTATTTAGTATGCTAAAACATTATCTTGACTGTTAACTCCAGAAATTTTGTAGCAGTTTCATCATATTTCAATTTTAAATTTATCATGTGGCAGCATGCCTTTGGGGAAGGTTTATCATGTTAAATTCTAAGGGAGTGTGACTAACTTCACTTAAAATGGTGAACTCTTTTCATTCCAGAGCTTCCCTCATATGAGAGCTATCAACATACTGTATACACATTGCTCAGATTCTGCTGTTGTCGAGCCATCACAAATACCTCATATGATACACAGCATGTAGTTTATCAACTATTTTTGAGCCAGGTTTATCAAGCGAATCTAAATGTAGGACAGAGGACAGTTGTCACCAAGCTACTCAGGTTTTAATGAATTTGGAGTTAACACCCTTAAATTTACCCAAGAGTCTTTGAGGTAGGGATCCTCATGTTACTGTAAATGATGTAATGTTTCCATGACAATGGAAGCCACAACCTCAGAGAGTGACTCATAGCCAAAATAGTTGATGGTGGTTGAGATCGTATGGAAACTATTCCTGTTTAATGTTTTTACAAGACCTCAGTGTATGTGTTTGTATTCTGAGGCTAGTATGTCTCATAAGAGTCACTCATGTAGACCGGTTTCTCATCAACAAGCCTCCCACATGTTTTGATGTATTCAAACAACTTGGCCTACATAACTACAAGGTGTCACTTACATTTTAACAGTCCTTTCGACCACAATATCAATATGCAGAACGTGCCTGACCTGTATAAGTTCTCACCATTGTCATCTAGTTAGAGATGGATAAAAATGAACATGACGGTAATTTAATTAATGTAGCAGTTTTGTGTTAGCCAACTACTTCTCTTTCAGTTTTCTGAATTAAGAGTGGAGAATGTACAGTGGCAGAGCAGTGAGACTAAGTGGATGGAAAGGAAATTAAACATGGACACATGAAAAACAAATTATTCAGCTATAGAAATCCCCCTCTTTTTTCTTTTAGAGTAATACAGGCAACACCCTTGAGTGGCTCTTACGTAATAAATCTGTTTCTGTTTTTAAACACACAGAGTTCCCCATCATGGAGACTTCATCTAAAGACTGTTTACTTACCATGGCAATGGGGATGTTTTGGAGACATCTCCACCAGTTTAGGGGAGGATCCACTTATATTTCTCAAACTGTTGGGAAGAAAAAGCTCAACTATTCCAATGCTTGAAATTGAAAATACAATATCATTGTTATTTGATGGATTACTTGAAATTAATTGTTGTCACTCAGAATGGAAGTTTGTATACTTGTTCCCATAGCCACGGGAAGAAGGGTGCTGTGGGTATTTTATATTTTAACCAAATCTGCCCAAATCCCTGACCTCTATCCTGTGCAGTTTCTAGCAAAGGAACGTAAACTGTTGTTTTGAGGGTGAAATTTCATCAACAGGATTGTGTCATCATGGTAACCAATTTTCAACATAGACAAACCTTGTATAAAATATGCTGAATTTGTACTTTTGAAACAACTTCAGATCTTCAATGTTATGTCCACTATCAGACAAAAAAGAAACCATAGACTGGGCAGCACCCAGCCTATTGGAGGGCAGCACCAACCTACTGGTAAGTTGATCTATGTACAGCTGTTAATGTGGTGTCCCATCCAGGGTTTTAACCAAGCCCTGCTTATCTTTGATATTCGTCACTGACTACTACCAACGTGGTATCCTGAGAATGACTATGGAGAGATCTCTTAATGACTAAATATCAAATCAAATCAAATGTATTTATAAAGCCCTTCTTACATCAGCTGATATCTCAAAGTGCTGTACAGAAACCCAGTCTAAAACCCCAAACAGCAAGCAATGCAGGTTTAGAAGCAAGGTGGCTAGGAAAAACTCCCTAGAAAGGCCAAAACTTAGGAAGAAACCTAGAGAGGAACCAGGCTATGAGGGGTGGCCAGTCCTCTTCTGGCTGTGCCGGGTGGAGATTCTAACAGAACATGGCCAAGATGTTCAAATGTTTATAAATGACCAGCATGGTCAAATAATAATAATCACAGTAGTTGTCGAAGGTGCAACAAGTCAGCACCTCAGGAGTAAATGTCAGTTGGCTTTTCATAGCCGATCATTCAGAGTATCTCTACCACTCCTGCTGTCTCTAGAGAGTTGAAAACAGCAGGTCTGGGACAGGTAGCACGTCCGGTGAACAGGTCAGGGTTCCATTGCCGCAGGCAGAACAGTTGAAACTGGAGCAGCAGCACGGCCAGGTGGACTGGGGACAGCAAGGAGTCATCAGGCCAGGTAGTGCTGAGGCATGGTCCTAGGGCTCAGGTCCTCCGAGAGAGAGAAAGAAAGAGAGAAAGAGAGAATTAGAGAGAGCATACTTAAATTCACACAGGACACCGGATAAGACAGGAGAAGTACTCCAGATATAACAGACTGACCCTAGCCCCCGACACATAAACTACTGCAGCATAAATACTGGAGGCTGAGACAGGAGTGGTCAGGAGACACTGTGGCCCCATCCGATGATACACCCGGACAGGGCCAAACAGGCAGGATATAACCCCACCCACTTTGCCAAAGCACAGCCCCCACACCACTAGAGGGAAATCTTCGACCACCAACTTACCATCCTGAGACAAGGCTGTGTATAGCCCACAAAGATCTCCGCCACGGCACAACCCAAGGGGGGGGGGTGCCAACCCAGACAGGAAGATCACGCACCCCTCCTAGGGTGACGCACCCATCCTAGGGACGGCATGGAAGAGCACCAGTAAGCCAGCCCCTGTAATAGGGTTAGAGGCAGAGAATCCCAGTGGAGAGAGGGGAACCGGCCAGGCAGAGACAGCAAGGGCGGTTCGTTGCTCCAGAGCCTTTCCGTTCACCTTCACACTCCTGGGCCAGACTACACTCAATCACATGACCTACTGAAGAGATGGGTCTTCAGTAAAGACTTAAAGGTTGAGACCTAGTCTGCGTCTCTCACATGGGTAGGCAGACCATTCCATAAAAATGGATCTCTATAGGAGAAAGCCCTGCCTCCAGCTGTTTGCTTAGAAATTCTAGGGACAATTAGGAGGCCTGCGTCTTGTGACCGTAGCGTACGTGTAGGTATGTACGGCAGGACCAAATCGGAAAGATAGGTAGGAGCAAGCCCATATAATGCTTTGTAGGTTAGCAGTAAAACCTTGAAATCAGCCCTTGCCTTAACAGGAAGCCAGTGTAGGGAGGCTAGCACTGGAGTAATATGATCAAATTTTTGGGTTCTAGTCAGGATTCTAGCAGCCATATTTAGCACTAACTGAAGTTTATTTAGTGCTTTATCCGGGTAGCCGGAAAGTAGAGCATTGCAGTAGTCTAACCTAGAAGTAACAAAAGCATGGATACATTTTTCTGCATCATTTTTAGACAGAAAGCTTCTGATTTTTGCAATGTTACGTAGATGGAAAAAAGCTGTCCTTGAAACAGTCTTGATATGTTCGTCAAAAGAGAGATCAGGGTCCAGAGTAACGCCGAGGTTCTTCACAGTTTTATTTGAGATGACTGTACAACCATCAAGAATAATTGTCAACAGAAGATCTCTTTGTTTCTTGGGACCTAGAACAAGCATCTCTGTTTTGTTCGAGTTTAAAAGTAGAAAGTTTGCAGCCATCGACTTCCTTATGTCTGAAACACAGACTTCTAGCGAGGGCAATTTTGGAGCTTCACCATGTTTCATTGAAATGTACAGCTGTGTGTCATGTAAAGCTGTGTGTCATGAAAGTTAGATTCACTGTTGCTATCAAAGTCATTCAATTGGGTCAGTTTAAAAGAGAAAATGAAATGTAACCATACTTTATAAGTCATATATCATCAATGATACTATTTAGTCCTATATCGCATTTGCAAAGTCATCAACAGCTATTGTTTCAATTCAACCCAGGGTTCAACTAAAAATAGACAATAGGCCTAGTATTTCATGCTTTGGTTGATTTCAAATGTAATCTTCAGTTAATATCAATACTGTAGGCTGGATTCTCATCTCCATCTCAACCAAAAATAAAACAAAGAATAGGACTTCTCACAAAACCATCTGTTGCATCCAAACAGGATGTTGTTCTCTGTTTTGCACTACCCCCACAAGTGTCACTGGACTCGTCTAAAAGTAAGCTATACAAATGAATGGAAGTATGGAGGTAGTTTTGTGCCAACAAAAATAAGTGGTTAAATATGTGTAAAAAATACATATTTCCTATATCTTCAAAATATAGGACAGACACTTCAAAACCTTACTCCTTATGATACATTTTCTTTGTATTTTTTTTGCTATTTATGAATGTGTTATTCAATGCGTTTCTATAGGCTACTAAAGTAAAGGCCAAATTCAATATTTTATCAAATATGTTTTTACACCTAAAGAGGTCCTAAAATTCTAAATCAAATAGGTAAATGGTCCATGGCATGACCTTCAAACAATTCCACATGTCAGCTTAGACCCCCCCCCCCCCCCCCCTTCCCATCGGCTTTAATAGACTTTCAAGGATTAAAGTGCATTTAAAGTTTGATTAGACTTGATTTAGTCCTATTCTTTAACTTTGATTTTGGTTGAGCTGGAGATGTAAATCCAACATATAATGTACACAAACAGGATTTTGAATTGTGTTTGGTTGTCAATGCAACCAAATATCAACATTTGAAGGAGGTGTATCTTCTGCTTAGATAGTGCCACTGACTTAGTCTGGCTTTAATTCCAGTTTTTCTACAAATTAATACTTGATGTGTTGGATCCATATCTCCATCTCAACTAAATGACTAAATCAAATCTAACTTTAAATGTTTGATTTGATTTAGTCCTGTTCTTTAACTCCAACATATCAATTATTAATTTGTAGACAAACTGGAATTAAAAACAGACTAAGTCAGTGAAACAAAAGATACATCTCCTTCAAATGGTAATATTTGGTTGCATTGACAACCAAAGATAATTCAATATCACTTTTGCAGTAAATAGCCTATTAATTTGTTAAGTTAACGAATGATATGTTGGATTCACGTCTCTAACTAAACCAAAATTAAAGTTAAAGAATAGAATTAAGCCAGTGGCTCAGATGAAACTATCCAAGCATTATATTTGGTTGCTCTGTCAACCAAACACAATTCAATATTACTTTTGTAATACAGTAAATAGCCTAAAGTTAAGACTATCTTACAAGACTCCTGAACAGGTAATCAAATGGCTACCCGGACTATTTACATTGTGTGCCCCCCCCAACCCCTCTTTTTACGCTGCTGCTGCTCTCTGTTTATCATATATGCATAGTAACTTTAACTATACATTCATGTACATACTACCTCAATTGGGCCGACCAAACAGTGCTCCCACACATTTACTAACGGGGCTATCTGCATTGTGTCCCACCCACCACCCGCCAACCACTCTTTTACACTACTGCTACTCTCTGTTCATCATATATGCATGGTCACTTTAACCATATCTACATGTACATACTACCTCAATCAGCCTGACTAACCGGTGCCTGTATGTAGCCTCGCTACTTTTATAGCCTCGCTACTGTATATAGCCTGTCTTTTTACTGTTGTTTTATTTCTTTACCTACCTATTGTTCACCTAATACCTTTTTTGCACTATTGGTTAGAGCCTGTAAGTAAGCATTTCACTGTAAGGTGAAATGTTGCATTCAGCGCACGTGACACATACTTTGATTTGATTTGAAACTGCGGTTCCTCCTGCAGGCAGAGGAGGGTCGTTAGTGATTGGAGCCACCTAGGCTCAGGGTATTTAAACTTGTTTCACTAATCACTTCTCTCTCTCTCTCTCTGCTCCTCCAGGTATGATCCTGTTTTGTTTGTTCCTTTGTAGTTGTACATAGTTTTTACTCAGTCATATTCACACACACAGATTCACGCATCCCTGCACTTTACATACACCCTACATTATGATACTTCCACACCTCATTCCTTTTTCTTTGTTTAAAGTTAATAGTTTTGGTTTAGAATAAAGAACCTTTTTAATTGGCCTATACCTGTTCTTGTCCCCTCATTTTTGTCACAGGCTGAGCCGGCCTGTGACAAATGTCACAGTACTTATTCAACCTTAAAATGGGTAAGCTATCCATGGCAACATTTTGAGGTCACTGTAACTATAGGGGAAGGGTTAGAATACGCAACCGAACCGAATACCCAACCCTTAGGACATTTGTGTTTGCACTTGATGTAACAGCACAGTGGTTCTAACAGTGATTCTGCCTCATAGACATCAATGCTCTGCCCTTCCCCAAGCCAAAGACCTACGGGGGTGAATTCATTTTCGTTACTCATTCCATTTCTTCGGACAAGCCACACCTCTGTTTATTGATTTCAATGCCAAGTCTAGACTAGTTGCTGGCTAATTCACTACGCAAACACCATTGGGGCAGCAGGTAGCCTAGTGGTTAGAGCATTGGACTAGTAACCGAAAGGTTGCTAGATCGAATCTACAAGCTTAAAAATCGGTCATTCTGCTCCTGAACAAGGCACTGTTCCTAGGCTGTCATTATAAATAAGAATTTGTTCTTAACTGACTTGCCTAGTTAAATAAAGGTAAAATAAAAAATCTTGATCGCACCAGTTTGCTATGACCCATTTAGTATGATATATTACATTTGACATTCCCCTTCTAAGGAAGGGGAGGACCATCCTCCTCAGTGAAAAAATACAAAATAGTGAATCATAAAAAATTATTATATTAAATATTTTCACATCACCAAATAATTGATTAAAACACACTGTACAGTAGCCTAAACAGAAATATGTACGGTAGCACCAAGGTGTAGCCGGAGTACAGCTAGTCACCGTCCTCCTCTGGGTACATTGACTTCAATATAAAACCTAGGAGGCTCGTGGTTCTCAGCCCCTTCCATAGGTTGGAGGATGTCCTAATTACTTTTTTAAATCTATCAGAGCTCTTGCAGCATGAACTGACATCCCAATCAAAGGATCAGAGAAATAATCTAGTACTGAAAGTAAAGCTACAATTAGCTAGCGCTGCAGTGCATTACATGTGGTGAGTAGATGACTCAAAAAGAAAGGTAAAAGTTCGACAGTTTTGAACAAATGAATTTCTTCAAAATTGAAGGAGAATGTGAGAGCTAGCTATATTTAGTTTTTTTTTCTCACTTTCACTTACTTAGCGAATGCAGCTAGCTAATAGAGCCTACTCAAACACCCAGCTTTAACAGAGGGATGCTATGTTACCTAGCTGGCTATGGCTATCCAACACTGGAAGTCAAGGTAAGCTTTTAAAACAAATGTATTTGTCACATGCGCCGAATACAACGGGTGTAGACCTTACAGTGAAATGCTTACTTAACCAACAAAACAGTTTGAAGAAAATACCTAAAAATTAAGGGATAACAATAGCGGGGCTATATACAGGAGTCAGTGTGCGAGGGCACCGGTGTCGAGGTAATATGTACATGTAGGTAGAGTTATTAAAGTGACTATGCATAGATGATAACAGAGAATAGCAGCAACGTCGAGGGGGGGGGGGGGAGCAATGGAAATAGTCTGGTTAGCCATTTGATTAGCTGTACAGGAGTCTTATGGCTTGGGGGTTGAAGCTGTTAAGAAGCCTCTTAGACCTAGATTTGGTGCTCCAGTACCACTTGCCATGAGGTAGCAGAGAGAACAGTCTATGACTAGGGTGGCTGGAGTCTTTAGGGCCTTCCTCTGACACCGCCTGGTGTAGAGGTCCTGGATGGCAGGATGCTTGGCCCAGGTGATGTACTAGGCCGTACGCACTACCCTCTTTAGTGCCTTGCGGTCGGGGGCGGAGCAGTTGCTATACCAGGCAGTGATTGCAACCTGTCATGATGCTCTCGATGTTGCAGCTGTAAAACCTTTTGAGGATCCGAGGACCCATGCCAAATCTTTTCAGTCTCCTGAGGGGGAATAGGTTTTGTCGTGCCTTCATGACTGTCTTGGTGTACTTGGACCATGTTAGTTTGTTGGTGATGTGGACGCCAAGGAACTTGAAGCTCTCAACATGCTCCACTACAGCCCCATCGATGAGATTTGGGGCGTGCTCGGTCCTCCTTTTCCTGTAGTCCACAATCATCTCCGTTGTCTTGATCACGTTGAGGGAGAGGTTGTTGTCCTTGCACCACACGGTCAGGTCTCTGATCTCCTCCCTATAGGCTGTTTCATCGTTGTCGGTGATACCTCTGTGGGTCATCAGCTAACTTAACGATGGTGTTGGAGTCGTGCCTTGCCGTGCAGTCATGAGTGAACAGGGAGTACAGAAGGGGACTGAGCATGCACCACTGAGGGGCCCCTGTGTTGAGGATCAGCGTGGCGGATGTCTTGTTACCTCCCCTTACCACCTGGGGGGCGGCCCGTTAGGGAGTCCAGGATCCAGTTGCAGAGGGAGGTGTTTAGTCCTAGGGTCCTTAGCTTAGTGATGAGCTTTGAGGGCACTATGGTTTTGAACGCTGAGCTGTAGTCAATGAATAGTATTCTCAAATAGGTGTTCCTTTAGTCCAGGTGTGAAAGGGCCTTGTGGAGTGCAATAGAAATTGCATCATCTGTGGATCTGTTGGTGCGGTATGCAAATTGGAGTGGGTCTAGGGTTTCTGGGATAATGGTGTTGATGTGAGCCATGATCAGCCTTTTAAAGCATTTCGTGGCTATAGACGTGAGTGCTACGCGTTGGTAGTCATTTGGGCAGGTTACCTTGGTGTTTTTGGTCACAGAGGCTATGGTGGTCTGCTTGAAACACACAGGCATTACAGACTCAGACTGCGAGAGCTTGAAAATATCAGTAAAGACACTTGCCAGTTGGTCAGCGCATGCTCGGAGTACACATCCTGGTAATCCGTCTGGCCCTGCGGCCTTGTGAATGTTGACCTGTTTAAAGGTCTTACTCACATCGGATGCGGAGAGCGTGATCACACAGTCTTCCGGAACAGCTGATGCTCTATTGCATGTTTCAGTGTTACTTGCCTCGAAGCGAGCATAGAAGTGATTTAGCTCGTCTGGTAATCTCGTGTCACTGGGCAGCTCACGGTTGTGCTTCCCTTTGTAGTCTTTAATAGTCTGCAAGCCCAGCCACATCCGACGAGCGTCGGAGCCGGTGTAGTATGATTCAATCTTAGGCCTGTATTGACGCTTTGCCTATTTGATGGTTCGTTGGAGGGCATAGTGGGATTTCTTATAAGCTTCCGGGTTAGAGTCCCGCTCCTTGAAAGCGGCAGCTCTACCCTTTAGCTCAGTGAGAATGTTACCTGTAATCCATGGTTTCTGGTTGGGGTATGTACATACAGTCACTGTAGGGACGGCTTCCTCGATGCACTTATTGATAAAGCTAGTGACTGATGTGGGGTACACCTGAATGCCATTGGAAGAATCCCGGAACATATTCCAGTCTGTACTAGCAAAACAGTTCTGTAGTTTAGCATCTGCTTCATCTGACCACTTTTTTATAGACCAAGTCACTAGTGCTTCCTGCTTAAATGTTTTGCTTGTAAGCAGGAATCATTTAGCCAAATGGAGGGCGATGGAGAGCTTTGTACGCGTCTCTGTCTGTGGAGTAAAGGTGGTCTAGAATTTTTTTCCCTCTGCTTGCACATTTAACATGTTGATAAAAATGAGGTAAAACAGATTTAAGTTTCCCTGCATTAAAGTCCCCGGCCACTAGGAGCGCCGCCTCTGGATGAGCGTTTTCCTGTTTGCTTATGGGGTTAGCTCATTGAGCACGGTTTTAGTGCCAGGATCGGTCTGTGGTGGTATGTAGACAGCTACGAAAAATACAGATGAAAACTCTCTAGGTAGATAGTGTGGTCTACAGCTTATTATGAGATACTCTACCTCAGGTGAGCAAAACCTCAAGACTTCCTTAGATATTGTGCACCAGCTGTTGTTTACCTATATGCATAGGCCCCCGCCCTGTGTCTTACCAGAGGCTGCTGTTCTATCCTGCCGATAGTGTATAACCCGCCAGCTGTATGCTCTTAATAACGTCGTTCAGCCACGACTCGGTGAAACATAAGATATTCGTTTTTAATGTCTCATTCGTAGGACATTCGGGCTTTCAGTTAATCATATTTAATTTCCAGCGATTAAAAGTTAGCTAGCAGGACGGAAGGCAAAGGTAGATTAGCCACTCGTCGCCTGATCCTCACAAGGCATCCTGATCTTTTTCTGCGAAATCTTAGTGTCCTTCTTCAGTGAATGGCGGGGATCTGAGCCTGGTCGGGTGTCTGTAGTATATCCCTCCTGGCGGACTCATTGAAGAAAAACTCTTTGTCCAATTTGAGGTGAGTAATCGCAATTCTGATGTCCCTCTTTTTGGTCATAAAAGACGGTAGCAGTGTACATTATGCACAAAACAAGTTATGAACGATGTAAAAAAAATAGCATGGTTGGTTAATAAGCTGATAAGACAGCAGCAATCCCCTCCGGCGCCATGATACTTTTGGTTTTATTAATTTATTGCCACTGAGGCTCGCCAGTGTAACTGCTAAACTGCTTGCTAACTGTACACTGTACTGCATGATTGTAGCGGGTTTACTAACGCTTTAGTTCTAGTAGCTATGTTGACTAGACTTTAGATAATATGGTGACAACGATGTAGGCTGTGTGTAGCGTTTAGCGGTTGTGATATGATGTTTTGGCTTGGAATTATTATTATTTTTTTGCCTGGTCACAGACAGCTGATGTGTTTTGCACTGAAGTCCACAAGCAAAGTGAAAAGGTGAGGAGGAGAGCGCATTGATGCGAGAATAAATGATCTAATGATGAAAGGGATCATGGTGTTTGTATGTGGCTGTTATGAATGTTAACTGTTTTTGTTTGTGATCATGAGTGTATTCATTCCGCCGATTCTGTTGAAAAACGTTTCGTAAACAGAAGCAAACGGAATGAAACGGCGATAAACATGCCTGAATTTGTCCAATAGAAACACTAGTTTGCAACTGTTGGACGAATGACTACACCCTAGATCAGCTACATGCAGGCAAGATTGTGCAAGGCGGTATTGAATGTGTCAATGTCTGTCACCTTGATTATTCAAATTTCTCTCAAGCTGTGCACCTACGTTGTATAGGCAAAATTCAAGTATCATGTAGTAGCCTAAATCTATCGATGTTACATTGAGCTGGGTGAATGGAATATGAAAGACAGTCATCCAATATAATGTAATAGAAATAAGAACATGCTAATAAATTTAAAAAATAATCCTGCCGCATGTTAAACGGCAACGGCCACCACTGTTTAATACAGTATGATATGTTATGTTAGACTACTTTAGTATGATATGCTACATTAGGTTAGGCTTAAGGTTAGGGTTTGGAGTTAGGTTAAATATAGGGTTAGGGGAAGGGTTAGCTAACTCACTAAGTAGTTGCTAATTATAATATAATACGTTTTGCGCTGAGACCAGGTTGGATTGCATGCAAGGTGGCAGGTCTGTGGAGATCTTCACAATTGCTATAATAATCGGCACAATCTCAAACAGCACTGATCACTTGCACTACAGTATGTGCTATTAGATGAAGCACAGTCATAACACATTCAATTGTTGTATAAATACAACATATCTGACATTATATTCCCATTTGAACTTTGTTGTGCTTTCAAATGGTTGAAAGCACAGTGATAACACATTTAGATGACAACTAAACCAAAAATCTGATCGTTTTCATTGGAATTTTGTTGTGCTTTTTTTTAGATGGCTGAAAGCATATAGTTATAACACATTGGGAATGTAAAATAGGTGAATAGGTTGGTTGAAATGTCATTGATCAACATGTCAATCAAATATTACCCACATTTCCACGTTGGGATGTATTATTAGGTTATTACTTTCAATTTATTATTATTATTAGCCTTTATACCAAGGGCCAATGGGGTGAGAAATGGGTCTTGATGGTCTCAGAGTGCGTTTCACTTCGTTTTTACGGTCTCCAATAAATTATTCAGATACAAATTATTTTATATGGTGTTTGCGTAGTGAATTAGTCAAACTGGTCTAGACTTTGGCATTAATCTATAGAGGTGTGGCGTGTCCAAAGAATTGGAATGAGTAACAAAGATTAACTCACCGCCGTACGTCACTGGTTCGGGAGGGGCACGCTGCGCGTGGTGTTACGTCAAGCCCCGCACAGTTGCTATAAAGTAAAATGATCAACACACAGTTGAAGTCGTCGATGGTCTGGGACTGATTAGTAAGCTATAGATACTCAACAAGGATAGAGAAATTGTTAGGTCGAGACACTGACTTGTCTTCACATAAATTCGACTTTAAAATGTTTTATTCAAATTCATGGACCAAGTGCTTGATATACCTTATCTTTATAACAAGTGGAGATTGTGAGTGAGTTTCTAGCCATGGTAACCCTTTCCTAGATAAGGTTGATAGAAGTTTTACCTGAAAATGTTTTGCTTAGCTAGCTACATACGTTGCTAACTTGAACTGGCTAACGTAATTCTATCTGTGTGTGGAGTTTACCTATTTTACTGTATCATATCCTCAGCTGAATGTCCCAAACCTCAAGTGGAAGGAAATCAAAATGTCTTTCTAACGAATGATGCGCTCCTAAAGAACGATTTTCCGGAGGGCTCGGAAGTCACGTTTCAATGTGCCAACGGCTACATGAAAGAGCAAGGATCTGAAAGCATCACCTGCACGAGTGGAGAGTGGAGCACCCTGGAATTAATCTGCAAAAGTAGGCGGCAAAATACTAGCCCCTCTTCTGTCAAGTGCGATTGTTGAGCGTTTACTGTTGGTTGATTGTTTTAATGCTTCCATTACCTCGCTGATTATTCATTTCAGATAAAGACTGCGGTGCACCCAAGGAGATGCCACATTTGACATATGAGTTTGATAAGGGAGGGACGCTTTTTGGTGCTTCAGCAAGAGCAATTTGTGATAAAGGGTGAGTATGCTTCAATATCTGATGTATCATCATAGTATGGGGGAATTATTTTGCACAAAGATTCAATGCCAGACCCCCCCTCTCTCTCTCTCACACACACATGCTCTCTCCACCTCTAGCTATCAAGTTCAGGGATCAAGTTACAGGCAGTGTTATGCCACAGGTTGGAGTGGAAGATCAAGATGTGAAGGTAAATCTTACATATTTGCCATTGACACACCTTAGACATCTAAGGCATTGAACTTGTTTGAAAGAATAACACAAATTACTGCCGTTTCCGTTCGATTATTATTTTAGAGCCAAAAATAGTGACCATTCAATTACCAAAACATTGACTGTAACTACCAATTGGGTAACAAGTACAATTTAATAATAATCCCAGACCTTAAAAGTGGTCTCCTGTTGTGGTTGAAGCACTGTTGCGGACTTAGAAAATCAAAATTACACTGTACAAAAATATATAAAGTGTCCCACGTTTCATGAGCTGAAATAAAAGATTTCAGAAATGTTACATACACACACAAAGCGTATTTCTCTTAACTTTTGCCCACAAATTTGTTTACATCCCGTTAGTGAGCATTTCTCCTTTGCAAAGATAATCCATCCACCAGACAGGTATGTCATATAAAGAAGCTGATTAAACTGCATGATCATTACACAGGTGCACCTTGTGACAATAAAATGCCACTCTAAAATGTCCAGTTTTGTCACAACACAATGCCACAGAAGTTTTGAGCGAGCGTGCAATTGGCATGCTGATTGTAGAATGTCCACCGGTGCTGTTGCCAGAGAATTAATTCTTATTTATTAAAAAAATATATATATATTGTGAAAAATATGATATGGGCAGCCATAAGCTACGAACACAATTGCATTTATTGATTAGCAATTGGATGTACAAAAATACCGTGATGATCCTGAGCCCCATTGAGGCTTTTTTTTTTTTCTGTGACCAACAGATGCATATCTGTATTCCCATTCATGTTGAATCCATCGATTAGGGCCTAATGAATTTATTTCAATTGACAGATTTCCTCATATGAACTGTAACTCAGTAAAATCTTAAATAGTTGCATTTTGTTCAGAATATTTTTTTCTATTAAAGCGATTTTTTTTTTTTTTTTGTGGAAAACCTGAAAAACAGAGGGAAACAGAAACCTGGAAAAAACAGAATAGAATTTTGGGGGAAATTCAATGGAATCAGGCAGAAAATTAGGGCCCTGCAATTCACATGAATGTAGTGTTAATAAACTACAACTTCCTTTAGCCCAGCATCCCACATAGTTCTTGGGAGAATCTGAATTGCATGGTCCTCACGTCCTCTCCTTCTCAAAAATATTGGATGAGAGAGAAAAAAGGGTTTGAGGAGGAGATGGGACGCAAGGAGTATGCAATTGCGATTTGCCCCTCGACTTGATTTCTATTGTGAATGATTTGATTTCGGTCTAGAGAAACGGCGAATCTGGCTCACAAAAAAGACTTTGGTCAATTAGTAGTTTAATAGCCCAAAAATTATCATTTGCTTAGTCGCTCAGCACTAACAAATATAATGCACCCATGTATGTCTCCCTCAGTGGTAACTTGTGAAGAACCTATTGATATAATGAATGGAATGATCTCAGAGAAGCCTGACAAACAGTTTCCAGAGTATGGGGATGTCATACAGTATTCCTGTGATGAAGGTTACACCCTCATTGGAAACAAATCCATTGAGTGCGATGAAGATGGTGAATACAACTCATTCCGTCCTGAATGCAAAGGTATGAATTCCATTTATGTTTGATAAATGATCTGCGAACACCCTACATCTAGACACTGCATGCATCCACTGGTTGAATCAATGTTGTTTCAATGTAATTTGTCACCCTATTGTGAGTGACATGGAAAACACATTTGGATTTGCAAAAGGTAATCAACCAGTACTGTTTGTTATTCCAACCAGTGTTGTAAACATTGTAATTTAGCTAAAACTTCAAATTAAATACAATTAATTACTTGACTAACAGGTTGTTACATCAATCAAATTTCAACATAATCATCAGAACAATGTTTATTGAAATTTGCATAGAAAATTCCACGTAGAAATGTAAAATCTTTTCCTTCCTATAGAACCCTTTCTGTGTTTGCAAACATTGCTGCATGAGGGCGATGCATGGAAGTTGGTGGCAGAATATGCAGTTCTTATAGAACGCCAGCAAAAAAAAGCCTCTTTACATGTTGCTTCCGAGTGCATTTCACATTACTTTTGGATTATAATTGGATTTTATGGCTCGTATGAATGTCCTGCTTGTATGAATATAATGTTTGTCATTATCATTGCATATCAATTGCATTATACTTTTTTTAAAAACACTTCAACTTCAACTAGTAAAATGTCTCTTAGGCTGTAGCAAAAGCTAGCCAATGTCAATGAGCGTTACCATTCCAGCTAACTACTGCATCCAAAATAATTATTTTGCAAAGATCACAACCAAAAAATAATATTAGACTGTTCAAGCAAGAATCAAGACGTATTTGTAAGCGTATGAGAACCCTAACATTTTGTTTAGAAGTAATAAAAACCTAAATCTGGGCTATGTTGAATGGGCGCAGATGGCAATTGCTTTCTTACTGCCGCCAAGAGTCGCGAGCATCTGTGCATGACATCAGTGTGTCGTGTACTGGAAAAGGGTCTATAGTCAAGATTGGGTGTTTGAAATTATTATTAATTTCATATTTGATTAGACATATTTATTTGACCTTTCAATGTTGATAGTAAAATGGTATGTTTGAATCAAAGTCATTGATTCAATGTCATGCCACTAACTAAAGAGGTATATTGAAGTAAAATGTGAAGCCATAGTCCAACGATTGCTGCTTGAACAGTGACTCCTTTTGGTAAATGTGTTTTCAACATAGATTCCATGTCACAATAGGTTGACAAATGACTTTGAAACAACGTTGATTCAACTGCGTGCCCAGTGGGTTGCACCATCAGACTATGATAAGGAACATTGTCATTGATCTTTCTTCTTTAAATCCCTCTGTGTAACATGTAACAGTGGTGTATGCATGAAGGTGCAATACAAAATAACCATTGTGCATTTCTATTTCATAGATGTCAATGACATTCCTTTGAAACCAACAACCATATCAGCATCAATAACATCGACTGTTCCACCCACAATACAAGGTAGAGCAAATCCAAGTAAATCTAGCCCAGTGTAATCAAGGGCTTGACGATTAGTTGAATCAACTACGTTAGATTTCTCTAGAGTCTAGACCATGGTAATAACATTCTGTCCCTATGCATGATTATATAATTATTTGCAGTTTCAGGGACGCATCATAGCATTGGTGAACATGACACCAACACAGCTACAAGTAAGCTAATTCAAGTGATTATTTTAATGTTAACATTTGTGTACATAGGGCTGTTATGGTGACCGTATTACTGGCGATCACGAGTCATGACGGCAGCCAAATTCCACTTGACCGTTTAGTCACAGTAATTAGGCTTCTCCAAGCGCTGATGCTGCTGATGGTCATTAGTAGCCTTCCAAACTTGCTAACTGCCTGGTACTCCGCACTCTATTGTCCCTCTAATCACTGACATCAATGCAAATGTATTCAAAAATCTAATTAAACACTTCATGAGAGCATGTTGCGTAACATTTCTATAAGCTATGCAATTGCGTGACAAAACTGAGTGATGGCCTCTTAAAAAGAGGATCCCATCAGCTACTATTTATTTAAACTTTCCTAATATTAAGCACATTGTAAAGAGAAGCAACAGAAGTATAGCCTACCTGGCTGGCACAGGAAAAGCGTCCTCTATTCCCTATATAAGTGCATCGATAACATGTATTGTTTTCCCCTGCCCCTGTCTTGAGACAGGTGCGTGATAATGGTCCATTATGAATCAAAACATATTATTTAGTATACATTGCATTCGGAAAGTATTCAGACCCCTTCCCTTCCACATTTTGTTAGATTACAACTTTATCCTTAATCTACAGACAATACCCCATAATGACAAAGCAAAAACTGTTTTTTATAAATAATAAACAGAAATACATTATTTACCTAAGTATTCAGACCCTTTGTTATGAAATTTTCTACAACTTGGAGTCCACCTGTGGTAAATGCAATTGATTAGACATGATTTGGAAAGGCACACCTGTCTATATAAGGTCCCACAGTTGACAGTTTGTCAGAGCAAAAACCAAGCCATGAGGTCAAAGGAATTGTCCGTAGAGCGCCTAGACAGGATTGTCGAGGCACAGATCTGGGGAAGAGTACCAAAACATTTCTGCAGCATTGAAGGTCCACAAGAACACAGTGGCCTCCATCATTCTTAAATGGAGGAAGTTTGGAACCACCAAGAGTCTTCCTAGAGCTGGCCGCCCGGTTTAATTGGGGGGAAATATTGGGGGGAAAAGGGCCTTGGTCAGGGAGGTGACCAAGAACCTGATGGTCACTCTGACAGAGTTCCTCTGTGGAGATGGTTGTCCTTCTGGAAGGTTCTCCGATTTCTGCAGCTCTCCACCAATCAGGCCTGGTAGAGTGGCCAGACCGAAGCCAATACTCGGTGAAAGACACATGACAGCCGGCTTGGAGTTTTCCAAAAGGCACCTAAAGGACTGATCATGAGAAACAATATTCTCTGGTCTGATGAAACCAAGATTGAACTCTTTTGGCCTGAATGCCAAGTTTTACATTTGGAGACAGGTCAGGATCGAGGGAAAGATGAATTGCACAAATTAGAGATTTATTGATGAAAACCTGCTCCAGAGCGCTCAGGATCTCAGACTGGGGTGAAGGTTCACCTTCGAACAGCACAACAACCCTAAGCACACAGCCAAGACAACGCAGGAGTGGCTTCGGGACAATTCTGAATGTTCTTGAGTGGCCCAGCCAGAGCCCGGACTTAAACCAGATTGAACATCTCTGGAGAGACCTGAAAATAGCTATGCAGCTGTACTCCCAATCCAACCTGACAGAGCTTGAGAGTATCTGCAGAGAAGAATGGGAGAAATTCCCCAAATAAAGGTGTGCCAAGCTTGTAGCATCATACCAAAGACGACTAGAGGCTGTAATCCCTGCCAAAGTAAAGGGTCTGAGTTCTTATGAAAATTGTATTTTTATTTTTTATACATTTGCTAAACATTTTAACCTGTTTTTGCTTTGTCATTATGGGGTATTGTGTGTAGATTGAGAGGAAAAAACGATTTCCATTTTAGAATAGGGCTGTAACAAAATGTGGAAAATGTCAAGCGGTCTGAATACTTCCGCATGCACTGTATGTAAAGATGAGATTAAATCAAGAACAGTCTGATGGGTGACAATATTAGCCTATCACTTGTGAATGATGCCCAGCTTGTGTGCAGTAAGGCAAGAAACTGCGACTTTTAAAAATCATAGTCGCACACCTCATGTAGGCATATGTTTTGTTAAGTGGCCAAATACCTTCTTAAAAGTAAGCACATTAATCAGTTCTACAACAGGTGTAGAACCTAACAGGCATACACTATCGTTCAAAAGTTTGGGGTCACTTATAAATTTCCTTGTTTTTGAAAGAAAAGCTTCTTTTTTTTGTCCATTTAAAATAACATATTGATCAGAAATACAGTGCATATGTTGACTATTGTAGCTGGAAATGGCAGATTTTTTAATGTAATATCTACGTACGTGTACAGAGGCCCATTATCAGCAACCATCACTCCTGTGTTCCAGTGGCACATTGTGTTAGCTAATCCAAGTTTATCATTTTAAAAGGCTAATTGATCATTAGAAACCCGTTTTGCAAATATGGTAGCATAGCTGAAGACTGTTCTGATTGAAGAAGCAATAACACTGGCCTAATTTACACTAGTTGAGTGTCTGGAGCATCAGCATTTGTGGGTTCGCTTACAGTCTCAAAATGGCCAGAAACAAAGACCTTTCTTCTGAAACTCGTCAGTCTTCTTGTTCTGAGAAATGCAGGCTATTCCAGGCGAGAAACTGAAGATCTCGTACAACGCTGTGTACGACCTCCATCACAGAACAGAGCAAACTGTCTCTAACCAAAAGAGGAGTGGGAGGCCCCGGTGCACACCTGAGCAAGAGGACAAGTACATAGTGTCTAGTTTGAGAAATAGATGCCTCACAAGTGTTCAACTGGTAGCTTCATTAAATAGTACGCACAAAACACCAGTCTCAACGTCAACAGTGAAGAGGCGATTCCGGGATGCTGGCCTTGTAGGCAGAGTTGCAAAGGAAAAAGCCAGTTTTGGCAAGTCGGTTAGGACATCTACTTTGTGGAGTCAACATTAGTCAAAATAGCATTGTAAATATTCACTTACCTTTGATCTTCATCAGGAATCCCAGTTCCACAATAAATGTTTGATTTATTCGATAAAGTCCATTTGTCCAAATACCAAATTTTTGTTCGCGTTTAGTACACAATCCAAATTCACGAGGCGCGGGCAAGTCCAGACAAAGTCATATTACAGTTCGTAGAAACATGTCAAACGAAGTATAGAATCAATCTTTAGGATGTTTTTATCATAAATCTTCAATAATGTTCCAACCGGAGAATTCCTTTGTCTGTAGAAATGCAATGGAACGCAAGCTAACTCTCACGTGAGCGCACGTGATCAGCTCATGCCACTTTGGCAGACCTCTGACTCATTCAGCTCTCATTCCCCCATCCTTCACAGTAGAAGCATCAAACAAGGTTCTAAAGACTGACATCTAGTGGAATATATGATCCCATAGACACTGTATATTCAATAGGCAATAACTTGAAAAACTACAAACCTCAGATTTCCCACTTCCTGGTTGGATTTTTTTCTCAGGTTTTTGCCTGCCATATGCGTTCTGTTATACTCACATCATTCAACCAGTTTGAACTTCAGTGTTTTCTCTCCATCTACTAATTTATATGCATATTCTAGCTTTTATGGCTGAGTAGCAGGCAGTTTAATTTGGGCACGCTTTTCATCCATAATTCCGAATGCTGCCCCCTACCCTAGTGAAGTTAAGGACAACAAAGTCAAGGTATTGGAATGGCTATCACAAAGCCGTGACCTCAATCCCATAGAAAGTCTGGGCAGAACTGAAAGTGTGTGCGAGCAAGGAGGCCTACAAACCTGACTCATTTACACCAGCTCTGTCAGGAGGAATGGGCCATAATTCAACCAACTTATTGTGGGAAGCTTGTGAAAGGCTATCTGACACATTTGACCCAGGTTAAACAATTTTAAAGGCAATGCTACCAAATACGATTTGAGTATGTAAACTTCTGACCCACTGGGAAAATGATGAAATAAATAATTCTCTCTGCTATTATTCTGACATTTCACATTCTTAAAATAAAGCGGTGATCCTAACTGACCTAAAACAGGGAATTTTTATGAGGATTAAATGTCAGGAATTGTGAATGTGAGTTTAAATGTATTTGGCTAAGGTGTATGTAAACTGCCGACTTCAACTGTAGGAGGACTTCTTTTTTAACCACTCAACACAGAATAGTTGCAAATCCCTCAAATCATTGAGAAAATATTGTTTCTATTCAGCTATGTTCAATTGTATTCTTCATACTATAAAATAATGCCACGGAATATAAAGCAAATCTTGTCTGCTAAATTAACTATGGTAGTCTCGCCCACAGTCATATGGCATAGCCAGATCAGTGCTTAACATAAGGAAAAGTCAGTATGCTATTCTGTTCTTCTGAATCTACTACATTTTCTTCATATCATGTTTCTGTAGACCTGTCTAAAATAAATAATGGATTGATTGTGATGGTGTAGGCTATATTACATGGATTTATTAGACTTTTTAAAATGTAGATGTTCCAGAGGTCTGCATCAGTGACCATAGTACTAGGTGTACACATATAAACAAAAATGACAGCACTGCATGAAGGTGCAATACAAAATAACCATTGTGCATTTCTATTTCATAGATGTCAATGCCATTCCTTTGAAACCAATAACAACATCGACTGTTCCACCAACAATACAAGGTAGAGTAAATCTAGCCCAATATAATCAAGGGCTTGATGATCAAATGAATCAACTTTTTTTAGAGTTCTCTAGAGTCTAGACCATGGTAATAACTTTCACTCCCTATCCATGATTTATATAGTAATTTTGTATTTGCAGTTTCAGGGAGGCATCATGGTATTGGTGAACATGACATCAACGCAACTACAAGTAAGATATTTCAAGTGATTTATTATTTTGTCGTTATAGATTTTTCCAGCTCACATGCAGCAGTCGTGGGAAGTGTGATCGGCTTCGTCATAGGTAAGAAATAAATCATTTGAAACAATCACAATTGAGAGGGAGATATGTGTCTGGTAAAATTTGTCCAATAGGCTTTTGAGTTTAACATGCTGACCACACTGCCCAGGTTGCATGTGCGAGCGTTGATAAATACATTTAGACATTGGATGAAATTATAGAGGTTATTCAAACTGCTTGCATGTGTGAACGAGTATCTGTGTAGCCAGGCACTAAAATAGAACTTGGTTCTTGCAAGTCCCGCCACTCCCATTTCCTCATTGGTTTTTAGGAGCATATACGCACGGGGGCGACTGAAAGATGAATGAGGTCCAGACTCCAGTCGGTTGTGGTAATGCACCTTTAAAGTTGGTTGCCAACCACCATATAAAATACACAGAAGAAGACTGTACAAGGACATATTACTAGTATTAGGTTCTAATGTTTAGAGTAAATAACTCACAGACACTAGAGAAGCTTAACCCAAGTTTAATTCTTCCCAAAGGGTCGATACAGCTGGATTCAGACAAACATGTTTCTACCACCAAATTGTATATATATACTCCACTTTAGGCACTCCTCCTCCTCTCCGATCCTTACATCTTATGGTTCGACAGGAAGAGTGTAATAAACCATAATTTCTCACTTCAGGGGATTTGACCTCAACAGCTCCTTCGCCTAATCCATAGATGTCCATCCGCTTTCCCTATAGCAATCATGTGACTTCCTCCCGTCCACCCAACACATTCCAAAGCCATCTGTTTCCTACAGATAACCATTAACTTCTGATGTAAAACCAGTCCCTTTCACTCCTTTATATAATATGCTTCTGCGTATAACAATGTTCCAAGTTTCACCCAGAATCTAACACTAGAAACTAACAAGGTTTCCCCTTTTTCAACTGTGGATTAATTGTCAGAGTAGAGAACACACAATGTGACTCAAAATTCTAGAAAGATCCATCAAAAAAAAAGTATCTTGTACATTTCAGGTAAAATAACAACCCATTGTTTATCCCAGTTCGTCCGCATGTTAGCTAGCAACAGCAAGTTAGCTAGCTAATGTCCATGAATGTTTCAAGCTGTCCCAAAATTAATATAGTTCAGATTTTGTTTTAATATTTCAACCTGGCGTTCTGATCGCGTCTAGTGTGGATGGACAAAATCAACATGCGGATGCACTCACGTGCCCTATAGTCAGCATGTAAGGATGTGTTCTAACTTAACCGGATTCTTTGTTGTATACTGTACTGGGGAAAACATTCCCTTCTGTGACTCATCAAGAATTACCTTCACATTACTTGATCTGTTACACTAGTAGGCCTAGTCAAACTGCTGACTTTCCAATGTTACCATGTTTATCAGATTTGTATTACACTTTCTCTTGACCATTTTTGACCTCTTGACCACGATCATACAGGGGACTTATGATTGATTCCTTATCTTTTGCAGTTACACTTATTGTGCTGTTCGTATTATATCGTTTTCAGAAGATGAAAGGGTGAGAACCTACATTTGATCATTTCTCTTACTAGAAAATAGTGCACGATTTCACCTACAACTGAATCACAGCTATTATTTTCCCCCTAACTATATATGCATTCACTACAACTTCTGCTAATGTACTTTACACTGTTCATTACACAAATGAATTATTTGGATAAACTAGCCATACGGCTGGCCAATTAATTGAACTAAACAATGCTGTTTACGGAATTACATAACCCATGAACTAACATTCAGTCTGGCGTTTCATATTCATGTATTCCCTACGATACCTGTGATTTGCATGATCAAACTTTTTGCTAGATACTTCAACTTGCTACTGTACATGCCATAGTTGCCTTTGCCTGTTTTTGGCCATTCCGCTAAAGCTTTGTCTTTCCTGCTGGGTGTTGAAAAATCAAGGAAGTTGGGAAATCCTTTCCAAAGGCACTCTCGGACAGAGATATTGGTATTGAAAAAGAGAGTATAGTATGGTGTTCAAAAGGGAGGTGGCTAGGAAGCTAGACCTACCATACACCGTGCTAAACTGACCAGCTGACTACCACACTGGAACACAGCTACCAAACTAAGCACTAAAATACTGAGATTGGCATGCATAATCTACTGTGTTTCCTTACTGCACTATTATTTATATGTAAACATGATAATCCTGACAATTTCATTATTTGAAAATGTTGCATAGCTCCTACCAGACAGGAGAAGACTCAAGAAGAAAAGAGGAGTTATTACAATTTCAAAATGACTAAGTTGAATGCCTACCCAAGGTATCTACAATTCATACATGATTCTCTTAAACCCATTATGAAACAAATGTCCTATCTTTTAACCAAAGTCTTACTCGTATGACTATACAGTTTGTGGTTGTCTTTGAACTTGAGTAATCTAAATAGTGAAACTATTGCCAACTGCTCCATTGAGTCAATGCTTTGTCTAAAATATCTAATTTATTTTCAGGGCTAGGACTGCTCCTGTCTGCATCTGTGTCCTTGAAAAGAAGTGCCCAGTAATTGTCTCAGACCATTCCCTGGTTGAACAAAGCCACTTAATTTACAGTGCCTTTACGTATGTGACATTATCGAATGAAAGTTATAATTGTACTTTTGTCATGAAGATGTAAATATTTTTTGAAAGTCAGTGTAAATGTTTTAACCCAATGTTTGAAGAATAATATTTAAATATTTTTTTATGTATTTATATTCAAAACTGGAACATGTGTAATAAAAAGCTTTTTGCATTGTCAAATACCATATTTGTCTACAAGTTGCTAGTCAGCTGTGTTGAGTGGGCAGAAGGCCCTGTAATAAGATTAATGCACTAAACAAAATGTATGATTGAGGAAATCCTCAGGCTGATCATCTCTGACATTCCTAAATGTGTACGGAATGATTGCGGCTCAAAGGAAAATAATCTGGGTCTGGTAAAGTGGACATTCCTGTTAAATCTACTGTATTTATTTTCAAGTAGGCTCAACGTGGGTCAGGGAAACCAGCTCATGTTCATTTCCTCGCCCCAAATGTGTGATTTAAAGGAAAGGTTCGCCCATTTTGAATGTTATATTTTTTTTGGTGCATCTGAGTGATGTTCTATCGATTCCCTGGGTCTTTTCACGTGTATCCGAGTTAATGGCGTTCAAGCAGGCAGACGTGGCCGGTATTACGTAGCACCGTGATAAAGTCCCTCTACACTGGAAGTTAATAGGAATACAACTTTTAGATCGCAAATGTCTATCATACATGTCCGATTGTAATACTGGCCGACGTCATAACTCGGGAGGATGTCTTTCGAATGAGCCATTGATCATATTTTTGCGATATTTCTACATTGAGAAATGTATAATTTGACGAATGGTCTAGCATATTGTTCCTATTTGCCTCTAGTCCATGGTGCTGTTGCCAAAGATCTTATAGAAATTCGTGCTAATGTCGTTTTGTCTAGCTAGTGCCCAATAGACTCGCATTCACATCAAGGAGAGCGCGTCTTGTCGCAGAATTGGCCAGAATGCACCGCGCGGCCCCTTGGTGTCGCTTTGTCAGCGTTTCCTATCTCCTCAAAAGTACATCTGCCGTTGCGAATGTTATACTCCATTCTGTGAGGCACATCGATCTGCAGGTTGAACATGATGAGATCGTAGACTCTTAAATTGATAGTGTAGTTTGTTTAGGCGACTTTACAGTTAACTAGCTACGTTACATGCTGATATTGTCTTTGGTATTATTGTGTGTAGCTACGTTTTGCAGGCTAGCCCATAGAGCGTTGCATTTTTTTTTTGTCGACTTTCTATGTTGCTCCCAACTATTATAACGCCAAAATTAAAACAAATCACAAAAAAATATTGTTCTCATATTAGTGTTTAACACAGTGAATTAGTGTTTTGGGGTGGATTTTTAAAATATTTTAATTCCTTTTTAAAATCTCTCAAGTCATTCTATGATAAACTGCTTTTTCTCCTTTTGAGACATTTGTGTAAATATTAAAGTAGTATGTACATTTTCTAATGATGGGGTTTGTTTTCTCAAGATAAACACATTACGAAAGTTTTGGTTGCAGGGACTTGTTAAAATAATACTTTTTACGTCTGTGCTGTTTAGAAGGCTCTTTCTGTTGCTCAAAAGCAGAAAGCTGCACAGTAATACGGTGGCCACAACAATAGCCATGAGAGAGGAGATCAACCATGCCAGACTGCTGCCTTTGATTTATTAAACACCATTTTCACATCGGCTTGCAGAAATGACAAACATGTTGTCGTTATAAACCATTGCAATGAAGGAATGCATGATAGGTCAATTGATATGTCTGTTATGACGGGTGTAAAGAAAGACTAAAGCATGTTAAACCAGTCTAACAAAATAACCAAATCACTGGCAAATGGAGAAACTCAATAGATACGTTCACAACCATGCTTACTGGGAAGAACCAAGCCATTATATAAACCTGACTTTGAACACATGGCCAGAAAAGCCCCTCGTTGCACTGTGCTTACACTCCTCCATTGTGTGTCTGTCTACGGTCTTAGAGCCTTGAACTGTGGCTCTTGTGATTGCAGGTCCCTGCATGAGGCTTCTGGTATCTGATGCAATGGAGACATTGAGGCAAAACATCAATAAGTAACGCTTCACAACAGGGGACTGTACTGTAAATTCCTAAATGATGCAAATAATTTTTTCTGTTCTGGTTACATATGTATTTCATGGATCATCAAAATAAACAAATGTACACATGTAGGCTACAGTATGTTATTGTACAAAAAAACTTGCATTACCCTCAGTCGCTCGTCTAGATGCCCCTTCTCGTCCTTATGTTTTCACAGCCGGAGTCACAGCATTCACACACCTCAGCTCCATGCACAGACAGCCATCTATGGAAACGGAGGCCACATGACCCTGCTCTGATGGTCTGACTGCTCACTCATGTCACATTTTACAACAATTATGGGTATTGAAGTGGTAAAACACATGTGAATGTAAGTACAAAACTTGGCAGGAAATTATGCTAAAAGTACCTTCATACTGTACCTTCCCCCTCACCTGGATGTAGACTGGTTATATGTGTAGGCTTTGTTGACAGCAGTTATAGGGCTAAATGCAAAAGCTGCTCTCAAGGTACAGTTAATATAAACCTGCAACACAACAATAAGGCAACAAGTAATGGCCATGGGTCTTTACCGATAGGCCACCACAGATACAGTATATGATGTTAGGCGTGTGTGACTTTTTTCATAACTTATTTTATCTCACTTTTGATATGTCCATGTTTTGAAAGCGGAAGGCATCCAGAAGAATTGGTGACTTGGCCAGTTACAGACGCCTTGATATAAATAGCGTCATCAAGAGTGTAGAGATTTGTCTCCCGCTCTGTAGTCCAGTCATCTATACTGAATAAAAATACAAACGCAACATGTAAAGTGTTGGTCCCATGTTTCATGAGCTGAAATGAAAGATCCCAGAAATGTTCCATATGCACAAAAAGCTTATTTCTCTCAAAATTTACAGAAATGTGTTTACATCCCTGTTAGTGAGCATTTCTCCTTTGCCAAGATAATCAAACCACCTGGCAGGTGTGGCATTTTAAGAAGCTGATTAAACAACATGATCATTTCAAAAGGTGTACCTAATGCTGGGGACAATAAAAGGCCACTCTAAAATGTGCCACAGGTGTCTCAAGTTTTGACGGAGCGTGCAATTAGCATGCTGACTGCAGGAATATCCACCAGAGCTGTTGCCAGAGAATTTCATGTTATTTTCTCTACCATAAGCTGCCTCCAATGTCGTTTTAGAGAATTTGGCAGTACGTCCAACCGGCCTCACAACCGCAGTTCACGTGTAACCACGCCAGCCCAGGACCTACATATCCGGCTTCTTCACCTGCGGTTTAGTCGTGAGACCAGCCACCCAGACAGTTGATGAAACTGAGGAGTTTTTCTGTTTGTATTAAAGCCCTTCTAGGGGAGGAAACTTATTCTGATTGGCTGGGCCTGGCTCCCCAGTGGGTCGGCCTATGCCCCCCCCAGGCCCACCCATGGCTGTGCCCCTGCCCAGTCATGTGAAATCCATAGATTAGGGCCTAATGAATTCCATTTCAATTGACTGATTTCCTTATATGAACTGTAACTTAGTATAATTGTTGAAATTGTTGTATGTTGCATTTATATTTTTGTTCGGTATATAAGACGAGGCTTACCGTTGGCAACCTACAAGTGTTGATAGTGCCTTCTCCAGTATTATTAAATGTGCTGACAGACCTGCGAGTAAGCAGAGCAAGAAGGACAGACTGCCTTGTCTCCAGCATCAGTGCCCAAGGGGTGTCCAGGCTGGCTGCAACCCCTTGCTAGACACTCACCCTCCTAGTAGAAAAACACAGTTAAGAGGTGGGGAAATGAATGTAAATATTTATATTTTCACTACCTGTTAAATTTAGTTTCTCTTGATGGCCATTTTTTGTCTTAGCCATCTCTTCACAATCATCTTTTTAAGAGTACTCTAACAAACTTAATCAGTATTTTTAGACAACAACAGCTGTGCCTATGAAGGCACATTTTGCCATCTCTTTCCTGGATACATTATTTTGTTACATACAGTACAGCTGGGGTCTAACACTGTGTGCACAGATGTACAAGAACACAGCCGTATATGCAAGATCACACTAGCGTACAGAGTCAAATTATCTGTGTTATAAAAACATTGCATTTCAAATCTGGGGTATAGGCACTTCACAGGCAGCTGGGGTTGGGTTGGTACAAACAATAACCTCAAAACTGATGGAGCGGTAGAACAGTGTTTTGAAGTAGATAAGAACCCCCTTTGTCATCTGGTTGGCTGGATGGAGGGAGGACAACGTGTAGGCTAATGCATAGCAGTTGAAAGGTTAATACACATAATAAATATTTGGATTTAACAAATTAATCAAATTATATTCTTGCCAATTTAGATTAATCAATGTCTGTCAATTAGACAGACTGATTAGACATTTTTTATTACCATACTTAGTGTATGATGGTGATGGGCTGTGTTGCCTGTCTTCACAGTGAAAGGCTTCCACCTTGTGGTATTAGTACGGGTTAGTGATAAATCTGAAAACTGCACTGCTCTGCATACCGAGTGATGTTTCCAAAGGGTAAGTAAAATAGATCCACTCGGGAGACAAGCAACCGATCCCACCCTTACGAATAAAAGATTGCAGTCAGAGTGCAGTATAACTGCAGTATGCAGGTGGCGTTTTTTCTGCCCACCAAGCAAGGAGTTTTTGCATGGAGGTCAATGAGTGTAAAGTTAGGTCAACAAAATATTGGATGGCTTATTTGCCACAGCAGATGATTACATGACCCATCAAGTTAGCCAGGTGTGTCTGACGGTGAATACGGCTATTGTATAATAATGCTAAAATATTTGTATCTGGAATTTGTCTTTCAGCATCAGTAGAACACACCTGGCTCTCCTCCACCAGTCATACATGGAGAATGGTCTAATGCCTCCAATTGAAAAGAGAGCTGGCCTAAGCAAGCATTAGGACTTGCAGCGAGTTGTGAACTTAATCAACAACTACACAGGATAATGCAATAATATTACCAGGACACCACCCAGGACACAAACACTTCGGTGGAAAGCTGCTGCCATCCCATGTGACAATAGCAGTGATGTGGCATCTCTACAAGGAATCGATGACAACACTTGGTATGTAAAGCATAAACACGTTTTGATTATTTCATTGACCTCCAACATGATTGGTACTACTTTTATTGACCTCACATTATTTCTGTATTTTCCAGAGGCTCCACCACAGTCTGGACCCTCACTTCCTGATCACAGGCCACATCAAGTTTGTCTCCGACTGGTGCTCCGGCCTCATCAAGCAGCGCTTCAGAAAGACCAGAGTGAACACTTTGTCTGAGATTGCTGGTGTTGTGAAACAGCACTGTGACAGGGGTCATCATATGCCCTGCACCAAAGTCAAGGGCAGGACAGAAACAGGCTCTCCGAATATAGATTCCCTTGTTCCATGTGTGGTTCGGATGGATCTGCCATCAGCACTATCTGCAGTGCATCTATTCATATGACTCTCCTAACATACGTTGCTGCTACTATTTATGTTTTTATCCTGTTGCTCAGCCACTTTACCCCTGATTGTATGCATTTAACTACCTCATCTATCCCTGATATCGTCATTGATATTGTTCTTGTACATACTGTATATTATTTTCTATATATTGACACTATACATATCTGATGTTGCTACTATGCAAGTAACCATTTGGCTGTATCGTTTACACCTCCTGTAGAGACCCATCCATTTAGCAAGATGTGGCTGGGGGTTATAGCATTTCTTTCACATGACACATCAAGTTAGACAAGTGTGTCTGGGTAAGCGTCATCTAATATTTATAAAATATTTTTATCTGGACCCTTTGTTTACCTGGAATTTTTCCTTATTGTAGGCTACTACTCGTACCACTTTTAGTCTAAATCTTTACTACACTACTCACTGTTTAGCACGTAACCTCACACGTAAATGCTTAAAAAGATGGGTGGGGCTGGCTTAAGAGGGTGTGAACAATGCTGAATGGATGTAGACAAAGGAGAGCTCTCCAGTAGGTACCAAAACATTCAAAGGCTATTTTCTCAAACGTGAGGTTACAAGTTTATCAACTTTCAAAGCAGAATTACTTTCCCATTGTTCCTCAAAATACAGTGTATGATGTATAATGTTGTAGCTCTGTGTCTCTGCTTTAATCCAATGAAATGTAAAAAACAATTGCACATTTTCTTTAACCTAAGACCAAATCAAGGCGATCGGTCACATTTGGTACATAGCGAACATAAATACAACTGTTTATTATGGACATTCATGAGAATGAAGTTGGCATACACTATGCAGTGTATGGGAATTGACACTCTTTACTCTCGCACGCAAATTTTGACCCTGTTGACGTCTCTGTGTGGTTTCGGCTTTACATGCTGACCACACTGCTAACGTCACGTGTGCGAGCAATGCAAAATACATTTACACATACTGTACATGTTATTCATTCATTGCACCCCCACTGCTCACGAGCGTCTGCGTGGCCAGGCGCTAAAATAGAAATTGGTTCTATTTGTGACGCTCAATGCGCTGCAAGTCCGGCCTCTCCTATCTACTCATTGGTTTTTAGGAGCATATACCCACATGTCATCTCCACATTGGTTTTTAGGAGCAAATAGCTACATGGGTGATTGAAAGATGAATTTAGGTCCACAATCTCGTCAGTTGTAGTAATGCTGTAAAGTTGGTTGCCAACCGCCATATAAAGTCCAAAGAAGAAAAAGAAGCCTGAAGGAAGGAGAGATGATGAAAAACGAATTCGGTTTACCGTTTTATCTGTGGATTAAAACCTCTACAGGATCTGTGTCCCCCCCTGCGTGACGGTTGAGCTAACGTGCGCTAATGTGATTAGCATGATGTTGTAAGTAGCAAGACAATTTCCCAGGACATAGACATACCTGATATGGGCAGAAAGCAGAAAAGTATTGTTAATCTAACTGCACTGTCCAATTTACAGTAGCTATTACAGTGAAAGAATACCATGCTATTGTTTGAGGAGAGTGCACAGTTATGAATTTGAAAATGTATCAAGAAACCAATTAGGCACATTTGGGCAGACTTGAAACAACATTTTGAACAGTAATGCAATGGATCATTGGATCAGTCTAAAACGTTGCACATACACTGCTGCCATCTAGTGGCCAAAATCTAAATTGCGCCTAGAGTCCTAAGTCATTTAAGCTTAAAACAATGTAAGACACTTGTATTTTCATGAATGTTTAATATTACGATTTTTGTATTTTGAATTTCGCGCTCTGCAATTTCACTGGATGTTGTCGAGGTGGGGCACTAGCATCCCATCTAGCCCTCAAAAATTGCCTTTTTTTCTTTGTATTATCTTTTGCCAGATATAATGTGTTACATTCTCCTACTTTAATTTAACATTTCCACAAACTTCAAATTGTTTCCTTTCAAATGGTATCAAGAATATGCATATCCTTCCTTCAGGTCCTGAGCTACAGGCAGTTAGATTTGGGTATGTCATTTTAGGCGAAAATTGAAAAAAGGGGTTCGATCCTTAAGAGGTGTTTAATTGTCGGAGTAGAGGACCTTGAGCATTTCAGGTAAAATAACAACCCAATGTTTATGTACCAGGACAAATTAGCTAGCTATGCTGCCCTGTTTCCAATCGTCCACATGGTTGGGAGAACCTATTCAAGTAAGTAAATACATTTTGAAAATGTAAAAAACACGATGCATTAGTAGCTAACTAGCTACAGTGCAGGCTAACTCAAATGTGCTGCTAACATACAGTGGCAAGAATTTGATTGATCTTCATCTAGGTCACAACAATAGACAAACACAGCCTGCTTAAACTAATAACACACAAACAATATGTTTTCATGTCTTTATTGAACATACCATGTAAACATTCACAGCGCAGGGTGGAAAAAGTGAAAAAAATATGTGAACCCTTGGATTTAATAACTAGTTGACCCTCCTTTTGCAGCAATAACCTTTACCAAACATTTTCTGTAGTTGCGGATCAGACCTGCACAACGGTCAGGAGGAATTTTGGACCATTCCTCTTTACAAAACTGTTTCAGATCAGTAATATTCTTGGGATGTCTGGTGTTAACTGCTCTCTTGAGGTCATGCCACAGCATCTCAATCGGGTTGAGGTCAGGACTCTGACTGGGCCACTCCAGAAGGTGTATTTTCTTCTGTTGAAGCCATTCTGTTGTTGATTTACTTCTGTGTTTTGGGTTGTTGTCCTGTTGCATCACCCAACTTCTGTGAGCTTCAATTGGCAGACTGATAGCCTAACATTCTCCTGCAAAATATCTTGATAAACTTGGGAATTCATTTTTCCATCGATGATAGCAAGCTCTCCAGGCCCTTAGGCAGCAAAGCAGCCCCAAACCATGATGCTCCCTCCACCATACTTTACAGTTGGGATGAGGTTTTGATGTTGGTGTGCAGTGCCTTTTTTTCTCCACACATAGTGTGTGTGTTCCTTCCAAACAACTCAACTGTAGTTTCACCTGTCAACAGAATATTTTGCCAGTAGTGCTGTAGAAGATCCAGCTGCACTTTTGCAAACTTCAGTGCAGCAATGTTTTTTTTGGACAGCAGTGGCTTCTTCTGTGGTGTCTTCCCATGAACACCAACCTTGTTTAGTGTTTTACGTATCGTAGACTCGTCAACAGAGATGTAGGCATGTCCATATATTTCTGTAAGTCTTTAGCTGACACTCTAGGATTCTTCTTAACCTCATTGAGCATTCTGCGCTGTGCTCTTGTAGTCATCTTTGCAGGAGGGCCACTCCTAGGGAGAGTAGCAACAGTGCTGAACTTTCTCCATTTATAGACACGTTGTCTTACCGTGGACTGATGAACATCAAGGCTTTTAGAGATACTTTTGTAACCCTTTCCAGTTTTATGCAAGTCAACAATTCCTAATCTTAGGTCTTCTGAGATTGCTTTTGTTCGAGGCATGGTTCACATCAGGCAATGCCTCTTGTGAATAGCAAACTTTACATATTATATAGATAGCTAGCTAAGTGAATTAAATATCACCAGCTAACTAACTTCATATTAGCTAGCTATCCTGATGTATTTATCACTGGGGGAAAAAACTCAAAATGCATTTGTCGGTAGCTAGCTAACAGCCATGGAGGAGGGTGAAAGGATAGCAGCCCCAACTGTCAAACAGAGAGAGTAGGCTATTCTGGATAGGGCAGGTACTTTGTGTAGTTCCAGTCCCTAGAAGTGAGGACAGAGATAATAGTAACATAATATTCAGTGCGGTCTAATTTGAGTATATTGAAGTCTGTTTCTTGTGAGGTTTTCTGTCCTCAGATACAGTGCTGTGAAAGCCTGTCTGCAGATGAAGAGGTCCCACTGAATACCAGTGGTTCTCAGTCCTGGGGACTCAAAGGGGTGCACATTTCTGTTTTTGCCTTAGCACTGCACAGCTGATTAAAATGATCAACTCATCATCAAGCTTCAAGTGATATTCATGTATTCATTCATTCAGTGGGGTGGCAGGTAGCTGAGTGGTTAGAGCGTTGGACTAGTAACTGAAAGGTTGCAAGATCGAATCCCCAAGCTGACAAGGTAAATATCTGTTGTTCTGCCCCTGAACTAGGCAGTTAACCCACTGTTGCTAGGCAGTCATTAAAATAAGAATTTGTTCTAAACTGACTTGCCTAGTTAAATCAAATTTGATGCTATCCTTGATACAGCCTACTATTGTCACATGCATCTATCAATCCAATGTTATCATGATTTGTTATAATGTATATTATACTTTAGTAATCCACAATGGCCTGGTGATGTAAAGGCTAATAATGACATTATCTTCCATATTCCTACAGATACCTTGTAACTGGAAATTTCTTCAAAACGATTGCCTACAGTTACCATGTAGGGGACTGCAAGGTTGGGTGGCCAGGGCCATCTAGGACTGTGTCCTGGAGGAATTCAGGCTTGTGAAGGCTACCTGTGTCCTGCATAACTTAATGAGGATGGACACGAGGACCAGATGGGGATCTGCAGCTCGCCACCTTGTGCCAGAGGAGAAGCCTGCTGCTCTGCAGGATGTTTTAATGATGGGGTCCAACAACGCAGCAAGAGAGGCAATCTGTGTGCGGGAGATCTTCACCTCCTACTTCTTGGAAGAGGGTGCTGTTCCCTGGCAACACCATAGACTACACTATGCACAACCTAAGGCTCTTTTGAGAGCCATCCATATTTCAATAAGAGTATTCTTCCTTTTACTTAGCTATGTAAACTGCAGTTATTAAATTCCCAGTTTCTCTCCCTTTGATTTCCACTTCTCAGGTGAGGGTGCTGTTTAGGTAAGGGTGTGATGTCTGTACAAAAACAAAGTCACCCATAATAAAAAACATTTTGAACAATTAGGCACCTTATACCCCACACCTACACACATATATCAATCGGATTGATGGATTGTGTAGTGCAGTATTCAGGCTCAGGTGTATAACTGTGGCTCCTTCCACTTTCAAAGAATAGGCAAGAGGGCCAACCCTACAGAATAGTAAGACACTTCATTATTTCTATAACTACGCTATATTGTTTGTTCTCATGTGTATGCATGTTTTTCAGCATAAAATACTCTTTGGCCACTTAGTGTGGACACCAGGTGAGGCCACACACACAGATTCCTTTTGAACACAGTCCCTTTAACTACCTTATTTTCTCAATAACTGTCTCTCTCCTTCACTTCATCCCTCTCTCCCCGGCACACATTTGGATAGTAAGACAGAGCTCAGCATGCTATCTCTGCAGTAGATTACAACTCTGCCCCCTTTGGCAGTTCTATCTTGTTGGAAAATGTTATAGTTAGGGATGGAAATTTCAGGGTTTTTGGTGGTCCTAGACCAGGATTCAGACACAGCTAGGACATCCAGGTTGGCAGAGTGTGTTAAAGCAGTGAATAAAACAAACTGAGGGAGGAGGCTTCTAATGTTAACATGCATGAAACCAAGGCTTTTACGGTTACAGAAGTCAACAAATGAGAGCGCCTGGGGAATGGGAGTGGAGCTAGGCACTGCAGGTCCTGGATTGACCTCTACATCACCAGAGGAACAGAGGAGGAGTAGGATAAGGGTATGGCTAAAGGCTATAAGAACTGGTCGTCTAGTACGTTTGGAACAGAGAGTATAAGGAGCATGTTTCTGGGCACGGTAGAATAGATTCAAGGCATAATGTACAGACAAAGGTATGGTAGGATGTGAATACAGTGGAGGTAAACCTGTGCATTGAGTGACGATGAACGAGATATTGTCTCTAGAAACATAATTTAAACCAGGTGAGGTCACCGCATGTGTGGATGGTGGAACTAAAGGGTTAACTATTAACATATTGAGCAGGGCTAGAGGCTCTACAGTGAAATAAGGCAATAATTACTAACCAAAACAGCAATGGACAAGGCATATTGACATTAGGGAGAGGCATGCGTAGCCGAGTGATTATAGGGTTCCAGTGAGTAGCTCGGCGGGCCAGAGACACAGCGATTCAGACAGCTAGCGGGCCAGGGATAGCAAGCTAGCAGAAGGGCCTTAGAGGTAGTTGCGACGGAAGAAGTCTGTTGTAGCCCCCTCGTGCTGTTACGTCGGCAGACCAGTCGTCATGGATCAGCAGGGCTCCGTGTGGTAAAAGGGTCCAGGCCAATTGGCAAAATAGGTATAGTGGCCAAAGAATTTGTCCGATGCGCCTCTTCAGCTAACAGTCCGATATGCTCTAGACAGCTAGTGGGCCTCGACTAGCAGGCTAGCAGATGGGCATTCAGGGGACGTCGCGACGAAGGAGCCAGTTGAAAAAAAACCTTGGGCGAATTACGTCGGTAGTCCAGTCGTGATGGGTCAGCGGGGTTCCATGTCGGCAGTAAAAGGGGTCCAGGCCAATTGGTAAAATAGGTATTATAGCCCAAGGAGTGGCTGATGGGAGTCATTTGTCAGAGTTTTGCTCTCGCTTTAAAATTATTTGCTTGCAAGTTTTGGGGTTTGATGTCTTATTTTTGTTTACAATTATATACATTTTGCTTCCAATTGTTTGGTTTTTGATTTCAACATGCATTATTTCACCAGTCCTTGAAAATATAATGATTACATTCTCAACTTTATTTTTCATGTTCAGGATTTATTTTATTTTGAATTCAATACATATGGTGTGAATTTGACTCCATAGGACTCTGGCTGGAATGAAGACTGAAAAGTTTAAACATTTTCAATATATGTGGATTACGTCTCGCAATGGAAGCTTCAATTGCAAAGGGTGTTACGTTTCCACTCCTTTCTGGACATCCCCATTGAAATGCATGACATCCGGCGCAACATAACGGAATGCTTATTGGTAATGTGAATGAGGGGATGGTTTGGGATTCATTGTAAGTGTTGCACCGAAAACCGTTTAAGAATCAAACGGAAGCAAACACCAAATAGAGCGAAACGGGGATGGAACTACCTGAATTTGACCAATAGAAACTCTTGTTTTCGATGCAAAACATTTTACGTTTGGAATAAACGGTTTCTGTTGTGAAAGATTTTGCAACAGAATCTATGTAATGAATACACTTCTGGTTCAGCAAGGCTTTCCCTCCATCCACGTGTCCAACTTTCCAGAAAGTTCCTGTGCGAATGCAAACTGGAACACCATAGATCAGGGTTGGGCAACTTTGATGTTGGTGGGGGCCACAAAAAAATCTGAACTCATCATGAGGGGCTGCAGTGACATGCTGAAATTATACACATTTTGCCATAAGGCTGAGGGAAGAGTTTGCAATTTCACAACAAATTTCATGTAATTCTACTCATTTTGCCATTGGGCAGAGGAAAATTAGCAGTTTTACAGCTAATTTCCTGCAATTCTACAACTTTTTGTCATTGGGTGGAGATAAATGTTAAAAATGTTTAGCTGACATGGGCTTATAGAGTGACAATCAGTGAATGACATGAGAGAAAAACTGCTGATGCACAACCAAGTTTTGAAATTGCACCTTGTGTATTATACCATTCTAACTAGCAACAGTAAATTGAGACCCTGCCTGGGGGGAGGGGGAATTGATCCGAGGGCCTTCAAAAAAGGGGTGCATGCCTGTCGTAGATGGTTTGCTTTCATGTTTCAAATACACAATAAACTTTCTCCCTCCCCTTGTATAAACCTGTGGTCAAAACCTGATAAACGGCTTAAAGGGATCCTTTGGGATATTGGCATGGAAGCCCTTTATCTTCTTCCATTTTTAAGTTAAAGTCAATGCTAATGACTGGAAGTCTATGGTAACAGCTAACTCACCTGAAAACCACTCACCTGCATCGACATGTCCTTCATTATGCCTCATAATGTGCAACATGAAAAAATATTAAAATTAAAAAGCTTTGCATGGTGAAGTCAAGGAACATTTCACAACTGCGGCCCTTGGCTCACCTTTGGTAAAGTCTACTTGAACTTTGAGCAAAAAGAATGTGAGCTGGTCAAGGACAACTCTTAAATGTGTGGGTGAATCAAAGGGTGTTTTTCATCTTCTGTTCAGATGATATTCCCCCGACATTGTAACCGATTTCAAATGGTGCTAGAAATAGAGGAGACTCTAAACACCAAAAGAAAATGGTCAACCTTGGCAAGAGGGGTCATGAAGGGGGGCGGCAAGGTGTGATCGTGAGATTGCTGACGCTCGCATGTCATATGTATATATGTACATATGTCATATGTATCTCTAAAATATGTTCTGGGAATTGTAGCGCCACCACAGCCCCCCCGGCTGTGGTGGCGCTACAATTCCCAGAACATATTTTAGTGATACATATGACATTTACATCATTGGACACGGAATGCAATGTTTTTATTGTCATGTGTTCCAGTCAACAAATTACGTTAACAATACCCACCATACCCACCATGTAGGCCTACTGTATGCCTTCATCCATCCTGCTTTAAACTGTGTCCTTCTTACACCAAGACCACTGATTTCAAATGGTGCTAGATATGTTATTGATACTCTAAAACACTGTCTGAAACCAGTTTCCAGGGGAAGTTATGAACAGGGCTGTGTATGAGTCTGCATTGGCCTCCCAAGTCATCCAGCCCTTTAGAAGTTTCAGAATAAAAATGGTTACTATCAAGTGTTGAATAAACAGTGGGTGCTGTCTGTGCATTGCTTTCAGTCCTTATTGAACAGTATCAGCCACATTTGCATGAAAATAGGTTTAAAAGGCAAGTGCAATTTATCATAGCATGATGTCAATCATAAGGGCTAAAAAGTGCATAGACAAACGTTTCAGTTACTCAACCATCATCAGGTCATCAATGTATCACTTTTGGCATCATGCAGAAAAACTAATTACAGATTTTTGCATTTCTCATCTCTTCTTTTGAATTTGTCAAAATTATTACTAGTACTATCATGTAAAGTGCATTCGGAAAGTATTCAGACACATTGACTTTTTCCACATTTTGTTACGTTACATTAAATTCTAAAATGGATTAAATTATTATTTTTCCATGATCAATCTACACACAATACCCCATAATGACAAAGCAAAAACAGGTTTTTAGAAATGTTTTCAAATGTATTATAGATAAAAAACTGAAATATCACATTTACACCCTTTACTCAGTAATTTGTTGAAGCACCTTTGACAGCGATTACAGCCTCTCTTATTTGGGGAGTTTCTCCCATTCTACTCTGCAGATCCGCTCAAGCTCTGTCAGGTTGGATGGGGAGCGTCGCTGCACAGCTATTTTCAGGTCTCTCCAGAGATGTTAGATCGGGTTCAAGTACGGATTCTGGCTGAGCCACTCAAGGAAATTCAGAGACTCGCCCCGAGGCCACTCCTGCATTGTCTTGGCTGTGTGCTCAGGGTCGTTGTCCTGTTGGAAGGTGAACCTTCACCCCAGTCTGAGGTCCTGAGTGCTCTGGAGCAGGTTTTTATGAAGGATCTCTCTGTACTTTACTCCGTTCATCTTTCTGTCGATCCTGATTAGTTTCCCAGTCCCTGCCACTGAAAAACATCTCCACAGCATGATGCTGCCACCACCACCATGCTTCACCGTAGGGATGCTGCCAGTTTTTCTCCAGACATGATGCTTGGCATTCAGGCCAAAGAGTTCAATCTTGGTTTCATCAGACCAGAGAACATTATTTCTCATGGTCTGGGAGTCTTTAAAAGGCACATGACAGCCCACAAACTCCAAGTGGGCTGTCATGTGCCTTTTACTGAGGAGTGGCTTCCATCTGGCTACTCTACCATAAAGGCCTGATTGGTAGAGGCTACAGAGTTGTAGATAAAGTTGTAGAAACATCTCAAGGGTGATCAATAGAAAACAGGATGCACCTGAGCTCAATTTCGAGTGTAATAGCAAAGGGTCTGAATACTTACGTAAATATCTGCTTTTTATTTTAAATAAATGTGCAAACATTTCTAAGTCATTGCTTAGTCATTATTGGGTATTGTGTGTAGATTGATGAGGAAATATTTTTATTTAATCAATTTTAAAATAAGGCTGTAATGTAACAAAGCGTGGAAAAAGACAAGGAGTCTGAATACTTTCCGAATGCACTGTATCAACAGGTTTTGATTTAAGACATCTTTGCAGGATGGGTACCAAAGCCAGGGTGCACATGTACCATCATCATGGATACCTTACAAGGAGGATGATGCCCAGTGTCACCAATTGAGCAGTTGTCCATCATCCCGCCTCCACAGTTGGTTAGGTACAACACCGCCACCCCATTAAAACCTCTTAAGGATCTACGGGATCAGCGCCCCTATACTGGGAGGGTTGTTGCTAACGTGCCCTAATGTGACTAGAATGACATAAGTAACAGCAAACTTTCCAGGACATAGACATGTCTTATATGGACATAATATAGCTATTACAGTGAAAAAATACCATGCTATTGTTTGAGGAGAGTGCACAACAACAACAAAAAATTATCACGGCAACTAGATTGATACATTCACCTCTGAAGGTAAATAATGTACTTACATTCAGTAATCGTGCTCTGATTTGTCATCCTGAGGGTCCCAGAGATAAAATGTAGCATAGTTTTGTTTGATAAAATACATTTTATATTCAAATGTAGGAACTGGGTTCTACAGTTTGAACCCCTGCTATCTCTGCATTCTCCTACATTAATTTCCACATACTTCAAAGTGTTTCCTTTCAAATGGTATGAAGAATATGCATTTCCTTGCTACAGGTCCTGAGCTACAGGCAGTTAGATTTGGGTATGTCATTTTAGGTGGAAATTTAAAAAAGGGTATGATCCTTAAGAGGTTTTAACAATATCTTATATGTTCAGTACTTTCCCCTTGCAATTATTATAGCATGGCCAATTTAACATCACGATTGATCTGTAAATATATAATTTCCTATATCTTAACTCAATTTTTTTAACTGCGTTGTTGGTTAAGGGCTTGTAAGTAAGCATTTCACAGTAAGATGTATTCAGCGCATGTGACAAATACAATTTGATTTGATCTTGTCAAAGAGCAATTTAGGCCCATTTTAGACGTATACATGCCTCCTGTAAGACCCTACGTTCTGTGAACCATACATACATACAGACACCACCAGCAGAATACCACCCTGCATCCCACTGCTGGCTTGCTTCTGAAGCTAAGCAGCATTGGTCCTGGATGGGAGACCAGATGCTGCTGGAAGTGGTGTTGGAGGGCCAGTAGGAGGCACCCTTTCCTCTGGTAATTTTGTTTATATATCCCAGGGCAGTGATTGGGGATATTGCCCTGTGTAGGGAGCCGTCTTTCAGATGGGACGTTAAACAGGTGACCTGACTCTCTGTGGTCACTAAAGATCCCATGGCACTTATTGTAGAGGTGTTACGATAAATTAACCCTCATAATCTGACCCTCATACCATCACGGTCACCTAATCATCCCCAGTTTACAATGGGTTCATTCCTCTCCCCTGTAACTATTCTCCAGGTTGTTGCTGTAAATGAGAATGTGTTCTCAGTCAACTTACCTGGTAAAAAAAAAAAATTATTGGTGTCATTATACTCCTTATAGTGTTCTCTCAAATATTGAGTATGTCTAGATTCTGAAATAAATATTTTCAAGTTAATTTATTCAAAATTAAACATTAATATCTCAAAATGACCCTTTTTGAATTAGCTTCTTTCAGGACACATTGTTTGTAACAATACAATACGTCAAATTCGTAACAACACGTACGATTTCAACAGTGGGCTCTCTGTTACTTTTAATGATGAAATTGACATATATATATATATAGATATATATCTATATATATATATCTCACTGGTCACCCCCAAAGCCAATTCCTCCTTTGGTCGTCTTTCCTTCCAGTTCTCTGCTGCCAATGACTGGAACGGACTGCAAAAATCTCTGAAGCTGGAAACACTTATCTCCCTCACTAGCTTTAAGCACCAGCTATCAGAGCAGCTCACAGATTACTGTACCTGTACATAGCCCATCTATAATTAGCCCAAACAACTACCTCTTCCCCTACTGTATTTATTTTGCTTCTTTGCACCCCATTATTTCTATTTTGCACATTTTTCCACTGCAAATCTACCATTCCAGTGTTTTACTTGCTATATTGTATTTACCTCGCCACCATGGCCTTTTTTTGCCTTTACCTCCCTTATCGCACCTCATTTGCTCACATTGTATATAGACTTTATATTTTTCTACTGTATTATTGACTGTATGTTTTGTTTATTCCATGTGTAACTCTGTTGTTGTATGTGTCTAATTGCTTTGCTTTATCTTGGCCAGGTCGCAGTTGCAAATGAGAACTTGTTCTCAACTAGCCTACCTGGTTAAATAAAGGTGAAATATATATATATATATTTTTAAACATGATTCCTTCCTTTAGAATTGCATTTTCAGCAAATCACCAGCAGAGGGAGTTCCCTTTGAATCCATTTTCCCATCCACTGTGTTGGTGGTACACATAAAATTGATCATACCTTCAGAATTTGCAGAGAGCCCACTCTGAAATTTGTATGTACTTGTTCCAAACAATATGTCTTAAAATAAACACAATCAAAAAGGGTACTTTTGAGATAGTAATATATATATATTTTTTAAAAATAGATAATTTTTCTGTATCATGTACGATCTACAGATCATAATCTCTTACAGGAGGCATGTATAGGTCTAAAAATGGCCTAAAATGGCCCCTTTCATCATGATTTTTTGTTGTTGTGTGTGATACAAATGTAAAAAGCATGTCAAACATCCTTCCTCCCAATTAAGTTTCTATGTTAAAATTGCCAGAACAATTTGTGATACCAAAAATAATTTCCGGCTACGCTGGCATAGAATCTCCCAGATATGATGACGAGAAACTCAAGAGACTATTTAGCCAATCAAACTGTAAGGCCTTATGGAGTTAACTAAATCACAGAGGTTCATGGCTTGGAATCATGTGTAGAGTTTCACTAAGTCTGTTGGTAAGCTTGAATTTGATTTCAGCTCCAAGTTGTATGAGAGAACATTTGATTACCTTGTACAGATGCATGTTGTCAAGTAGAGAACTGCAGGCCCATCTCTCTGCTTAATAGCATTCTGGGATACATCCCATCTTTCTGGCCACGACGGGATCTCAGCACTGCCAGAGACAACATAAGAGAGATGAGTGTCATCTTCACTGTTTAAGTGAGTGTGTGTTTCAAGGAATGAGTTACTGTGTTGGTTATGCAGAATTGGAGAGAGAAAGAGGATAAAAGTATCTAACTGTACGCAGAACTAGGAACACAATATCTGGGTTAAAATATTAACTGTCTTTCTCAATCAGGCTACATTTTAAAAGATCTCTCCCATAAAACAAAAAAAACCAATGCCTCTAAAGCCAATTAGTGGCCATCTTCCACTTCCTTGTTGTCATCCAATAAGAGGACACAGGGTCCTCCTCATAGACTAATAGGGGGAAAATGCATCCACTTAGCCTGTGGTCCAGTTGCTGCATGAGAAAGTATCCCATCCGATTACGACTGCTGCTTATGTTGAGTCCCCAAGCGAGCAAGTTTAACGACTCCTCTCATATGGAACCATGATATACAGGACTCTGTTGTGCCGCTTTAAGAGAGAAGCTCTTCCAGGAAGCACAACTCGGATCCCCCCCTGACTGACTGACATGGCAAGAGAGGACGGGAGAAAGTGAGAGAGACGAGGGAAGAACAAGGCACAGATCCAGCTTGTCCCTCTGCTGGCACACTGAGGAGGAGAGAAGTAGAGATCACTGCATCAAGGCATGGGCCTTCAAGAGCCACACAGCAACTAATTTCCTGGCAGGAGAAGTACGCCACTCACCCCAGAGCTCACTGCAGGAAAAGCGGTGGGCGGGTGCAACTGGATGGCACCATGGACGAACCCAAGCCAGTGTAAAAAAATGTCCTCTACCCATCTCTTCATGGTCTCCTGCGGATTTCCTGAAAATCAACACGTGCCTTGTACATGTATCCTCCCCTGAGCCTCCCTCTGTCCACTCGACATGCGTGTACTTTTTTGACCCATCAAGGTTTTCACTACAGGTGTGAGAGTCGTTCAGAGGAGAAATTATCTGGAATGAGAAGAAAACATATCTCTCACTGCAAGGATATTCATTCCAAATAAGTACATCTGAAAATCTGGCTGCAACCCGGGTAATGTGCACCACACAATCAGCATCCTGCAGCTTATCCACACTCTTCCTTGGAAGAATACAGAATCTCAAATGACAATGCAGTAGAGCACAGTTAATAAATACAAACATAACCAAATGCACAGCAAGGTAAACCCTCAAGGTAAACCCAGGCTTTAAAGTTCTGCCTGATCAAAAATAAAATGACCCTGGTCTCAACATGCTGTTGCCCTGCGGATGTGGAAAAACTGACGTAGCAACTAATTCCAAAATCTCCCCCTCTATCTCCCTGTCACAATTTCCTGTCTCTCCCCCATCTGGCCATATTCTCACTACACTGACTGCTACGGTTGTTTAATTTTCTCACGTCAACAATACAAGTTTAGTCTGACAGTTAGCCTCACTCACAAACAGAAACACAGTCTCTCCAATGGGGTGATGCAGTTGTTCTTTCTCCAAGCATTCCCACTGTATACCTAAAAACAAATGCAGCTATTTGAACTACTCAGGCTGGCAGACTCACCACTACATCGTCATCTAGTTTAAGAGCCACCTCGAGCTCGTACTCTCTCTTCCCTCTCCCTGTTTTTGCTCTTCTCTTTCCTCACAGCTTTAACATTGTCATCGTGAACTGGGTCTCTCGCGCTCCCTCTCTCTACTGTTCGCAGTTGCTCTGTTTTCTGCTTCAGAGCTGAGTTTGCTTCTGCTTACCAAGTCACCTGACTGTCTACTGCTTTTAAAGGCGCATCGTACCCTTTTAAACCAAAACAAAGGCCTGTTTTGGTTTTGTGAGGCCATTTTGTGGCCCTTTTTAGGCGGTCAACAGGGTGCCAGTTTTTATTGCAAAACCTATAGTTTTAACTATTGCACTGTTGGAGCTAGAAACATAAGCATTTCACTGCACCTGCAATTGTTTCTGAAAATGTGTTCACGACCAATACAATTTGATGTCATTTGATATAGCGTACGTACATTATTAGTAGAGCCATTTATACTTTAAGGCATACTTTACTCATTTTAGGACATCCCATTGTCTATGATGAGGCAGGAGTGGCTGTTGTTGAGAAGAGGAAAGGCACTGGTACAGGTCATTCAAGGCTAGAGCATTTGCATGGGCTCCAGACGTAACATGGAGGGCTGGGTGGAGGGGGGCAGGTGACAAAAAAGCATAGACAGATTATCCTTTTATAGATTAGAGGTCCTAATTTATCTGCCATGCAATGAGATGACAGAGACTATAATAACATTCAAACATGTACATTCAAAAGTTAATCCTATGAAAAAATATGATTAATATATTCCCATGTTTTATATGCTGTATAATGTAAGAGGGAGGGGGCACATTGATTTATATGGTAAATTACAGAAATAGCTACCCTCTCTAGACATCAGCCACTCTGCAATGAAGGAGAGAAGGTGTAGCAAAGCTTTGTTGTCTACGTTGCTGAGGTGCAGTGATACCCCAGGGACTCTGAAAGGAAAAGCAACGAATTGAGATATTCTGTGAGAGATGAGATAGTGGGCAACCTGCTCAGGCTCCTGATAAGCGTGACATTGTGTTTTGCTGGCAGGAGGGTGGGGTTAGCAGCGAGGCTATTGACGGAAGAGTTGGCTAACACTCTGTACACTCTGTTCCACCTCTTGCTCTGTCTGTAGTGAAATGTAAGCTGCACATCACATGATCAAAGCAGTGGTTTGTGTGCATCACAGAGTGGAAGACAAATTGTCTGCAGTTTTTTGCCTATGAGGTCTATCTGTTTCGTACAAATACTTTGTAGTCTATAAACTCACTAGGCTTAACATGAAAGAACTTACTGCTGTATATGCAGGGAATTACTGGAATGGAGTTGTGCATCTTACTGACGTATTGGAAAGAATGGTATTTTTAACAGGGAAAATAACAAAGCGATGCACATTTAATAATATGGGCACAATAGGTTTTCCCCTCAGCAGCACTTTAAGTGCATAGCTGATTATGATGCCTGTGAACGAACACTGCTTCTTCCCACTTGTCTATTTATACATCATCATCCAGCAGGCAGTGGGGTTTAATTTTAACACTTTCATCTCTCAGCAGTATTCCACCTCCCAAACTCTCATCTCCATGTAGAAGGGATAAGGCTCCGTTGTAAAGACACGTGCCAGGGTCGCTGTTTTCTCTAAACTGAATTTACAGGTGATTCAGTTCCTGCAGTAAACAACAACATTTAGTTTGGATGTTTTCTTGCCATTGCTACAGATTAAGAGATACTGAGTATTGGCAGACAAAAATAGCATTTACTATTTCTAAACTCAATTTAGTTGCACATGTCTTTCTTTCATAGTCCTCAACAAAAGCATTGATGTTCGATGTCAAAATCAAACTTTATTTATACAGCACATTTCAGACATGGAATGCAACGCAACGTGCTTTACAGGGAAAAAAACAAATAAAAAACAATGAAAATAAAAGCTGAAATACTTACTAAATAACAAACATAAGATAAAAGATATGCATGTGTGTCTGCTTTTTTGTTTGGCAGGAACAGCAGCCTCCCAGAATAATAGAAAAACTGCTACTGTGGTCAAGTATTGTCTCTGAAAGTGGGTCAGTTCATAAACTGGTCAGTAGAGGGAGGATATGATAAATATTTGCATCATTTGTTATGAAACAACTATTTTGTGTTGGTTTTTATATCAAAATCTGAAGAAACAGAGTCTACGACATCTTGCAAGCTTTCAATGCACAGATGCTGAATGCATATTTCTATTCAGAATATAACAGGGGAAGTTCTTTTAACACACCATTATTTTTCATATACAAGATTTCTAGCCTGAGGTGGCATAAAGCATTCGGACTGCCTCTTATTGTTGACTGGGAAGATCTACTTGGCAGGTGTAGTCAGTGATGGTCCTGTACTGTGACTGTGGGACATTTTCACCTGTGTAGTTTCATGACCTTCCCCCCAGGGGGAAGCAGTGGGGTGGTGCTAGACATCGACCGTTTGGGTCATTAGCCAGGACTGGGAAGCTTGTGGCTTGACTGTCAACAATAGTGGCATCACAACAGGTGTGTCAAGCTCCTATTGTGATATGGGCTTTTTCTGGCATGTGTAAGTTTTATTCTGCTCCCAATAGAAATGAGCCAAGCCTGCTAAAGGACTTAACCTGTCTGGATACCCCGTCATGCCTCCAATACAGAAGGGGAGAAATCTAGGGGTTTAGCTTCTATTATTTTTCACATTTATAAAACTGAGCTTATTTAGGCCCCCTCAGTTGTTTATTATGTATGTAAATGATTGTAATATGGTGCTAAAATCTCTTTAATATGAAAAGTACCTACCTAGAGATGATAATATGATACCATGAATGGAGAAAAGGCAACACCGTCATGGGAATATTGCTGAACAGCGCCCCCATCCTTATAGGAACAAGGTGTTTTGGTTTCTTTACATCTATATTTGCATTTAACATTTTGGTCATTTAGCAGATGCTGATCAAGTGCGCACTGTCATGCAATCCCAACAAAATAAGTGTCATTATGGCCTTCATTCATATACAGCTATAATAGTAATATTTAACAACGCTAGTATCACCGATAGTCCTTTACAAACACGAATTTACTGATTATAAAAATAGGTACCATCTTAATTGATCAACAGATTATTTGTTATAACAATATTATAACATGTTCTTTTTCTATATCTCTTATTTTTATCATTGAAATGTGTTGTGTTTGATAATAATGTTTCTGGCCACGAGGACATCATTGACCTGCCATTATGAAGTGCGTAACATCCTCCTCGCTCCTACAACACATTATTTACACACATTCATCTCTTGCGCAGCATCCTATTCCCAATCCCGGCTTCACACGCCATCTCGTCGACAACATTTTAGCCTACCTGACATTCCTTTATTCAAAAAAAATATCCTATATTCAGTAAAGGTTTAATCGCCCCAAGGTATGTTTCTAAGCGGTTTCCAGGATCTGTGGTTTGACTTCAATTCCCACCGGATTCCATTGCGTTTGTCGCAATAGCACTTGCTCCTCTGACGCAGTCAAATGTACCTAGTTACCTATCGATCATAACCAATTGAGAATAGTACTTTTATTTGACTGATGTCTACCTCCACTTATGTATCGTTTACTAAATTGCCATTTTCAGATTGGAAGATGAAGAACATTTTGAGAGGACCATCATATTCATAATGCCTTTATTATATGCTATACCCTATACACTTTGTTAAGAAATGGTTTGAAATAACATTTACATTTTAGTAATTTAACAGTCGTTACTAGGCTATGTAGTTTGAATTAGGCTACTGAAATAGGTTATAGATTTCTGTATTTCCTAGAATAAAAACATGGCTTTGCCTACTTGGACAGCCTGAAATAGCTTACCTCAAAGTATGTTTTCTCTCCTCCCTTGGGGACCCATTCAGCTAGATTATGTTTTCAATAAACTGGGTTGTCACCTGTTTCTATGAACGTGTTGTCATTATTTTCTATCTTGAAGCACTGCTCACATTGTTACAGTATCCCCATCGACTTTTCCAAAGCGAACCCCGCCCATGACACGCCTCCGTTCGCTAGTTGGCCAGATTCTGGTATTATTTTGCCTACGTTGGAATCACATGTGGTTGACGCATGTTTACAAACATTGGAAGACATCACATGGCGATGGGACCCAGTTTACCGCAAACCACTCGACGTTAACGCATCGATTGGAACTAATGCAAGTAGGCCTGCAGGGGGTTTATATAAACCCTTCAGGCTTCAAAATAAACATCTTCACATGGATATACCATCCTCCATAATGTGTGATAGTAAAATAGGCCTATAGGATTTTAGAAGCTTATAGTAAGTAGGAGGCTATAGGTTATAGTGTCTTACATAATTACTTTTTTATGTGGGGGGATATTACACAATGTCTTATTGTGTTAGTATACAAATAATCTGTATGGGACAATTGCTTATTGGAGAAAGTTTTACTTTGGTATGCAGGCAGCCGGAAGGAAAGTTCATGTGCCAGTGAGGGAGTTCGATTTACCTCGCCGCTTCACCCAGTGAGAGGAGTTTGCGACGTTTTAAAACTGATTGCATTAGTTTTGAAACTGGCCTGCACCCTGGGGGTGAGCCAAGTACCATATTGAAAGCCAACAGCGATGTCGGCTGAAAACAAGTGCACGTAAAGCACGTGGAGTAATGAGTTTAGATTCAGTTTTCCCAAGGAAAATGACTTTGAAAATGTTAACATACATTTGATGGAAAATACATGTTCTATGATTCTCAATGATTCATGATGTAGTTTTGTTGACATGGCCTGGTGATTCTCGATTTGAGCAGGGCGATCCTCCCTCACTGCTCATAATAAAAACGCATTACCTGACTTCCCAAGGAAAACTATTTTGAAAATATTTTACGGAAAATACATGTTTCATGTTTCTCAACAATTCATCATGCAGTTTTTTTAAAATTATGGCCTGGTGATTCTCGATTTGAGCAATCCTGCCTCGCCGCTTTTGCCCGCTGACGGGCCATAGTTCGGTTCACCCCAGTTCAGTCTAATCGAAGTCCCTCAGTGTACCTAAACTGTTATTGTAATGCCTTCTTCAATACAGCAGAGGGCAATATGATACAGCGAAAACACAGACCTATACCAGTTGTCATTACTTTGCTGCGTAGTTTGATTTGAACAATAAGACCTTATACGCTCCTTATCAATTTTAATGTTCCTGATAGAAGTGTTTTGTATGTGCATTTTTACTACACATCTAAACGAATTGATGCATTCATATTTACAGCACTGAAAACATTTGCTGAATATTGTTGGGTATGAGTACTGGCATGTCATGGCCTTCAGTTTACTCTTTTCCAAATTGCAAATTTGTGTAATGAGAAGGTTTGGACAGTACAATACATTACAGTACAGCACAGTAGAGAACAGCACAGTACAGAACAGTAAAGAAAAGGTGAGTACAGTACAGTAGAGCACAATAGAGTAGAGTACAGTATAATGTATTGTACTAAACTGTACTGTACTGAACATATATACTTTACCGTACTGAACTGTGCTGTACTGTAACTGTACTCTACTGTGCTCTGCTGTGCTGTACTGTGATGTCCAAACTTGTAAAACATATAGTGCATTCGGAAAGTATTCAGACCCCTTGACTTTTCCACAAATTCAGTTACTTCACAGCCTTATTCTAAAATGTATTAAATTGTTTCCCCCCCCTCATCATTCTACACACAATACTCCATAATGACAAAGAAAAACAGTTTATTATTTTTTTTGTGAAGAAATTAAAATTAAAATATCACATTTACATAATTATTCAGACCCTTTACTCAGTACTTTTTTGAAGCAACTTTGGCAGCAATTACAACCTCAAGTCTTCTTGGGTATGACACTACAAGCTTGGCACACCAATATTTGGGGATTGTCTCCCATTCCTCTCTGCAGATCCTCTCAAGCTCTGTCAGGTTGGATAGGGAGCATTCCCGACAGGAATAAACATCTCTCCGGTAAGAAGAAGGGCGGGGTATATGTTTCATGATTAATGACTCATGATGTAATTGTAACAACATACAGGAACTCAAGTCCTTTTGTTCACGTGACCTAGAATTCCTCACAATCAAATGCCGACGGTATTATCTCCCAAGCAAGCTTCCAGAAAATTGGAACGGAAATGGCGCCACACCAAACTGGAAGTCTTCCGAATAGCTTGGAAAGACAGTACCGTGCAGTATCGAAGAGCCCTCACTGCTGCTCGATTATCCTATTTTTCCAACTTAATTGAGGAAAATAAGAACAATCCAACATTTATTTTTGATACTGTCGCAAAGCTAACTAAAAAGCAGCATTCCCCAAGTGAGGATGGCTTTCACTTCAGCAGTAATAAATTCATGAACTTCTTTGAGGAAAAGATCATGATCATTAGAAAGCAAATTACGGACTCCTCTTTAAATCTGCGTATTCCTCCAAAGCTCAGCTGTCCTGAGTCTGTACAACTCTGCCAGGACCTAGGATCAAGAGAGACACTCAAGTGTTTTAGTACTATATCTCTTGACACAATGATGAAAATATTCATGGCCTCTAAACCTTCAAGCTGCATACTGGACCCTATTCCAACTAAACTACTGAAAGAACTGCTTCCTGTGCTTGGCCCTCCTATGTTGAACATAATAAACGTCTCTCTATCCACCGCATGCGTACCAAACTCACTAAAAGTGGCAGTAATAAAGCCTCTCTTGAAAAAGCCAAACCTTGACCCAGAAAATATAAAAAACTATCGGCCTATATCAAATCTTCCATTCCTCTCAATTTTTTTTAAAAAAGTGACTCAACCCACTTTTTGTGGGAAAAAGTGACGCAACTCACTGCTTTCGTGAAGACAAACAATGTATACGAAATGCTTCAGTCTGGTTTTAGACCCCATCATAGCACTGAGACTGCACTTGAAGGTGGTAAATGACCTTTTAATGGCGTCAGACCGAGGCTCTGCATCTGTCCTCGTGCTCCTAGACCTTAGTGCTGCCTTTGATACCATCGATCACCACATTCTTTTGGAGAGATTGGAAACCAAAATTGGTCTACACGGACAAGTTCTGGCCTGGTTTAGATCTTATCTGTTGGAAAGATATCAGTTTGTCTCTGTGAATGGTTTGTCCTCTGACAAATCAACTGTACATTTCGGTGTTCCTCAAGGTTCCGTTTTAGGACCACTATGGTTTTCACTAAATATTTTACCTCTTGGGGATGTCATTCGAAAACATAATGTTAACTTTCACTGCTATGCGGATGACACACAGCTGCACATTTCAATTAAACATGGTGAAGCACCAAAATTGCCCTCGCTAGAAGCCTGTGTTTCAGACATAAGGAAGTGGATGGCTGCAAACTTTCTACTTTTAAACTCGGACAAAACAGAGATGCTTGTTCTAGGTCCCAAGAAACAAAGAGATCTTCTGTTGAATCTGACAACTAATCTTGATGGTTGTACAGTCATCTCAAATAAAACGCACTAAATAAACTTAAAGCACTAAATAAAGCACTAAATAAACTTCAGTTAGTGCTAAATACGGCTGCTAGAATCCTGACTAGAACCCCAAAATTTGATCATATTACTCCAGTGCTAGCCTCCCTACACTGGCTTCCTGTTAAGGCAAGGGCTGATTTCAAGGTTTTACTGCTAACCTACAAAGCATTACATGGGCTTGCTCCTACCTATCTTTCCGATTTGGTCCTGCCGTACATACCTACACGTACGCTACGATCACAAGACGCAGGCCTCCTAATTGTCCCTAGAATTTCTAAGCAAACAGCTGGAGGCAGGGCTTTCTCCTATAGAATTCAATTTTTATGGAATGGTCTGCCTACCCATGTGAGAGACGCAGAGTCGGTCTCAACCTTTAAGTCTTTACTGAAGACCCATCTCTTCAGTAGGTCATGTGATTGAGTGTAGTCTGGCCCAGGAGTGTGAAGGTGAACGGAAAGGCTCTGGAGCAACGAACCACCCTTGCTGTCTCTGCCTGGCCGGTTCCCCTCTCTCCACTGGGATTCTCTGCCTCTAACCCTATTACAGGGGCTGGCTTACTGGTGCTCTTCCATGCCGTCCCTAGGAGGGGTGCGTCACTTGAGTGGGTTGAGTCACTGACGTGATCTTCCTGTCTGGGTTGGCACACTCTTTCTTTCTCTCTCTCGGAGGACCTGAGCCCTAGGACCATGCCTCAGCACTACCTGGCCTGATGACTCCTTGCTGTTCCCAGTCCACCTGGCCGTGCTGCTGCTCCAGTTTCAACTGTTCTGCCTGCGGCAATGGAACCCTGACCTGTTCACCGGACGTGCTACCTGCCCCAGACCTGCTGTTTTCAACTCTCTAGAGACAGCAGGAGTGGTAGAGATACTCTGAATGATCGGCTATGAAAAGCCAACTGACATTTATTCCTGAGGTGCTGACTTGCTGCACCCTCGACAACTACTGTGATTATTATTATTTGACCATGCTGGTCATTAATGAAAATTTGAACATCTTGGCCATGTTCTGTTATAATCTCCACCCGGCACAGTCAGAATAGGACTGGCCACCCCTCATACCTCTTGGTTTCTTCCTAGATTTTGGCCTTTCTAGGGAGTTTTTCCTAGCCACCGTGCTTCTACACCTGCATTGCTTGCTGTTTGGGGTTTTAGGCTGGGTTTCTGTACAGCACTTTGAGATATCAGCTATGTACGAAGGGCTATATAAATACATTTGATTTGATTTGATTTGAAGATCACTCTCCTCGGTTTTTGTCACAGCCGTGAAATATTCCCCCGCAAGCAGATACCAGAACGGCCATCAAGGAACTTCACTGGACTTTATGCAAACTGGAAACCATATATCCTGAGGCTGTATTTATTGAGCTGGGCATTTAAAAAAAGCTCATTTGAGAACAAGGCTACCTAAATTCTATCAGCATATTGATTGCAGTACACAAGCGAGCAACACGCTCGACCATTGCTCTCACTTCCACGATGCATACAAGGCCCTCCCCCGCCCTCCTTTAGGCAAATCTGACCATGACTCCATCTTGTTGCACCCCTCCTATAGGCAGAAATTACAACAAGAAACGCCCGTGCTTAGGTCTATCCAACGCTATTCTGACCAATCGGATTCCACGCGTCAAGATTGCTTCAATCACGTGGACTGGGATATGGCCGGGTATTCTCAGAGAACAACATTGACGTATACGCTGACTCAGTGACCGAGTTTATAAGGAAGTGTATAGGAGATGTTGTACCCACTGTGACTATTAAGACCTTCCCTAACCAGAAACCGTGGATTGATGGCAGCATCCGCCAAAACTGAAAGCACGTACCACCCCATTTAATCATGGCAAGACAACTGGAAATATGACCGAATACAAACAGTGTAGTTATTCCCTCTGTAAGGCAATCAAACAGGCAAAGTGTCAGTATAGAGACAAAGTGGAGTCGCAATTCAACAGCTCAAAACACGAGATGTATGTGGCAGGGTCTACAAACAATCATGGATTACAAAAAGAAAACCAGCCCCGTCGTGGACAATGACGTCTTGCTTCCAGACAAATTAAACTACTTTTTTGCGCACTTTGAGGACAGTACAGTGTCACCGACGCGGCCCGCTACCAAAGACTATGGGCTCTCCTTCTCCGTGGCCGACGTGAGTAAAACATTTAAACTTGTTAACCCTCGCAAGGCTGCCGGCCCAGACGGCATCCCTAGCCGCGTACTCAGAGCATGTGCAGACCAGCTGGCTGGTGTGTTTACAGACACATTCAACCAATCCCTATCCCAGTCTGCTGTCCCCACATGATTCAACATGGCCACCATTGTTCCTGTTCCCAAGAAAGCCAAGGTAACTGAACTAAATGACTGTCGCCCGCAGCACTCACTTCTGTCATCATGAAGTGCTTTGAGAGACTAGTCAAGGATCATATCACTTTCTCCCTACCTGTCACCCTTGACCCACTTCAATTTGCTTACCACCCCAATAGGTCCACAGACGATGCAATCGCCATCACACTGCCGTATCCCATCTGGACAAGAGGAATACCTATGTAAGAATTCTGTTCATTGACTACAGCTCAGCATTCAACACCATAGTACCCTCCAAACTCATCATTAAGCTTGAGTCCCTGGGTCTTGACCCCGCCCTGTGCAACTGGGTCCTGGACTTCCTGACGGGCCTAACCCAGGTGGTACAGGTAGGAAACAACATCTCCACTCCGCTGATCCCCACAAGGGTGCGTTCTCAGCCCCCTCCTGTACTCTCTGTTCACCCACGACTGCGTGGCCATGCATGCCTCCAACTCAATCAAGTTTTCAGACGACACAACAGTGGTAGGCTTGATTACCAACAACGACGAGACAGCCTACAGGGAGGAGGTGAGGGCCCTCGGAGTGTGGTGTCAGGAAAATAACCTCTCACTCAATATCAGCAAAACAAAAGACATGATCGTGGACTTCAGGAAACAGCAAAGGGAGCACCCCCTCTATCCACATCGAAGGGACAGCAGTGGAGAAGGTGGAAAGTTTTAAGTTCCTCGGTGTACATATCACCGAAAAACTGAAATGGTCCACGCACACAGACAGTGTGGTGAAGAAGGTGCAAAAGCACCTCTTCAACCGCAGGAGGCTGAAAAAATGTGGCTTGTCACCGAAAACCTTCACTAACTTTTACAGGTGCACAATCGAAAGCATCCTGTCTGGCTGTATCACCGCCTGGTACGGCAACTGCTCTCGAGAGGGTGGTGCGGTCTGCACAACGCATCACCGGGGGCAAACTACCTGCCCTCCAGGACACCTACAACACTCGATGTCACAGGAAGGCAAAAAAGATCATCAAGGACAATAACTACCCGAGCCACTACCTGTTCACCCCGCTTCCATCCAGAAGGCGAGGTCAGTACAGATGCATCAAAGCTGGGACAGAGAGATTGAAAAACATCTTCTATCTCAAGGCCATCAGATTGTTAATCCATCACTAGCACAGAGAAGTGACTGCCTACCTACAGACTTGATATTATTGTCCACTTTAATAAATGGAACACTAGTCACTTTATGCCACTTTAAGAATGTTTACATATCTTGCATTACTTATCTCATATGTATATTCTGTATACTGTATCCTACACTATCTATTCTATACTATCTATTGCATCTTAGCCGCTCTGTCACTGCTCATCCATATATTGTATACTTACATATTCTTATCCCATTCCTTTACTAGATTGTGCGTATTAGGTTTTGTTGTGGAATTTGTTAGATATTAGGTTTGTTGTGGAATTGTTAGATATTACCTGTTACATACTGCTGCACTGTTGGATCTAGAAGCATAAGCATTTTGCTACACTCACAATGACATCAGTTAACCATGTGTATGTGACCAATAACATTTTATTGGATTTTATTTGATTTTCAGATCTCTGCAGAGATGTTCGATCGGGTTTAAGTCCGGGCTCTGGCTGGGCCACTCAAGGACATTCAGAGACTTGTCCCGAAGCCACTTCTGCATTGTTTTGGCTATGTGCTTAGGGTCGTTGTCCTATTGGAAGGTGAACCTTCACCCTATTCTGTGGCCCAGGGCGCTCTGGAGCAGGTTTTCATCAAGGATCTTACTGTACTTTGCTCCGTTCATCTTTCCCTCGATCCTGACTAGTCTCCCAGTCTCTGCCGCTGAAAAACATCCCCATAGCATGATCAGCTCCTTTGTCTTGTCTTGTTGACGTTGAGGGAGAGGTTGTTGTCCTAGCACCACACTGCCAGGTCTCTGACCTCCTTCATGTAGGCTGTCTCATCGTCGTCGGTAATCAGTCCTACCACCATCGTGTTGTCGGCAAACCTAATGATGGTGTTCGCATTGTGCACAGCCACACAGTCGTGGGTGAATAGGGAGTACAGGAGGGGACTAAGCACGCACCCCTGAGGGGCTCCTGTGTTGAGTGTCAGCGTGGCGGATGTGTTGTTGCCTACCCTCACCACCCGGGGGTTTGGCCCGTCAGGAAGTCCAGGATTCGTTGCAGGGGGAGGTGTTTAATCCCAGGATCCTTAGCTTAGTGATGAGTTTGGAGGGCACAACGGTGTTAAATGCTGAGCTGTAGTCAATGAACAGCATTCTCACGAAGGTGTTCCTTTTGTCCAGGTGGGAAAGGGTAGTGTGGAGTGCAATAGAGATTGTGTCATATGTGGATCTGTTCGGACGGTATGCAAATTGGAGTCGGCCCATGGTGTCTGGGATAATGGTGTTGATGTGAGCCATGACCAGCCTTTCAAAGCATTTCATGAGTGCTGCGGGGCAATAGGTCTGCTTGAAACATATAGGTTTTACAGACTGGGTCACTGCATGCTCTGAGTACGCATCCTGTTAACCTGTTTAAATGTCTTACTCACATTGGCTACGGAGAGCGTGAACACACAGTCGTCCGGAACAGCTGGTGCTCTCATGAATGGTTCAAATCAAATTGTATTTGTCACATGCGCCGAATACAACAGAACTTACCGTGAAATGGGTACTTACAAGCTCTTAACCAACAATGTAGTTCAAGAAATATAGGTAAGAAATTATTTACTAAATAAAATAAAGTATAAAATAAAAAGCAACACAATAAAATAACAATAACGAGGCTTTATACACGGGGTACCGGTACCGAGTCAATGTGCGAGGGTACAGGTTAGTCGAGGTAATTTGTACATGTAGGTCGTGAAGTGATTATGCATAGAAAATAAACAGCGAGTAGCAGCAGTCTCAGCAGTCTTGGCTTGGTGGTAGAAGCTGTTGAATGAGCCTTTTGGTTTTAGACTTATCACTACGGTACCGCTTGCTGTGGGGTAGCAGAGAGAACAGTCTATGGCTTGTGTGACTGGAGTCTTTGACAATGTTTTGGGCCTTCCTCTGACACCGCCTAGTATATAGGTCCTGGATGGCAGGTGTTGTGTTCCTCGAAGTGAGCTTAGAAGGTATTTAGCTTGTCTGGTAGGCTCGCGTCACTGGACAGCTCACGGCTGGGTTTGCCTTTGGAATCCGTAATAGTTTGCAAGCCCTGCCACATCAGAGTTGGTGTAATATGATTCGATCCTGGTCCTGTATTGATGCTTTGCCTGTTTGATGGTTCATCGGAGGGCGTAGCGAGATTTCTTATAAGCGTCCGGATTAGTGTGCCGCTCCTTGAAAGCCGCAGCTCTAACCTTTAGCTCAGTGCGAATGTTGCCTGTAATCCATGGTTTCTGTTCGGGATATGTACGTACGGTCACTGTGAGGATAACACCATCAATGCACTTATTAATGAAGCTGGTAACTGATGTGGTAAATTCCTCAATGCCATGATATGAATCACAGAAGATATTCCAGTCTGTGCTAGTGAAACAGTCCTGTAGCTTAGCATCCGCTTCATTGGACCACTTCCGTATTAAGCAGGAATCAGAAGGATAGAGTTATAGTCAGATTTGTCAAATGGAGGGCGAGGGAGAGCTTTGCATGCTCTCTGTTTGTGAAGTAACAGTGATCTAAAGTTTTTTCACCTCTAGTTACACAGGTGACATGCTGATAGAAATTAGGTAAAACAGATTTCAATTTTACTGCAATAAATTCTTTCTGACGTAGTCTCGCCAGGTATCCTGCAGGCCGACCTCTTTAGCGCCGCCTCCTCCTTCTGCGAGTGTCTGATCCAGGATAATCAATGTGTCCTTCGCCTCGGACTCATTGAAGTAGAAGTCCTCATTCAAATCGAAGTTAGTGATAGCTGTTCTGATGTCCAGAAACTATTTTCAGTTAGAGGAAACGATGGTGGAACCATTATATACAAAAGAAGTTACGATCAGTGCAAAGAAAATACACAAAATAGCACAATTAAACGGCTGCTATTCCCTCCAGCGCCGTTCTTCATTCTGCAGACATCTTTGAATGTTAAACGCCAACACCAGTAGAAATCCACTTTTGCAAGTTGAAAAAGAATGGCCAGATCTTACCCATAATGTTTCACAACAATTTAAGTCAATAAGTCGTTGTTTTTGTCAAAGTATGATATATTTGAGTTTGAAGTGACAAATCTGAACTGCCCACTTCGTGCAAATCCGTGTAAAGGCAGTGTCTTTTCCTATGATATGACATGCAAATTATTTTCAGCCTACGTTTTGTTACCACCCACCAGCGTTGTTTATTAATCAGAAATAGCTGATTAATTACAACATTCCCATGTCTGACTGAGATGAGCTAAACAGCCTTGTGTCCACTTGGCCACCTGAACCATGGAGCAAATTAAAATTGTGGGTGCAAACTCCTGCTATGGCAGGTGCACCTTTGTTACCAGAAATGTATCATAATCCATTGGATAAATTGTACATTTTCACTTATTTTTTAGCTTATCTGTATATATACAGTACATTCAAGGGTTTTTCTTTATTTTTACTATTTTTCAACGTTTTTTCAACAAGTAACCAAAAAAGTGTTAAACAAATGAAAATATATTTTAGAATTTAGATTATTCAAATAGCCACTCTTTGCATTCTCTCAACCAGCTTCACCTGGAATGCTTTTCCAACAGTCTTGAAGGAGTTCCCACATATGCTGAGCACTTGTTGGCTGCTTTTCCTTCACTCTGCGGTCAAACTCATCCCAAACCATCTCAATTGAGTTGAGGTTGGGTGATTGTGGAGGCCAGGTCATCTGATGCAGCACTCCATCACTCTCCTTCTTTGTCAAATAGTTCTCACACAGCCTGAAGGTGTGTTGGGTCATTGACATATTGAACAACAAATGATAGTCCCACTAAGTGCAAACCAGATGGGATGGCATATCGCTGCAGAATGCTGTGGTAGGCATGCTGGTTATGTGTGCCTTGAATTCTAAATAAATCACTAACAGTGTCACCAGCAAAGCACCATCACACCACATGCTTCACAGTGGGAACCACACATGTGGAGATCATCCATTCATCTATTCTGCGTCTCACAAAGACACTGTGGTTGGAACCAAATATCTAAAATTTGGACTCATCAGACCAAAGGACAGATTTCCACCGGTCTAATGCCCGTTGCTCGTGTTTCTTGGCCCAAGCAAGTCTTTTCTTCTTGTTGGTGTTCTTTAGTAATGGTTTCTTTGGAGCAATTTGGCCATGAATGCCTGATTCACGAAGTCTCCTCTGAACAGCGATGTTGAGATGTGTCTGTTACTTGAACTCTGTGAAGCATTTATTTGGGCTGCAATCTGAGGTGCAGTTAACTCTAATGAACTTATTCTCTGCAGCAGAGGTAACTCTGGGTCTTCCTTTAATGAGAGCCAGTTTCATCATATGGCTTGATGGTTTTTGAGACTGCACTTGAAGAAACTTTCAAAGTTCTTGAAATTTTCCGCATTGACTGACCTTCATGTCTTAAAGTAATGATGGACTGTCGTTTCTCTTTGCTTTTTTGAGCTGTTCTTGCCATAATATGGACTTGGTATTTTACCAAATAGGGCTATTTTCTGTATACCACCCCTACCTTGTCACAACACAACTGATTGGTTGAAATGCATCAAGAAGGAAAGAAATTCCACAAATGAACTTTTAACAAGAAACACCTGTTAATTGAAATGCATTCCAGGTGACTACCTCATGAAGCTTGTTGAGAGAATGCCAAAAGTGTGAAAAGTTGTCATCAAGGCAAAGGGTGGCTACTTTGAAGAATCTCAAATATAAAACATATTTTCATTTGTTTAACACTTTTTTTTCTTACTACATGATACAAAATGTGTTATTTGGTATATACATTTCTGGACAACCCCTTTCTGATGATTGCATAAGGGTATTGTCTAAAGGACTGTCCTTTGCCCCCACATATTCAACTAATGAATTTAATACAAAGATTGACCTATTTCGTTTCTACAGGAATCTACATCTGAAGGCCTGGTACAAGCAAAACATCTCTCCAACTACAGACGCCAGTGTCTCAGGTCAGGCAGATTCTGTTCCCTCAAAAACACCTTTTAAGCCCAAGTCCACTTTTTGTCCCATCGTCCAGAATGCCACACTAAATACATTTGCCAAGAAAGTGAATTTTGATGTGGAGAATCTGTTTAAGGGTAAAATTAACTCCAACCAAACACGACGTAATCTTTCTAAGACAGAGCGGGATGCAGTTGAATCATTGTCCAAAAATGAACAGATTGTGGTTAAAAAAGCAGACAAAGGTGGAGCTACAGTAGCGTGGAGTAAAGACAAATATGTGACAGACGCCTACCGTCAATTAGACAATGATGAATTCTACCAATCGCTTACCTTCAACCCTACAGAGGACCTAAAAACTGAATTGAAAGGGATCCTCACAGAAGCTAAGGAGAATGGCTACATTTCAGACAAAGAGTTCAAATTTCTTTTCAATGGCAGTCCGCGTATGGCTTCTTTTTACCTTCTTCCAAAAGTCCACAAAAATCTTGAAAATCCACCAGGCAGACCAGTCATTAGTGGTAATGAAAGTCTGACAGAACCCATCTCTAAGTACATTGATTACTTTATTAGGCCTTTTCTGATGTCACTTCCAGCCTATCTTCAAGATACCACAGATGTGTTGAACAAAATTAAGCAATTGAACAATATAGGTACAGCTTCCTTTTTAGTCACCATGGATGTGGAGTCTCTATACACCACCATTGAGCATGAACAAGGTTTGGCAGCTATGCACCATTTCTTGAGTACCCGACCTGAAACTGAGATGCCTCCTACAGAATTCATTGTCTCACTGACTGAATGGACTCTTAAATCATAACATCTTTATCTTTCAGGACCGTATTTTTAAACAGGCCAAAGGATGTGCCATGGGAGCTTGCTACAGCTCTTCCTATGCTGGTTTGTACTTGGGTAAATGGGAAAATGACTTCATTTTGGATCCTTCTAATAACCATTTCTTTGACCGGATTATATGGTGGGGACGCTATATTGATGATGTTTGCCTGTTCTGGTCCGGCTCAGAAGATGAACTTATTTCCTTCCACCAATACCTTAACAGCATTAACCCTAACGTCAAACTAACTATGGAGTACAGCAAGGATAACATTCATTTTTTGGACCTCGACATTAGTAAAAATGACAAAGGTTGTTTGCACACATCAATCTTTAGGAAGCCTACAGATGGGAATACCATTCTGAGGGCAGACAGAGTTCACCCCAGAAGGCTAAAAGAGAATATTCCATATGGCCAATTCCAAAGAGTCCGCAGAATTTGCGATCAGGAAACAGACTACAGTGTCAAATCTGCTGAATTGGTGAATCGCTTCTTGAATCGGGGCTACAGCGTTCAGGTCCTGAAAGATGCCGGTTTAAGGGCTGGATTACTTGACAGAGAGAACTTGTTGCAAAGGGGAGTGCCTTGTGATACATCAGAGAGAGAGAGTATATTTTGTTACAAAATACAGCACTGAAGCAGAGAACATTAAAAGAATCATTAAAAATAATTGGGGAATCATCCAAAGTGATACGCTACTATGCCAAGTCTTTCCTGAGCCACCAGTCATAAGTTTTAAGAGATGTCCTACCCTGAATGACAAATTAGTCCACAGTTATCTTCCGGGTGACTCTCGAAAAACTTGGCTTGACCACAAACCCAAGGGCTCTTTTAAATGTAACAATTGTAACCATTGCAGTAATATTGCACAGAATAAGTATTTTGTTGACACAGCTTCCAAAATGGAGTATGACGTCAAGCATTTCATTAACTGTAAAACCACTCATGTCATCTATAGATTGGAATGTCCACAGTGCAAGGTGTTCTACATTGGACGGACAAAGAGACGTCTTCAAGACCGCTTGGCGGAACACAAGTACGCCATACGGGTAGGCAATGAAGACTACCCCATGGCCAGGCACTACAAGACCTTACACCATGGCAACCCTGCCTCCCTACAAGCTATGGGTATTGATCATATTCCAGCCTCTATTAGAATAGGGGACCGTCTTAAACAGTTAAACCAAAGGGAAAGTTTTTGGATTTACAAACTACAAGCCACTAAATACCCTGGTTTAAATGAAGATATGGATTTCACACCCTTCCTGTCGGGTCGTGATGGGTCCATTTGCTGTCATCTAGTGGACATTTTGCTCAATTGCCCTCAGCTATGTTTAGACTGTTGTTGTTCATGTTTTGCTGTGTTCTAGTGTACTATGGAATATATTGCTTTCTTATTCTTGACACTTCTCCCAGTCATATTTAAGGTTAGAACTACCTTTTAGTGTTCTGATACTTCTAGCTTGGAGTTGTATTTTTATGATAACATAGCTACAGTATTTTACCTTTTAATGTGTGCAGTATTACTTACTAGGTGTGTCCAATCAATTGTGTAACCACTCCCTCTTCCAATTAGGGCTAATTGGAAAAGCTGTTTAAAAGAGGACATTGCATTCCTTTTTTTTTTCTGTACTCCCTGACGAAGACCATGCAGCCGAAACGCGTTGGTTTTTAAAACTTTGTTTCTATTGAACATGCCGTACTAATAAAGGCATTTAAATTAATTATATGAAGAGTGCCTTGGTCCTCCTTTCTTTTTGATGTGTTATTTCATAGTTTTGATGTCTTCAATATTATTCTAGAATGTAGAAAATAGTAAAACTAAAGAAAAACCCTGGAATGAGTAGGTGTGTCCAAACGTTTGACTGGTACTGTATATAAAAAATAAATAGATATGACCATTTTACAAATGGTATGATTGCTTAATATGATAGCATTTTGCAAACCCACTCCCTGTCATCCTCAGATGAATGGCTTTGACACCTAAACTTTTGCTTCACTACACGCTCCACTGCTTTGAATGGAGGAACGTTAGCTATAAACCTCAAGTGTCTATCCAGATAATTAAAATGCACCCGCAAAATAAAATTTAAGGAACTTATTGTTCACGTGTCATTTGTGGCGTGCATGATCATGAGCGAAGTCATTGTAGCCTATCATGTGCATCGGCTGACTTGACTTTGCTCTACTGCAGCCGAAGACTCCCAGCAGCCTACCTACCAAATTTTTTACCGTGTCCATTAAAATGTAGAAATACTCAAATCAGCTATCTTTCAATAGTTATCCATGTTACCGAAGCGTCATCTTATTCTTACTATCTACTTTTAAAGCTGATTCGCAGACACAATTAATGGAAGATGCCAAAACTGGAGATAACAATAGGCAAAGTAAAAGATAGTCCAGTAGTTTCCATCTGTGGCAAAGTTTTCCCTAAATCAATGCTGTACTTCAGATGCTGGTCAGTTCCCCAAAGAATATGTTTGTTCTATTTCTGCATGGACTCTGTAGTAGCAACAGTTTATATTTTGTACTTTCTAATACTCTACTGATGTTGTTTCATTGAAAATATCTCTACGACCATAAGCGAACATTTGTGACTGTTATATGATCATGGTATTGCTAGAAATATGCTTTACATGACTAGAATACACTGTCAGAGTCCAATTGCTTTACACATGTGGGTCAGTTCATCAGGCAATGCTTGTTAATACAATAAACTATATGCAGTTTGAAACTTTTTCGATGACATATTAATAATTTGGTTTATTTAAGCCAAGATCAGATGTTAGATTTGATGAAAGGCCCAAAACAGCTGTAGGAATCATAATAAACTAAACTTTTCCTTGTGTGGGGTCTATAAAGAGATGCAAGTTCGTATGTGTGCCATGCTATGTGACATGATCAGGCTAATGTTACCTGTTCAGGTAGACAAAGAAACAGTAGCAGCATTGACACAATCAAAATGTATAGGGCACACAGATATTTCTAACAGAGAAAGTAGGCATATTTACACATGCAGTATTGTATGAAAACAATCAGTCATTCAAAAAACAATAGCTAAAATACATCTTCACTTTCATCCATGTAACTGATGTTTCATGATGATCTGATTTGTTAAGGACAAAAAAGGGCCTTGGGAATGTTGAACATGTTACTAGGGGTTTTGTAGATATTTAACGGCAGTGCTTCGCCACACAAAACCGACCGTTATGTGTGTTTTCCGGAATTGATAAGATTAGTCTACCTGGTTCAACATTCTCAAAGACACAGTGTGGAGTCAGATAAGAAAAAAAAACATTTAAACAACTACAATATAATGTTTGTCATGATGGAAATTGTGACACACTACACTCTTAGAAAAAAAGGGTTACAAAATAGTTCTTTGGCTGTCCCATAGGAGAACCCTTTTTGGTTCCAGGTAGAACCCTTTTGAGTGCCATGTAGAACTCTCTGTGGAAAGGGTTCTACATGGAACCCAAAAGGGTTCTCTACCTTCAAAGGGTTTTCCTATGGGGACAGCTGAAGAACCCTTTTAGGTTCTAGATAGCACATTTTTCTTCTAGGAGTGTAGGCCTACAGAATTATGAAACAAACATATGGCAGCCGATCTCACACAACTATTATGATAGGCCTTGATAAAAGGCAACAGGATTCAACTTTGATCTCTGCACTAGCCAATCATATTGATACCCATTTTAAAGCTGCCTATTCAAATCTCTTCAATGGTTGAAATAATCTCCATATATCATTCTTTCTCCGCTTCTGTTACCCAAATTTATTTTTTTACCTCAGACAGGAGGTTCAAGCAAACGATCACACCAGATCATACAAACAAATTAACCAAGCGATACCTTAAACTACGATGACCCTTTTGGTTCAAATGAGTCCATTTGAGATCTGAAAGACTAAGAACTCGAATATACTGTGCTTCATACTTGAATTTGGAAACAGCAACACAAACTGTCAATTTTGGTGATTTCTTGTTAATTTCTTGCAGCAATTATTGTTTTTGGAATGCAGTCTCTGAACCTGCTGTCCAGTCCCCCAAACTCAGTGTTTAGGCTCCTTCTCTACCACCACTGAAACCTGATAGAGGCCAGTGATCACAATCTCTTCTCTTCACATTACAGGCATCGTCATCATCGTTATAGTCAACATCTTCATCATTGTCATCATTGTCATCATCCTGGGAGTCAAGGGTTGCATGGGGTAGGGTGAGGTGGGCTTGGATATTGAATGGGTGTTTTGTGTTAGAGCCTTGTATCCCCAGGTACACTATGAGGGGAGAGGGATTGGGAATGTGGTGATGATGGGGAGCAGGAGGAATGAGAATGGGGCGTTGGGGATGTAATTCAGAGCTCATTCACATCTCAGTGTCAGCAACCGAGGTCTGGGTGGCAGGTTGGCCGTTGTTGGGTGGTGGCTGGCTCTCAGGAAACTGCCCATTGCTGGTGGGCTTCACCAGGGGCTCCTGTGACTGCAGAGGGGCCACAGACACCAGGGTGTTGGCCTGGTTCTCCTCATGCACCTGGAAACCCTCTTCAGCCTATGGGCAGAACCATAGAGATTTGATTAGAGGAACCTTGATGGTAGGTTGGGCTGAGTAATACGTGTTATTGTGATACAGTACAGATTTAACTGAAGGAATAATATGTTTTGTATGTTGTTCAGAAAAGCAAACGTGTATATGTGTACTGAAGGGAAGGTAAAGTTGAAGGTGAAGCCTGATGACGAGAGGATTCAAAAGCAATCACTTTCTCCCTATGATGGAATTCAAACACGAAAGGTAGAGACAGGGAGTCGTGTCACTTTTGTCTGAGGAGGTCTTAACTATCTTGGTTGAGGTTAGGAATATTTGTGTCAATCAGATGAGGACATTGAGGTTAGTTTATACGATGCCTATGATAAATTATTGTGAAAACAAGACCCACCCAATCTTCCCAGTAAACTGGGTCCTGTACACAGTATTCGTTTGCTATGGGTCTCTCTCACGTCATGGCCACTCTGACTCACCAGTCTCGCTCCCTTGGGTGGTGGGCGGTGGGTTTTCAGGTAGTAACCTGCGATGAGAAGAATAGCCAAGAGCAGTCCAGTGAGCAGCAGGGAGACCAGTACCAACTTGGATTTCTTCCCCCAGCGAGGAACAGCCTCCTCAAAATCAATCTAAAGAGACAAGGAGAGTTATACACATAACAATATAAGGAATTCAGGCTGTACTTTGAAGTTATACCCTATGAGAATTATAGTAGTATGTAATCTGCATTGTCTTGTTTTAGGTGGTTTACTGATACTAGGAATAGCAGTGCCCCTGATGCCTCCTTGGATCAGGCTATTTTACCCCAAGACTGTAGAGGATGGATGAATAACAGTACCCCTAATGCCTCTTTGGATCAGGCTATTTTACCCCCAGACTGTAGAGGATGGATGAATAGCAGTGCCCCTAATGCATCCTTGGATCAGGCTATTTTACCCCAGACTGTGGAGGATGGATTTCAGGCTTTATGTGGCCTGGGCTAGCATAAAGTTCAAGAGATTCAACTGAGCGGAAAAAGGCCAGCATCTCCCTACACCAGTGTTCCCCAACTGGCAGCCCACAATTTTTTGAATTTGAAATATTGGACATAAAAGACTGTAAAAACACCAGCAAATCAGCTCGAACACATAATAGAGATATATCCCTTTTGGCTGAGGAGGTCTTAAGTATCTTGGCTGAGGTTAGGAATGTTTGTGTCAATCAGATAGGAGATTGAGGTTAGCTTATACGATGCCTATGACGAATGATAGTGAAAACAAGACACCAAAGGAAGGCAGTTCCACATGCTTCTCTCTAAACCAGCATTTGGGTGTGGCCCATGTAAAGCTATTTCAGATTGTCATTTTAATTTTAATTGTTGGACATAAAACACTTTAAAAACACCAGCAAATCCAAGTGATTTTCATTTGGGAAATCTGTTCCAAAGTATTCCCATGCATAATTGAGAGATATACAGTATGTGATCGTATACAAATGTAAGCAAGGTTTGAAATGATTATGTTTTAGTCAAATACTATATCTGTTTGGGCTTCTTGCAGTCAATTTGCAGTCTACAAATTATTTGTAATTATGTTCCGGCCCCCTGACCATCCGCTCAAGAAAAGAATTCAGCCCACGGCTGAATCTAGTTAATGATCCCTGCCCTACACCCTTCAGACCAGGGCAGTATCTAAACACAAAGGTGCCATTGAACTAACTGACCAACATAATGAGAAGATTGTGGACGGGTGCAGCTCACTTTACTGTTTAATGCGGCAGGGCAGAGTTACGGGGGTTGTAAGGATGGGTGTAGGGATGGAGCACAGAGTATGTCTAATGTCAAAGGGACAACCAGGTTGAATCATGAGAAGGAAACACCCATTCCTCATTCCCGCTGGTAACACTCAACCCCATCTCCACCGGGAACATAAATTAATTCCAGCTGACAGGAAAGTGGGGATTGTTTTCTGTTTGTCATACAGCATCTTCCCAGCAGCTTGGATCCATGAGTGAGGATTCCTGTCTGGTGGAGGAGTGTCTCACAGTGGTGTTTATCTCACAGTGGTTAGCTAAGGAACCGAATCAGCAATTGTGGTTTTGCCTCACCTACCACGGTGCACAAATTAAAGCATTTTATTGTGGGTTTGACAGCAATGGACACTGATCATAATGCCTTTCTCATGAAGTGTATGTGGTGTGAATTATGTGAACGTCATATGTGTATGGGGAATTGGAATACTCTAATGAATGGAGAGAAGTGATACTCTACCTTGTCTTTTATGTTGTCATTGTTGAACTTCTCAGCCATTCCTTTTGCATCAGCTGTAAGTAGAGATAAGATGGTTTGGTTAATGTTTTTTCAACACCAGACACTCAACAGAATAATCCCACATCATTAAAAAGGAGAAGAGGGAAGCTACCTTCTATGCATTGGCCAGAGATTAGGATTTCATAGGAGTTGTCCTCCTGGTAGACCTCCAGTTTACAGTCGTCTCCACACAGGTGCTCCAACACACTCTCAATTTTAGACCTGGTCTCCTCCTGTGGAAATATCAGTTGGATTAATAACACAGCATGTGAATTTGGGGCTGAACCTGGTCATCCTAGTTAACAGAAATGTGTTCTAACAGAAATGTGTTCACACAGAAATGTGGTAATATACATTCTCATGAATACACAGTTATAACTATGGGTCTTTGGAAATGTACACCACGAAAGGGCCACACCCCCTCCCATATCTCTCTCCCTTAACCCAATAAATGATATCACAACCTTGCAATACTCCAACCTATTTAACATGGTCCAAAAACAGCCACTAGCACTCACAGACAGCTCTGCTCAAATCATTGAGCCCAGCCCCAGATAGGACAGCTGGCTTCGTTACAAAGCTAAGGAAACAGGACCGCTCTCAAGGCCTCATCTGCTACGGCACTCAGAGTATGTTCAATACAGTGCATGTAAAGCACATGAATTCTCATCTTTAAGTTGAAAACAGTTTTATTCACGTCTTTCTCAGCTGTTTCTTGATCCATGATGCAGTCTCTTGGGTCCTGCCCCTGATGCTTTAATGTCTAGTGTAGTCAGTGCATAGCATGGCGGGTCTTCTAACATTTTCAAGATGTTTCCATTATATAATTTTTTCAGTATTTCTTCCTTAGTCATTTGTTCATAATTGAAAAACATATTTTTAAAAACCCATCTACATTATATATGATCCTCAAATAATTGTAAACATACATGGATCTTCACAAATGGGATGTGGTGTCTAACCCAGATGAAGCCAATCAAGTCATAAAGCATAGCCTGGTGTAGGAGTGAGTGTGTCACTGATTACATGCATGCTGCAGGGGGCTTTCCCATGCCGGGCCTAGATAGAGAGGGGGGAGCTAAGTCCCATTCAAGACTCTTACACATGCCTCTTGATGTGTGATATCACCAAGGACTCCTTTATTTCAGGGCACCATTTAATACAATTTTATCTCAACTGAGATCAGAGGAGCTGGAGCTCCAGACGGCAGGCAGTCTGGCAGACAGACACAGTTGAGGAACGCGAGACGCCCCTTCACTTGCCTGGCCGGCACAGAGCGGAATTCCTGTTAGCCCAGCAGCCATTGCCCCAAGACGCTGAGGAATCCTTTTGATACACACGCTATAGCAGCATCCCCACCACCCCCTTCCCCCCTTTCACACCAAAACTTTGAACAAGTTCTTCCCTCTCCTTCTCTCCTGTAGGCATGTCTTGGGTTGTAACAAACTCATTTTGCTCCCCCTCCTCACCTGGCAGGCATAACTAGGGAGGAGAAGGGCTGGTGTGTCACTAGCCTTCTTGTTCACTGCCCGCTGGAGATGTTTTAATCACTGCAGCTTAATGAATAGGAATTTCCTGCTTAGCTAATGTGCACTGGTCTGATAAGGGGCAAATTGCTATGATTTTGCCTCAGGAGTCGGTCATCTATAACATCTTACTCTGACTCCCAGCTTTCGCAAACGTTTTTAACACTGAAACTACCCCCTGGATACAGTTTGAACTGAAGTGAGCACTGCTGTGAGGGTTTCCTGAATGTCACATCAGGAATGTGTTGGCCTTTCCTTTAGTGAGGTGTGTGTGTGTGTGTGTGTGTGTGTGTGTGTGTGTGTGTGTGTGTGTGTGTGTGTGTGTGTGTGTGTGTGTGTGTGTGTGTGTGTGTGTGTGTGTGTGTGTGTGTGTGTGTGTGTGTGTGTGTGTGTGTGCGCGCACATGTACACGTGGTGTGCTCATTACTTACACAGCTGGATGAGGCCTTGAGTTTCAGATTCACTGCATCTCTGTCCTGGACAGCTTCTTTATCAACACACATCACATCAGCCTGTAGAGAGAGACCAGACCACTTCAGTTAGACAAGAGTGTGTATCGTTCATTCTGAACTTGGGTTGGCGATTTGGATGGCATTGTCACTGAACTCGAGGCTCACCTCTGGGATGAGCACAGTGTCACTGAATTGGGAGGTCTGAAACTGCTGGGGAGCCTGGGTCTCCTGGTCGTCACCTGGGTCTGTGATTCCTGCTTCACCAGCCTCCACTGTGGCCTCCCCCATGTCTGTGGTCTCCACTACCCCCTTGGTGACTGGAGTCGCTGTGGTGTCATGTAAGAAGCCTGACAGATCCAGGCCAGGAATACTGGGGAATACAATGATCTGAACTTGGGGTTTATCTGCTTCTGAAAAGAAGAAAAAAGAAAAGTCTCTTTCTTAGTGTTTTATGTCCAGTCAGAGGCATCATGACCATAGGGCACAGGGGCACGTGCCCCCTCAGATTGTTTTGTTTTGTTTGTTTGTTTTTGTTTCTCTGTAATACTACTAGCCACCTAGCAATTTTATGAAGTTGTCTTTAGCTAGGCCAGAGAGGTTCCCAATTTCCCAACCTCATAACTAGCTACCAAGAAGCCATTTCAGGCTATCAAGCAAAGAATAACCACCAGTCAGGAGGATACAGACAGCTCAAGATGTACAGTTGAAGTCGGAAGTTTACATACACCTTAGCCAAATACATTTAAACTCAGTTTGTCACAATTCCTGACATTTAATCCTTGTAAAAATTCCCGGTCTTATGTCAGTTAGGATCACCACTTTATTTTAAGAATGTGAAATGTCAGAATAATAGTGGAGAGAATTATTTATTTAAGCTTTTATTACTTTCATCACATTCCCAGTAGGTCAGACGTTTACATACACTAAATTAGTATTTTCTTGGTCTTGGCTGATTTCTTTAGATTTCCCCATGATGTCAAGCAAAGAGGCACTGAGTTTGAAGGTAGACCTTGAAATACATCCACAGGCACACCTCCAATTGACTCAAATGATGTCAATTAGCCTATCAGAAGCTTCTAAAGCCTATGACATCCTTTTCTGGAATTTTCCAAGCTTTTTAAAGGCACAGTCAACTTAGTGTATGTAAACTGACCCACTGGAGTTGTGATACAGTGACTATAAGTGAAATAATCTGTATGTAAACAATTGTTGGAAAAATGACTTGTGTCATGCACAAAGTAGATGTCCTAACCGACTTGCCAAAACTATAGTTTGTTCACAAGAAATTTGTGGAGTGGTTGAAAAACGAGTTTTAATGACTCCAACCTAAGTGTATGTAAACTTCTGACTTCAACTGTATGCTTAGATATGCAGAAAAATATACATATTTTTAAATAGAATTAAGCATAATGATTATGGCTCTAGATTGCAGGTGTTTGAAAAATGCAAAAATCTCCAACTTCCGGAGGGGGGGCAAGGACCACCCCCCAGACATCCTCATGTTGTAACGATTCTCGTTGGTGGAAGAAGAGGAGGACCAAGGTGCAGCGTGGTACGTGTTCATTTTAATAAACAAAATAAACTGAACACTGAATTTACAAAAAAATAATAAACAGCGAGAACGAAAACGAAACAGTTCTGCAAGCAATACGCACAAACAGAAAACAATCACCCACAACACACAACACACAATGGAAAACAGGCTACCTAAGTATAGCTCCCAATCAGAGACAACGATAGACAGCTGCCTCTGATTGGGAACCACACCAGGCCAAACACAGAAATAGACAACCTAGACATACAACATAGAATGCCCACCCACATCACACCCTGACCAAACAAAACATAGAAACATACAAAGCAATCTATGGTCGGGGCGTGACAGTACCCCCCCCCCCCCCCCCCCCCCCCAACCTGAACCTATAGGGGAGGGTCTGGGTGGGCATCTGTCCGCGGTGACGGCTCTAGGGCGGGACGTGGATCCCACTCCACCATAGTCTTAGCCCACTTAGGTGGTGCCTTTGGAGCGGCGACCCTCGCCGCCGACCCCGGACTGGGAACCCTATCAGCGGGCCCCGAATAGACGGACGACTCCGGCAGCGCCGGAGTGAAGGGCGGCTCCGGCAGCGCCGGAGTGACGGGCGGCTCAGGCAACTCCTGACTGACGGGTGGCTCTGGCAGCTCAGGACAGACGGGCGGCTCTGGCAGGTCAGGACAGGAGGGAGACTCCGGCTGCCCCGGACAGGAGGGAGACTCCGGCTGCTCCGGACAGGAGAGAGACTCTGGCTGCTCCGGACAGGAGGGAGGGTCTGGAGGCTCCGGACTAGAGGGCGTCGCTGGAGGCTCCGGACTAGAGGGCGTCGCTGGAGGCTCCGGACTAGAGGGCGTCGCTGGAGGCTCCGGACTAGAGGGCGTCGCTGGAGGCTCCGGACTAGCTTCCTTCGTTGGAGGCCTCATGCCAATGATCCTCACCGGAGGCTTCATGCCATGGATCCTCACCGGAGGCTTCGTGCCATGGATCCTCACAGGAGGCTTCGTGCCATGGATCATCACTGGAGGCTTCGTGCCATGGATCATCACTGGAGGCTTCGTGCCATGGATCATCACTGGAGGCTTTGTGCCATGGATCATCACTGGAGGCCTCGTGCCATGGATTATCACTGGAGGCTTCTTGCCATGGATCATCACTGGAGGCTTCGTGCCATGGATTATCACTGGAGACTTCTTTCCATGGATTATCACTGGAGGCTTCGTGCCATGGATCATCACTGGAGGCTTTTTGCAATGGATTATCACTGGAGGTTTCTTGCCATGGATTATCACTGGATGCTTCGTGCCATGGATCATCACTGGAGGCTTCTTGCCATGGATCATCACTGGAGGCTTTGTGCCATGGATTATCACTGGAGGCTTCGTGCCATGGATCATCACCGGAGGCTTCGTGCCATGGATCATCACTGGAGGCTTCGTGCCATGGATCATCACTGGAGGCCTCGTGCCATGGATTATCACTGGAGGCTTCTTGTCATGGATCATCACTGGAGGCTTCGTGCCATGGATTATCACTGGAGACTTCTTTCCATGGATTATCACTGGAGGCTTCGTGCCATGGATCATCACTGGAGGCTTTGTGCCATGGATTATCACTGGAGGCTTCTTGCCATGGATTATCACTGGAGGCTTCGTGCCATGGATCATCACTGGAGGCTTCTTGCCATGGATCACCACTGGAGGCTTTGTGCCATGGATTATCACTGGAGGCTTCTTGCCATGGATCATTACTGGAGGCTTCATGCCATGGATTATCACTGGAGGGAGAGACACAGAAGGCCTGGCTCTGGGAGAAGGCACAGAACTCACCAGGCTGGGGAGACATGCAGTAGGCCTTGTCCTTGGCCGAGGCACCAGATGCACTGGACCGTGGAGGCGCACTGGCGGTCTTAAGCGCAGAGCTAGCACCACTCGTCCTGGCTGGATCCCCCCTGTAGCCCGGCAAGTGCGGGGAGTTGGAACAGGCCGCACTGGGCTGTGCTGGTGAACTGGAGACACCGTGCATAGGGCTGGTGCAGTATACCCCGGACCGAGGAGACGCACTGGAGACCAGATGCGCTGAGCCGGCATCATCCCTCCTGGCTCGATGCCCACTCTAGCGAGGCCGATTCGAGAAGCTGTGATGTAGCGCACCGGGCTATGCGTGCGCACTGGGGACACCTTGCGCTTCTCCGCATAACACGGTGCCTGCCCAATCACTCTCTCGCCACGGTAAGCACGGGGAGTTGGCTCAGGTCTCCTACCTGGGTCCGCCAATCTACCCGTGTGCCCCCCCCCCCCCAAAAAAAATTCTGGGGCTGCCTCTCGTGCCCGTTACCTCGCGCCATTCCTCGTAGTGGCGCCGCTCCGCTCTAGCTGCCTCCAGCTCCTCTTTCGGACGGCGATACTCCCCCGGCTGTGCCCAGGGTCCTTTGCCGTCCAAAATTTCCTCCCAAGTCCAGAACTCTCTGCTCTTGGTTACCACGCAGCTTGGTCCTTTTTTGGTGGGTGATTCTGTAACGATTCTCGTTGGTGGAAGAAGAGGAGGACCAAGGTGCAGCGTGGTACGTGTTCATTTTAATAAACAAAATAAACTGGACACTGAATTTACAAAAAAAATAATAAACAGCGAGAACGAAAACGAAACAGTTCTGCAAGCAATACGCACAAACAGAAAACAATCACCCACAACACACAACACACAATGGAAAACAGGCTACCTAAGTATAGCTCCCAATCAGAGACAACGATAGACAGCTGCCTCTGATTGGGAACCACACCAGGCCAAACACAGAAATAGACAACCTAGACATACAACATAGAATGCCCACCCACATCACACCCATACCAAACAAAACATACAAACATACAAAGCAATCTATGGTGAGGGCGTGACACATTGTGTCCCCACAGATGTTTGAGGTGCATTGCGCCCCTGTGTCCACTAGATTTAAAACATTTATGACAAAAAGCTGATAGGATGAGCCTAGGACGGTATATTAATACAGCAACACCAGATCTCTGTGTAGATCATCTTCTAATGGATCCATTTCTTACCTTCATCTGCAAGTTGTGTGGTGTCAATGTCGTCTCCACGAAATAATTCAGCAACATCTGCTGGCTGTGTGGGCCCAGTGACAACATCTGATTCACCCTCGTCTTGTGCAACTACACCACCTGGAAGAGAACAACAAAGGGCTAACTTGCACTATAACACTTGCATGCCAATACGTACTGTAGAAACCATGACAACTTTGTCACAGCAGTGATGTCCCTTTCTGAAAGAGTCTTCTACCTCACTAAGCTTAATAGCTGCTTTTCTCATTTACACCAAGCTACATGGTCATTTGTCTGGACCTTTATATGACATTGTCTTTCCGAGCTATGTTCAACTGATCCCACACATGTGTCCAGGTCTATCGCACCACATTAATAGACAGTATGTGTGCAAACTGACTTTACTTAGCACTTAGACTCACCGGACTGATAGCAATCCTACCACACCCATATAGTCTGGTATTACCAGTGATCCCAGGGGGGCGATCTCATTGGCTGTGAATGTAATCTTGACTGAGGTGTTTGTGTTGGAGCTATGCAGTGCGTCTCTAATAGGTTCCAGGGTCTGACCTGAAATCAATTAGGCCCCATGCAGCACTAAGGAAGGGACTGTAATTAATAGCCCAACTGTGGGGTAACTCCTCAGCTCAGCCTGTGCAAATAAATGTTCTTGTCCCCGCCTGCAAGGGGGCCTGACCCCTGACACATTCCCGCTGGGATGGTGGGTACAAGCCCCCCAGGGGAAATCTCTCTCTGGTCTAATGACAGAGATTATAGGAGCTATGCAGCAAGCACACTGGCTTTAATACATGGGCCTCTGGGTCATTTACTCTTTAAAGTCTTAGTATGTGCATCCATTTCCTCATACCTAGTTAGCTATGCAGCTGGACCGAGGAATGTGATTATTTCTTCCTCCTTCCTAGCTAATTATGAAGATAAATATAATAACTGCACAGACTTTCACACTCTCAAAAACAATCTTGTAATTACTAAAACCTTTAAGAATTTGATATTTCAATGCTTAACTATCAGAAGACTGTAAATTCTTTCATTGCCAGGTGTCATGCAATAAGAGAGATGCCTCTCAATGCTAAGAGGGTAAGGATATCTCCCCAGTGTGTGATTATAACACCCATTTATCCTCCAACAGGGTAAAGTCATACTGTGTATGTAGGTCTCTTGTGCCCGTATGTGCCTTTAAGTGGGTGCTTTGACTGGGCTTCTTGATAGACCACTGATACCCTTACTTCGGGATGGACATGTCTTTTAGACTGATTGGCTTTGGTACTGACACCATCTCAGTCCCAGCTCTCACATGCAAAGAAGTAATGGGAGAGCTGTGCCTCCCAACAACAGTTCAGACTCATTAGTCAGTGGGATACACAACATCAAGTCATCTAGGTAAATGACGTTTCCATCTAGCTAGCCTGTTAAACAGCCGAATGCCCTGCTGAAATATACTGCTGCTTTACTAAAACTGTTGGTGCACAGTGATGTCGAAACCATAATTATATATTTTTTTAAATAGCCATAGTTCTACCTATCAGGCCCTCTGAGGTAAAAGCTTGTTTTACACAGCGTGATGAGTCATTTTATATTTTCAAGTAAGTTACTGTGGTGGTGGGTTGAATCAAGTACAAAACTGATAATGTACTTTGTCATATTGTTTTCTAGTCTTGTCAGCAACTATATTTCATGTGGGTAGTGCTAATGCAGTGCATACTATACAGGGCAGTGGATGTTTCATAAACTAAACTGGGCAAAGATCTTGCTGCTATGAAATTTCTTAATAAGCTGTGCGCCTGACTCCCTTTTTCCTGAGATTGAACATGTTTACTGAGATAGTTATGGCAACGAAGAAAGCTCTGCAATCGTTTGCCCCCTGTAGCCTTCTCCTCTAAATCAATGGCATTACCTCATCCACGAGGTTTTGCCAAAATTCTGTACATCTCATTAAGACTCTCTCCTCCCTACCTGCCTTTTCCCCATGCAGTTAAACAATGTTGTTTTCTGGTTAAACCCACAGAAGCTTTGTCCAAGACAGAACTGAATGTTGCATAATTGGGCTGGGTTTGGATAAGCTACTATATCACCAGGTTGGACATTTCTGACTGTCTTTCCACCCTGTTTGCTTGTGGAATTGAACTTTTATAGTCAGTTGTTGCAGTATGCTAAATGCAGTGCGTTGCATTGATTGGACTTGCTAAATCAGTATGACGAGCAAGTGCCACAAGGGCGAAACAGTTAGCGTGCCATGTAAACAGGTGGGTCAACACTACTGAAGAAGGTCTCACACTGGTATACTTAGACTAGCAACTGTTGGTTATAGCTGTCACATGTGTTTTGTGACAATTTAATTGTGTTTACGAGCTACCTCTCTGTCATTGTAAATAATTTATGTGCATATTGCTACCAGCTCTGTTTTAGGTATATAACAGCCCACAGAGCCAGCCAACCAGTCTATTTACCAAGAGGGTTTTCATCTGTACTTTTTGTAGCTGTCTATATACCACCACAAACTGATGCTGGCACTAAAACCGCACTCAATGAGCTGTATACGGCTATAAGCAAACAGGAAAATGCTCCAAAGGCGGCGCTCCTAGTGGCCGAGGACTTTAATGCATCAACAAGAAAGTGGTCAGATGAAGCAGATGTTAAGCTAAAGGATTGTTTTGCTAGCACAGACTGGAATATGTTCCGGGATTACTCCGATGGCATTGTGGAGTACACCACATCAGTCACTGGCTTCATCAATGAGTAACGTCATCCACACAGTGATGTACATAGATACCCCAACCAGAAGCCATGGATTACAGGCAACATCCACACGGAGCTAAAAGGTAGAGCTTCTGCTTTCAAGGAGTGGGAGTCTTACCCGGAAGCATTTAAGAAATTCCACTATGCCCTCCAACAAACCATCAAACAAGAAAAAGCGTCAATACAGGACTAAGATTGAATCGTACTACACCGCCTCCGACTCTCGTCGGATGCAAACTATTACAGACTACAAAGGGAAGCACAGCCCGAGCTGCTCAGTGACACAAGCCTACCACACGAGATAAATAACTTATATGCAAGTAACACTGAAGCATGCATGAGAGCATCAGCTGTTCCGGACGACTGTGTGATCACGCTCTCCGTAGCCTATGTGAGTAAGACCTTTAAACAGGTCAACATTCACAAGGACGCAGGGCCAGACGGATTACCAGGACGTGTACTCCGAGCATGCGCTGACCAACTGGCAAGTGTCTTCACTGACATTTTCAACCTGTCCCTGACTGAGTCTGTAATAACAACATATTTTAAGCAGACCACCATAGTCCCTGTGCCCAACGACACCAAGGTAACCTGCCTAAATGACTACCGACCCGTAGCACTCACGTCTGTAGCCATGAAGTGCTTTGAAAGGCTGGTCATGGCTCACATCAACACCATTATCTCAGAAACCCTAGACCCACTCCAATTTGCATACTGCCCCAACAGATCCACAGATGATGCAATCTCTATTGCACTCAACACTGCCCTTTCCCACCTGGACAAAAGGAACACCTACGTGAGAAAGCTATTCATTGACTACAGCTCAGTGTTCAACACCATAGTGCCCACAAAGCTCATCACTAAGCTAAGGACCCTGGGACTAAACACCTCCCTCTGCAACTGGACCCTGGACTTCCTGACAAGCCGCCCCCAGGTAGTAAGGGTAGGTAATAACACATCCGCCACGCTGACTCTCAACACGGGGGACCCTCAGGGGTGCATGCTCAGTTCCCTCCTGTACTCCCTGTTCACTCCCAATTACCTCGACTAACCGGTGCCCCCGCACATTGACTCTGTACCGGTACCCCCTGTATATAGCCTCGCTATTGTTATTTTATTGCTGCTGTTTAATTATTTGTTACTTATCTATTTTTTTACTTAACACTTTTTTTTCTTAACTTCTTAAAGCATTGTTGTTCAAGGGCTTTTAAGTAAGTATTTCACTGTAAGGTTGTTGTATTCAGCGCATGTGACAAATACAATTTGATTTGATTTGATAACACCTGGTTGCTTAGTTTAAAATAGAGCCATACAGAGGATGATGTTTAGCAACCCTGCCAGCATGGCCAGTAAAGCCTGAGCAGCCTTAATCACTGTCTGACCAGCCATCAGTCATCAGCTACGTGTTCTACACACAAATCCACTTAACCAGAATCTAACCTCAACATGGCAGCACTGGTGTAGCGCAGTTTCTCTGAACCCCCCCCACGCAAAGTCAGAGTTTGGGCGCTCTGATAGCTGTCCATGGTTCTGAAATTGCGATGTCTATGTATCTGCCTGTCGATAGGCTGTCAGATTATTTGGTGCTAGTGCTTGTAGTAGCCTATAGCTTTGCTTTAATGGATACATGCTTATTTATATTTGGTTGTCAGGCCTACTGCTTATGTTAAGCCTAATGCTTATGTTTCACGAAGCTATAGAATGCTAGCTGGCGGCAAGAATGTACACTACCGTTGAAAAGTTTGGGGTCACTTAGAAATGTCCTTGTTTTCCATGAAAACATACATGAAATTAGTTACAAAATGAATAGGAAATATAGTCAAGATGTTGACAAGGTTATAAATAATGATTTTTAATTGAAATAATAATTGTGTCCTTCAAACTTTGCTTTCGTCAAAGAATCCTCAATTTGCAGCAATTACAGCCTTGCAGACCTTTGGCAATCTAGTTGTCAATTTGTTGAAGTAATCTGAAGAGATTTCACCCCATGCTTCCTGAAGCACCTCCCACAAATTGGATTGGCTTGATGGGCACTTCTTACGTACCATGTGGTCAAGCTGCTCCCACAACAGCACAATAGGGTTGAGATCCGGTGACTGTGCTGGTCACTCCATTATAGACAGAATACCAGCTGACTGCTTCTTCCCTAAATAGTTCTTGCATAGTTTGGAGCTGCGCTTTGTGTCATTGTCCTGTTGGAGGAAATTGGCTCAAATTAAGCGCCTTCCACAGGGTATGGCATGGCTTTGGCATGGCTTTTACCACCACCAGGCCATCACATTGCCTCCACCATGCTTGACAGATGGCGTCAAGCACACCTCCAGCATCTTTTCATTTTTTCTGCGCCTCGCGAATGTTCTTCTTTGTGATCCGAACACCTCAAACTTAGATTCGTCTGTCCATTACACTTTTTTCCAATCTTCCTCTGTCCAGTGTCTGTGGTCTTTTGCCCCTCTTAATATTTTCTTTTTATTGGCCAGTCTGAGATAAGGCTTTTTCTTTGCAACTCTGCCTAGAAGGCCAGCATCCCAGAGTCGCCTCTTCACTGTTGACGTTGAGACTGCTGTTTTGCGGGTACTATTTAATGAAGCTGCCAGTTGAGGACTTGTGAGGCGTCTGTTTTTCAAACCAGACACTCTAATGTACTTGCTCAGTTGTTGACTGGGGCCTCCCACTCCTCTTTCTATTCTGGTTAGAGCCAGTTCGCTCTGTTCTGTGAAGGGAGTAGTACACAGCGTTGTACGAGATCTTCCGTTTCTTGGAAATTTCTCGCATGGAATAGCCTGCATTTCTCAGAACAAGAATAGACTGATGAGTTTTAGAAGAAAGTGAATTGTTTCTGGCCAATTTGAGCCTGTAATCAAACCCAGAAATGCTGATGCTCCAGATACTCAACTAGTATAAAGAAGGCCAGTGTTATTGCTTCTTTAATCAGAACAACAGTTTTCAGCTGTGCTAACATAATTGCAAAAGGGTTTTCAATTGATCAATTCACCTTTTAAAATGATAAACTTGGATTAGCTAACACAACGTGCCATTGGAACACAGCAGTGATGGTTGCTGATAATTGGCCTCTGTACGCCTATGTAGATATTCCATAAAAAAATCTGCTGTTTCCAGCTACAATAGTCATTTACAACATTAACAATGTCTACACTGTATTTCTGATCAATTTGATGTTATTTTAATGTACAAAAAAATTGCTTCTCTTTCAAAAACAAGGACATTTCTAAGTGACCCCAAACTTTTGAACTGTAGTGTATTTACTTGTTGAGTAATTAAAGTGGGAAACTCAAACATTGCAGATTGGAAAATGAATTTTCAATGCAACAGCATACTAATCAGTAACCAATAGATTTTTACATACAACTGTCCTGTAGGCCTATAGCCTACCTTAGCCGTCCTCGCGCTCTCTCACCTCATATTCATCATCGCCAGCACCACCCCAATATCAACATATGTGAAAATGGCACGTTTATGTTTTGCAGTAAAAACGAGAGGAAGATGTGTTTCCAATGACATCAACCAAGTAGTAGGCAATGCCTACTCATAATTGATTTAAATCACACAACGCACACCAGGGTAGCCTAGTGGTATGAGTATTGGGCCAGTAACTGAAAGGTTGCAAGATCAAATCCTTGAGCAGACAAGGTAAAAATCTGTTGTTCTGCCCCTGAACAAGGCAGTTAATCCACTATTCCTAGGCCGTCATTGTAAATAAGAATTTGCTCTTAACTGACTTGCCTAGTTAAATTAAGGTAAAAAAATAATAATACACACAAATTATTTTTTATTGCAAACACTTATCTTCAACAACAAAAAAATTGTCACGGTTGTGTGGAGATACGGACCAAGACGCAGCGTGATTAAAGTTCCACATATTTATTTACGCGAAACTTCCAAACAAAAAAAAGAAACCACAAACCGTGACATCAGAGATACCACATGCACTAACTCAAAACAAGATCCCACAAAACACAGTGGGGAAAATGGCTGCCTAAATATGATCCCCAATCAGAGACAACGATAAACAGCTGCCTCTGATTGAGAACCATACCAGGCCAACATAGAAATAAAACAACCTAGATTACCCACCCTAGTCACACCCCGACCTAACCAAAATAGAGAATAAAAAGGCCCTCTATGGTCAGGGCGTGACATTTTTACTACAAACCTAATTTCCTCATATGTTGATGATGGGGTGGTGCTGGAGATGATGAATATGAAGTCAAACGTTTTTTAAATGTCCCTTTAATTCCAAATAATACAATCAGTCCACTGTCAAAACAATAGCTTACTATGGATTGTTTCATTATGCAGACAATGCAGTCTAGCCTACTAGCCTATCTATAGCTATACACAGTATTTAGCTGGTAGAGTGTAAATGGAAATGGAAACATGCTCCAGGTGAAACCTATGATCCTTTATAGATGTATCTTGTTAAAACCACTTCAATCAGTGTAGATGAAGCGAAGGAGACAGGTTAAATACATATTTTTAAGCCTTGAGACAATTGAGACGGATTGTGTATGTGTGCCATTCAAAGGGTGAATGGGCAAGACAAAATACTTAAGTGCCTTTGAACGGGGAATGGTAGTAGGTGCCAGGTGCACCGGTTTGAGTGTGTCTGCAACACTGCTGGGTTTTTCACGCTCAACAGTTTCCCATGTGTATCAAGAATGGTCCACCACCCAAAATACATCCAGCCAACTTGACACAACAGTGGGAAGCATTGGAGTCAACATGGGCCAGCATCCCTGTGGAAAGCTTCGACACCTTGTAGAGTCCATGCTCTGACACATTGAGGCTCTTCTTGGGGCAAAAGGGGTGTAACTCAATATTAGTGTATATTACACATTGGACACATTGGACACACTCACACTCGGACTCCACGCTGACGAGGCTATCCGTATCTTCACTCGTAGGTTTACCAGTGTTCATAGAAGGGGTGTTGCTCTCATGAGCGCGGGTGTGTCTCTGGCAGTCATCAGCTTGATTTTCAGGGAGAGGAGGAGGAGAAGAAGTGAGTTCCTCTCACTTGAGGAACTGAGGGGAGGAAGAAGAGGAGGAGCAATGCCACTGTTATTGGCGTGCCTGGGCATTGAGGTCTCTGTCAGGACTGTTAGGCTGCTAGTACCAGCTGCTGCATAAATAGGCCTACTAGCTTCCACCTGCCATGGTGTTTCGTCAGTCAAGGATGAGGTGGTGGTAGCTTTACTGATGTGGTTATCTTCAGTAAGTTGGCACGAGCTTGATCAGATAAAGCTTTTTTGCTGTTTTTTTGTGCACCAATTTGTTCTTGCCTTTTATTTATCTATCTTGAAAAACAAACTCACTCTCCATCAACCGAGTCTGACCTGATTCACGTAATTGTTTTTTTTACTTGATAGCCAATTAGATGAGGGGGCCGAGGCGGGCTGCTGCTGGCGCCGCTGAGAAATAGGCTAATTAGATCCATGAAAACTAGTCTGACTAACTCATCTTCTACCCATGTAGATGTAGACAACACAAACACTTTGCTTGCTACATGTGGAAACTAAAAAACAGGGTAACTGTCAAAAGTATTTATAAAAAATAGACATAGGTGTGAGACGACGGACACTTGAGGCCCCAGAGCTCAAGGAACCTTTGAACACCATTTTGCTTCATTTTGATTCGCTTTTTAAGGGCTCCATGTTTCATGACATGTTAATGTTAATTTCAGGCAACTGGTGGTGCAGTATGAACGATTTGATTTAGTTGTTAGTCATCACCGATGATCCTCACTATATGGGAATGGGGAAGTGTGAATAACCTTTAGCATAGCTGTGGAGCACACAGTAGGGCCAGTATGTAGTCATCCCCTTTGGTTTGTGCTGTAATGAATACAGTGGGGTCTTGTGGGCTGAGCTGCCATGCCGCTAAGAGCAGGAGGTTAGCAATCAGACAGAACACTTCCTCTGATTCTCACAGGATGACCTCTCCTTTGCCCTCTACCCAGGAACCACAGCTATAGCTAACCTGTCTATGATTTACTGCATCCATTCCTTATTTTGAGGCCCCCTTTGTCTCTCTACCCTTCTCTTTATTCTTCTTACCTATTCTTTATGTGTTGCATGGAGCACTAATGTGAAGCCCTGAACCATGTCACTTAACCCCCCCCCCCCCCCCCCCCCCCCCCCCGGCCTTTATAGCCACTCCGCCCCAGATGTTATTCCAACGGCCTCGACTGCCCTGCACTCTGAGATTTTCCCAGCAGATGGTCAGATTGACAGGTCTGGATATCCTCCGGCTTTCACTCGTCTCAAGGGAGTTCTGGATGGGGGAATGCCGGCAGCAGCAGCAGCAGCCTTGGAGGAGAACAAGCCAGCTAAATGTATAGGCAACCCCCCATCTGTTCCACCCACCCTTCTCCAGTTGTGGACTTCTTATCCCCAGGATCTACAGAGGTGAGAAGTATATGCTTTCACCAGGCACATCCCTCCCACGCAACGCAACACGTCATGCCCACAGTCAGAGCTGGGTAGTGGCCCTGTCTTCCTATGGCCAGCAACAGACAACCAGACTGGCCCATACAGTAAGCTACTCCTCTCTGCTGCTGGAGGGGCAGGGGCAGAGTATGCTTTGGACTGTGACACAGGACTTAGTGAGGTGATAATGGTCTGCAGGCACGAGTGGACCACCATTCTCACATAGTGTGCAATGGTAACCACATGAGATAGTGTTTGCACAAGGAGAGCCAAACACGCAAACTCGAAAACAAACTGTCTCATTAATCTTCAAATTCCACAAATAAAATGCTGCTTTAGCCAAAACCTTTTTTTCACTGTCTATAAAGCTAAATTCACGTCTTTAAAATAAGGGATTCTCCTCTATACAAGACAGGTTCTATAAACTGGACTGATATAGTATCTATTTTTTGTTGCATCAGCGATATATGTTTGGAACGTTCCTCACACATCCTCCAACAGGATATGTGTGAAGGGTGGCTCAGTGAGGAATGAGAGGGGTGTGTGGGAGAAGGGGCACCGGGTGATCCTGCGTGTCAGACCCTCATTATAACCCACCCATGTCTGTCATAACACCCCTCTGACACCCTCCATGTATAGTTGTCTGTACACAGTGCCACCAAAGCACAAGGCCAGGGTAACATTCTCAAGAAACAATTTATTTTCTTCCCCGGTGATTATAAGGTTAGGCTCTCCCTCCCTTTTGTGTTCAGTTTTGAAGTCCTGTTCTCACTAATAGTTACAATGCTGAATGAAACCTCACTCTACTGGCAATTCTAGCCACTCTTTAGATTTCTCTTGTGTATGATTCTATAGTACAACTGAGGAATTTGCGTCTGAAAGTGCCGCTTTTAGTGGCTGAGGAATGGGACATTGGACCTCAGTCCCTCGGGAGGTGAACACAGTATTGCAACTCTAGACTCCTGACCTGCTATCTTAAACTCTGTCTCTGTCACAGAACCAGCCCAGCCCACTTTTCCCTGGCATTAAACCCAGAAAGAGGATGGAGGATCTCATGTTTTTAATCAAGCTCCAGTGCTGCACCCATGGCTGCCCAGAAGCTCTCATCCCACCCTGGGGCTACGACAGCCAAGTTCTGGGGACTTCAGTCAGAAGCTCTCATCCCACCCTGGGGCTACGACAGCCAAGTTCTGGGGACTTCAGTCAGAAGCTCTCATCCCACCCTGGGGCTACGACAGCAAAGTTCTGGGGACTTCAGTCAGAAGCTCTCATCCCACCCTGGGGCTACGACAGCCAAGTTCTGGGGACTTCAGTCAGAAGCTCTCATCCCACCCTGGGGCTATTGCAGCCAAGTGGTAGGGACTTCAATCAGGACTCATTTGTTTCTACTTGTGTATGTATTTCACTTTACAGATTGTCTGTTACAGTTTCACTGCTGTATACATTACCTTAACTGTTCCTGTCTGGGAGAAGTAAATCAGTAAAAGTTTGGACATTGATTCAGTTCAGAGAGAATCACAAGGACATTTCAATTCTACTGCAGACAAATTACTACCATGCCTCTGGAGGTGGTATTGAATAACAGCCATGTCCAGACTAAACTAGACAATATCAAGACACTAAACTGGAAACGTAGACTGGCCCTCAACAAAAAACAGAATGGTTTTCTATTTAGAATGATACATTTATTATCTAATGTTAAGTATCCATGTTTATTCTGCTTATCACCACAGATAGTAAAGGAAAGACATGGACATGTCCACTCTCCCACACAAAGATTGTTTCACAGCAAGTTAGAAACAATTATAAAACAGACTACAAAAACATAACGATCAACTGGAAACAGTGTGATTTAGCAATCTTACAGAAACTAATATTAATTTTCCTTTATTTAACTAGGCAAGTCAGTTAAGAAAAAAAATATTATTTACAATGACGACCTACCCCAGCCAAACCCAGACAACGCTGGGCCAATTGTGCACCTCCCTATGGGACTCCCAATCACAGCCAGATGTGATGCAGCCTGGATTCCAACCAGGTATTGTAGTGATGCATCTTACACTGAGATGTAGCGCCTTAGACCGCTGTGCCACTCAGGAGCCCAAAGAGGATGACGTGTCCTTCTTCAGGCCTTATAAGATACAAAATAAATGTTCCTGTTCCAAAGGTGCTGGACTTGGACTGGGTTTTCAGCCATGCCCTGGACGTAATGCTATTTACTTTATGAGAGGAGTGGCTTCTTTGTTGGACATGTTCCTGTGTGAGTGTTCAGTAGATGTTGCTAAAATAGAATCTATGATTCACATAATTACAGGTCCTGAGGTCAGGTCGAGTTCCCTCTGAAACTAGTAAGTCTCCTAAAACCAGGGAAAAGCATATGGCTTAAATCCTTTGTAGTCTGTTTATAAACACAACCTCTCGAAATGTTAGAAACTTCACTTGAGAACACTAGGTGGTTCTACTCCATTTGTGATTCATGCATGCGGCAGGTAGACTAGTGGTTGGGCTAGTAACTGAAAGGTTGCTGGTTTGAATCCCTGAGCTGACGAGGTGAAAAATCTGTCAATGTGCCATTGAGCAAGGCAATTAACCCTAGTTTCTCTGGATAAGAGTGTCAGCTAAATTACTCAAATGTAAACATGTACATTTGCTCTCATCATGTGATGCTGAAATGAGATCCATTTATACTCTGTTTTGTTAAGTTTAACTTTCAGAGGTGACTTTAAAAAGTTACAATTGCATTAACTTTTGAGTGCCACAGTATGTTAGTAGTTCCCTTCATTCTGCTGTTTGGCTATAGCTCTTGAATCCATTCTCCAAACCCATCTCTGACAAGCCCCTCCACATTAACTACTGTACTGCAGCTATGCCAACATCTGTCTTTTAGCTCTGACTTAATCCACAGTACTACAGTAATTCTGCACAGTGATTACATAATACAGCCCTCTCCCAGATGTCTAAAGTTGACCGGAGCATCCGGCGATAAAACAAATGGTATACAGTAAGTTGGACTTTGTTTGAAAGAAGTACTTGTCTCTTCTCAGGAAATAGACTTTAAGCAAACTATAGACTGTTTTGTTGTTTTCCCTCCTTTTCTCCCTCTTGCTTCTCCTGTTGCTTAACCACTTCTTGCGCCCATGCATTCTCCCTCCTACTGTTTAGGAGGCATTCTGCTACCATTCATTTTTTGTCAGCTAGCTTGGCATGGCGTTGTGATGTCCAGCTTTTCATTGAATGGTAAATTATATTAAACATGTGTCCACACAATCTTCAGATTCAAGATTCTCTTAAGATATGAGGAAACATAACATTTTTACTCTTTAACATTAATCTACATACATGTGTTCCACAGATCATAGCAGAACCAACTGCCTTCTACTTATAGGAATAGATTTGTGCTTCCAATACCAATTACATCATTTGTAATACATCTAATAAACATTGCATCACTTTCAGATTAAGCAATTTACTATGTCAATATTTCTTGCCACACCACAGCAAAAAACTAATGCAATTAGGGAGAACATAAATAGCTGCTTTTGTTGTAATGTTAATTGATGTGCAGTTTGGTGTTGCTGGCAGAACAAATACAAATGTTTTGGGTTAACTTTTTGGGCTCCCAAGTGGTGCAGTGGTGTAAGACACTGCATCTCAGTGCTAAGAAGTGTTACTACAGACAACCTGGTTTGAATCCACACTGTAGTCTCTTCTGGAAATGTGTTAGATCAGATGGAGATGATAGGAAAAAACTCCCAATCTTGTACTTAACCCTTTCATCAGGCATGTGGCCAGTGTTTATGGTCCAGATAATAGCTGCTATTCTGCCAAGACTAGTCGATACTCTAGGTGAACACAAAGAGAGTCTCTAATTGACATAATTTTACCCCTGGGTGCCTTGGTACGGCCCCTGCTGTATCAACACAAGCATAACTCCCACCCATATTTTATACCCAACAGTTCTTCACTCAACTTTCACCCTCCCCTCCCCACCCACCCCATACATCCACACACAACCATCTGCTAATTATAAACACACACAGCTCTCTCCCAGCTATCGTAGAACATTGGCATATAGTCAATGAAATAGCAGATATTGCAGTACAACAAGTCAGCCCTGGGGCCTTGAAAGGATCACATTGTTGAGAAGTTGTATAATTTGGAGAGAGAGTTCCCATAGGCAATAAATAGGTGCAGGTTATGCATGCATGAATCAGCTGCACAATGACTGTAGGTTTCATATTCAAATTGGCCCCTTTGATTGCTACTTTATGCTCCAAAGTAACTTTTCCCTTTCAGAATCATACGGGTGGGGGGGGGGGGGGATTCCATGAAGTTATCCTGCATTTATAAATTATTACACACTGCTAAACCATGGGTTTATTTTCATGAAAGTGAAAATCATGTTGACACCATTGTATAAAGTTGATAACATGAAAATCTCTGTGTTCAGCCTGAGACAACCCCTGAACCCCACCCCTGTCCCCTCACATGCTTTCTTTCAAGTTCAGCTTGAGGAGTCTGGATGTATGAGTTTTTACTTACCGTGAAAGAGGGTGGTGATGAGAAGCAAAGTGAATGCCAGCATTTTGTGGGTCTCATTCATTCTCTGTGTGGATGCTGCTACTGCCATTCTCCTCCTGTTTGTGTGAGCGTCCAGGGTGTGTGAGCGTCCAGGGTGTGTGAGCGTCCAGGGTGTGTGAGCGTCCAGGGTGTGTGAGCGTCCAGGGTGTGTGAGCGTCCAGGGTGTGTGAGCGAGAAAGAAGGGGAGCACCAGTGGACCAGACCAGTTTAGGATTTCCTCTTACCGTGAGTGGGACGGGCCGGATAAAGTGCCACTTGTGCTCTGGCACTTTTATATGGCTGCCCTCCCTCGCTGAGGCGCAACCCCACACCCCTTCTCTCACTGGTTACTTTAATCCTTCATCTGTGGCCCCACCCTACTGGGTGGGTGGGGGGAGAGATGGAGCATGGCAGAAGGAGGGAAAAAGGGAAAGAAGAAAATAATGGACTTGTGTTGGGATTCTAAACTTGTGTTTGATGTATAGTTGAATGGAGTTTGAAAATAGTTCTGCAGAAATCTTCCAATATTTCTGAGTAGTTTTATTTTGTTGACCTGTATTATATAGATTATGTTGGTTAATTAATAACTTCAAAGTTACAATGCCTGTCATAAAATGAAACATCTAGCATCATCAGTGGCTATAACGTAACATCTATTGTTCATAGTGGAGATGTTCACAGTTAGAGACTAATTCTGTTGTGGACTCCTGAAAGGCTTTGGAGGGAAGCAGTCATTCTGCACACAATGGAAGGTATTAGAGGACAATAGACTGTGGGCCATTTGTCTATAATGGGCTTATGCAGATGCCATAAGGTAAGGTAAGCTTTACGGGGCTAGCTGAAACAGTAGTGTGATCCTCTTCTTATGCTAAAGGACTTAAATCCATCCCAGCAAGTTTTAGCTGCCGATGTCCCCATCCAGGCCATCAATCAACACCAACCAATCCAATACTGTCAGCAGCACAACAGGGCCTAGCACTGCTGGAGATGCCTCAAGCTTTCACACCCATACAGGGTACACAACACTCCTCTCCCTCCCCTTGTGGATCTTTGGTTTACTGTTAGTTCTTCTCCTCTGTTCTTATATACAATGCACATCCAACATCTGGAACCACTGGTAGAGGTATGCTAAATGACTTGTAAAAAGCTCCGATCCCCCCACCCCACCCCTCCCCCAACGGCAGTCAAAGCCAACTGGAGTTTTTAAGACCTTCCTATACATTTTTCTTTTTGTTTTTGAAAAAACAGGCCTGTAACATGATACCGAAGGTCCCCTGTCCCTGCTTTGACCTCCATCCCCCTCTCTACCATCACCCCATTTCCTCACTCTCAGCCATCCCCCCTACCCAAAACCACATTAGTAACATTCAATGAAAAACAATGGGGCACTGAGGTGGGTAGTTGGCCTCTCGCTGATTCTTAGCCTGAGCTTTGCCTTCGTTCCGGGGGGCTGCATTTGATAGGGCAGCATGGGTAACTGGGTATATTGGGACACAGCTGGGGGACAGTGTCCATGTCACAGAAGTAAAACATTCACTACTGTTAGATAGACTGCATACCAGTCTCATGACTTCCTTTCAGATGACCGTAAATGCACAGAATACCCTTTTTCCTCTGTGAAAGGGCAATGGGAAGTGCCAGGGCAAATTCCTCTATCTGTTTCTGTTTCTCTCTCTCTCTCTCTCTTTCTCTCTCTCTCTCTCTCGCTCTCGCTTGCGCTCTCTCTCTAGCTGTCTCTCGCTCTTGCTGTCTCTCTCTCTCTCTCTCGCTGTCTCTCGCTCTCTCTGTTCTCTATCCCTCCCTCTCAATTCAATTCAAAGGGCTTTATTGGCTGGGGAAACGTATGTTTACATTGCCAAACAAAATGGAATAGACAATAAGCAATAGGGAAATAAACAAGGGAAATAAACAATAAACAAACATTACACTGACAAAAGTTTTAAAAGAATATAAACAATTAAAATGTTATAATGACCTGCCACTGGCATTAAACAAAGCATGTGTGTCCATGTATGCTGATGATTCAACCATATACGCATCAGCAACCACAGCTAATGAAGTCACTGAAACCCTTAACAAAGAGTTGCAGTCTGTTTTGGAATGGGTGGCCAGTAATAAACTGGTCGTGAACATCTCTAAAACGTAGTGCATTGTATTTGGTACAGATCATTTCCTAAGTTCTAGCTGAATCTGGTAATGCATAGTGTGGCTGTTGAACAAGTTGAACAGACTAAATTACTTGGCGTTACCTTGGATTGTAAACTGTCATTGTCAAAACATATAGATTCAATGGTTGTAAAGATGGAGAGAGGTTTGTCCGTAATAAAGAGATGCTCTGCTTTTTTGTCACCACATTCCAAAAAGCAAGTTCTGCAGGCTCTAGTTTTATCTAATCTTGATTATTGTCCAGTCGTGTGGTCCAGTGCTGCAAGGAAAGACCTAGTTAAGCTGCAGCTGGCCCAGAACAGAGCGGCACGTCTTGCTCTTCATTGTAATCAGAGGGCTGTTATAAATACTATGCATACCAGTCTCTCTTGCCTACGAGTTGAGGAGAGACTGACTGCATCACTTCTTCTTTTTATAAGAAACAATGTGTTGAAAATCCCAAATTGTTTGCATAGTCAACTTACACACAGCTCTCACATAAACACTTGCCCCACCAGACATGCCACCAGGGGTCTTTTCACAGTCCCCAAATCCAGAACAAATTCAAGAAGGCGTACAGTATTATATAGAGCCATTATTGCATGGAACTCCGTTCCTTCTCATTTTGCTCAAATAAACAGCAAACCTGTTTTAAAAAAACAGATAAAGAAACGCCTCTCCGCTATTTGACCTAGATAGTTTGTGTGTATGTATTGATATGTAGGCTACGTGTGCCTTTAATTTTTTTTTAATGTATTTCTGTCCTTGAGCTGTTCTTGTCTATTAATGTTCTGTATTATGTCATGTTTCATGTTTTGTGTGGACCCCAGGAAGTGTAGCTGCTGCTTTTGCAACAGCTAATGGGGATCCTAATAAAATGCCAAATACCAAATATTATTGGTTATGTACAGTGTTGTAACAATGTGCAAATAGTTGAAGCATGAAAAGGAAAATAAATAAACACCTCTCTCTCTCTCGCTCTCTCTCTCTCTCCCTCTCTCTCTCTCTCTCTCTCTCAGACTTAGATGATGTGCTGCAGCCCAGTCTGTTATTGTCTCAGCCCAGGTAACCAACATAGACAGTGTGCATTTCTCTCCAGATTGTGAGAAGCCAATCTGGAAGGCATTTCTCCTCCTTACATTTACACTATGATTGAGGCATTGCATAGACATTGCTTCATACAGCTTTCATTTGTTTACAGTATGTTGACTGTTGGCTACATCTGTTTTAGCTTAGAGAGTTTGAAAACTCAGCCTCTGTTCCTCTAGCCGTGTCAATATTTCTTCAGTAACGGTACATTGACTAGACTATATTCGGAAAGTATTCAGACCCCTTGACTTTTTCCACATTTTGTTACATTACAGCCTTTTTTTAAATGGATTAAATGCATTTTTTCCCTCATCAATCTACACACAATAACCCATAACGGCAAAGTGAAAACAGGTTTTTAGAAATGTTTGCAAATCTATAAAACCTAAAAAAACTGAAATTGTTTATTTAAATAAGTATTCAGACCCTTTGCTGTGAGACGCGAAATTGAGCTCAGGTGCATCCTGTTTCCATTGATCCATCTTTGAGATGGTTCTACAACTTGATTGGAGTCCACCTGTGATAAATTCAATTGATTGGACATGATTTGGAAAGGCACACACCTGTGCTCCCACAGTTGACAGAGCACGTCAGAGGAAAACCCAAGCCATGAGGTTGAAGGAATTGTCCGTAGAGCTGCAAGACAGGATTATGTCGAGGCACAGATCTGGGGAAGAGTACCAAAAAATGTCTGCAGCATTGAAGGTCCCCAAGAACACAATGGCCTCCATCATCCTTAAATGAAAGAAGTTTGGAACCACCAAGACTCTTCCTAGAGCTGGCCGCCCGGCCAAACTGAGCAATCAGGGGAGAAGGGCATTGGTCAGCAAGGTGACCAAGAACCCGATGGTCACTCTGACAGAGCTCCAGAGTTCCTCTGTGGAAATGGGAGAATCTTCCAGAAGTACAACAGTCTCTGCAGCACTCCAGCAATCAGGCCTTTATGGTAAAGTGGACAGACAGAAGCCACTCCTCAGTAAAAGGCACATGACAGTCCGCTTCGAGTTTGCCAAAAGGCACCTAAAGGACTGAGACCATGATAAACAAGATTCTCTGGTCTGATGAAACCAAGATTGAACTCTTTGGCCTGAATGCCAAGCGTCCCGTCTGGAGAAAACCTTGCACCATCCCGACAGTGCAGCATGGTGGTGGCAGCATTATGCTGTGGACATGAGGAGAAAAAATTATTTAAACTATTTTAAATAGGGCTGTAACGTAACAAAATGTGGAAAAAGTCAAGGGTTCTGAATATACTTTCGGAATGCACTGTACAAGGCAAAGCTTCAATTAAATCATTAACATGTTGACAATGCAAAATAGATGAAGATCCCCATCTCTTTCCCTGTCCCTCCCTCTGACTCACACACACACACACACGCACACGCACACACACACACACACACACACACACACACACACACACACACACACACACACACACACACACACACACACACACACACACACACACACACACACACACACACACTCTCTCTCTCTCTCTCTCTCTCTCTCTCTCTCTCTCTCTCTCTCTCTCTCTCTCTCTCTCTCTCTCTCTCTCTCTCTCTCTCTCTCTCATTGAGGAATGAATTGAGGAAGTCCCAGAGAGGACTGTGTTTTGTCAGACTGGCTGACTGGGGTCTGTGCTATCATGGGCTTAAGACCTTTAACCTTATAGCGATGTGACCATGTGCAGCTCAGCAGCTGTATTCTACCATCAGGCAACCCTCAGTGATGAGACAGACACTTTTTTGTCACACAGACACTGGCATATGCATTTACACACACACACACTCACGCATATACAGACATGTATCCAGTGCAACTCATGTCAACTACCAGTACGATGTTGCATTCTTCCTTTTGCTTTATTGCTAGTGTGAAGAGAACCTTCTGTTCAAAATGTTACAATAAAGGTTAGGTGAGCATACCACAGTGTGGGGGTATTTCTATACACCTCAAATTCAACTCTGGACCTCAAAGCCAGGTCATTATTTAGACCTGGGACACCAGGTGGTTATCAGGTAGAACATGAAACCAGCAGGCTCCAGACATCTTAGGGTAAGAGGCAATTTATGCTTGATCCGAAAATGTGGTCAGAGGGACCGTATGGATGGTGTGACGCAATTGCGGAGCTTCCGAAGGCATGCAGAGGCCAAATTGAGCTCCTTACCGCATCGCCGTGCGTCACCCAAATTTTGTAACAAAGCGGAGGGCTCCATATAGCTCCACATTGACATGATTGGTTGACGGTAGGTGAGGGTGAGAGGTCCTGTATAAACACAAACTCACTTCCTTGACAACTTCCTGAAGTGCAAGAAGTATGAATGTCCTGACTTACGGCAGAGGCCATATCACCGTAAATGCTGCACGGCCAATGCAGATGTCGGATTGACCATGCAGAGCCTTTAAGGTTTGAATACCCCTGTTATATACCTTTCTTAGTTGTTTTTTTCCATCCTGTGTATATGATTATGGATTTGACCAGGAGATGGCGCCATCAGACTTGCTCATATAATCAATGATACAGTGTGTGTGAATTATGTTTTGTCAGTACTATACTTAATACAACAAAATGGCAACAAAATGATATGTATTTTAGGGAATATGTAATCATTACTCAATTAGAGATGCCATAGGGTGATATAGAGTCTTATATCATTTCCAATAATAACATTTTCTGATGTAGCTAGAATGAAAAAATGGAATACAAATACACTGACACGTGGTTTTGCAGTAAGTCCAATCATTAGTCTACCACTTAATTGAGACTTTAGATAATAATGGGTCCAGCCATGACACAATTCCTCTCTGTCCAGGTCTCTACAGTATTTTCCCCACTCAAGAGAGAGTTGTTTCTGCCAGCCTTGTTTTTTTCTCACTGACGATGGATCAATACATTTTTGTGAAGGGCTCTCTGATACATGGACATTTAATTGAAACACACTTTTTAGGCATTGATGAAAGATGCCTGTAATGCAGTGTACACCTCCCAGCCTAAGAACTAAACGTTTGTAGCAATCTCAATGCTACGTTCTAGTGGCATGAAAATGATTTATTGACTAGGGTACATCATTTTTTTGCAAATATGACTTTTATGTAAAATTGATTAGTGTGTGAGAAAAGGTTAGGTTGACTAACCACCTTGTTCTCACCTGAGATATGACTGGTTTATGAATATTGAAGAGGTAGCCTGGGCACCAGACAGGAGAATAACAAGCAATGTAGGTCTGACAGTCTACTGTAAAGAAAAGACTGTCCATCTATCCAACAACACTGACTGATGGCTATTCTAAATCCTTCATTTCATAAACAATTACTTTCAACTACATCATAGCAGAATCTGTGTGTTTGTAAATGTGCACCTGCATAATTTATAATGCGAGGAAGAAAAAGTGAGGTGAGATATTGAGTGAGAAATACAGTGGGGCAAAAAAGTATTTAGTCAGCCACCAATTGTGCAAGTTCTCCCACTTAAAAAGATGAGAGAGGCCTGTAATTTTCATCATAGGTACACTTCAACTATGACAGACAAAATTAGAAAAAAAATCCAGAAAATCACATTGTAGGATTTTTAATGAATATATTTGCAAATTATGGTGGAAAATAAGTATTTGGTCAATAACAAAAGTTTATCACAATACTTTGTTATATAGCCTTTGTTGGCAATGACAGAGGTCAAACGTTTTCTGTAAGTCTTCACAAGGTTTTCACACACTGTTGCTGGTATTTTGGCCCATTCCTCCATGCAGATCTCCTCTAGAGCAGTGATGTTTTGGGGCTGTTGCTGGGCAACACGGACTTTCAACTCCCTCCAAAGATTTTCTATGGGGTTGAGATCTGGAGCCTGGCTAGGCCACTCCAGGACCTTGAAATGCTTCTTACGAAGCCACTCCTTCGTTGCCCGGGCGGTGTGTTTGGGATCATTGTCATGCTGAAAGACCCAACCACGTTTCATCTTCAATGCCCTTGCTGATGGAAGGAGGTTTTCACTCAAAATCTCACGATACATGGCCCCATTCATTCTTTCCTTTACACGGATCAGTCGTCCTGGTCCCTTTGCAGAAAAACAGCCCCAAAGCATGATGTTTCCACCCCCATGCTTCACAGTAGGTATGGTGTTCTTTGGATGCAACTCAGCATTCTTTGTCCTCCAAACACGACGAGTTGAGTTTTTACCAAAAAGTTCTATTTTGGTTTCATCTGACCATATGACATTCTCCCAATCTTCTTCTGGATCATCCAAATGCTCTCTAGCAAACTTCAGACGGGCATGGACATGTACTGGCTTAAGCAGGGGGACACGTCTAGCACTGCAGGATTTGAGTCCCTGGCGGCGTAGTGTGTTACTGATGGTAGGCTTTGTTACTTTGGTCCCAGCTCTCTGCAGGTCATTCACTAGGTCCCCCCGTGTGGTTGTGGGATTTTTGCTCACCGTTCTTGTGATCATTTTGACCCCACGGGGGGAGATCTTGCGTGGAGCCCCAGATCGAGGGAGATTATCAGTGGTCTTGTATGTCTTCCATTTCCTAATAATTGCTCCCACAGTTGATGTCTTCACACCAAGCTGCTTACCTATTGCAGATTCAGTCTTCCCAGCCTGGTGCAGGTCTACTATTTTGTTTCTGGTGTCCTTTGACAGCTCTTTGGTCTTGGCCATAGTGGAGTTTGGAGTGTGACTGTTTGAGGTTGTGGACAGGTGTCTTTTATACTGATAACAAGTTCAAACAGGTGCCATTAATACAGGTAACGAGTGGAGGACAGAGGAGCCTCTTAAAGAAGAAGTTACAGGTCTGTGAGAGCCAGAAATCTTGCTTGTTTGTAGGTGTCCAAATACTTATTTTCCACCATAATTTGCAAATAAATTCATTAAAAATCCTACAATGTGATTTTTGGGATTTTTTTTCTAATTTTGTCTGTCATAGTTGAAGTGTACCTATGATGAAAATTACAGGCCTCTCTCGTCTTTTTAAGTGGGAGAACTTGCACAATTGGTGGCTGACTTTTTTGCCCCACTGTATATATTAAAAAATGTGTGCATAGATAATTGGCTACGCTTTCATTGACTGTTCTGTTGCTCAGGATCCAAAGAGACTCCATTTAGTATTCACTGCAGTTACAGCGAAGAATGGAATTATTCTCCAAGATCTGCAGCGAGAGCAAGGTCTTGCTTTCAATGGCTCTAACATACTGTAGCCAGGGCTATGGAGGGAGAAGACCGAGCTGAAGGACTATTAAAGCAGGCAGATTGTGGCTGTGGATTGAATCAAATAGGCTTTTCTTATGTTCCTATCAAGCAGGGGGAAAGCGCTCTCAGATTGTAGGGTTGTTGGGTTGTGATTAAAGTGCCACAGTGTTTCTTGTAGCTCTACTGTATTGTAAATATATCTAGTCTGTTTCTGGCCAGCCATACATATGCCAAATAAGAGGACTCCCTGTCGGCTGCTCGTCTGGGTGGAGAAGGTGTGAGCTCTAATGATGCTCCCCAGTGTTTCTCTGGGAGGTGAGCTGGCTGCTAGTTGCTGGGTGAAGGCTCTCTGACAGGCAAAGGAGTGAGGCTGTCAGTTCTGAAGAACAGATACATTATAGAGTCTTAAAGGTAAGATACCTCTCCCCCACTCCTTTACATAGAGCCCTGTAGGGTTAGTATGAATAATGAATTACTCTTATGGTAAGTACCCTACATACTGTAGAATTGTATGCTGGCTGTAGGACAAGTGGTCAAGGACTATCTCCAGTTTAAAAGTTTGTGGCTCCAATTTGATTCAAGCTATTTTCCCAAAATGTATTTTCAGAGACTCTGAGAATTCAATACCTCTTCATTTGCTCTAATGATTTATCTTAGCTCAATAACATACCCAGGATCATTTTCCTAGAAAAAAAGACAGACCTGAAGTTGGAATTTACTTTTCCAAACTCACTCTGTTGAAGACTTATTTCAGAGATCTAAAGGCATCAGTAATAATGGAGATGGAGCCAAATCAATCTTAGCAATTACCCAGATTAATGAACAAGAGTAGGACAATATCCCGGAGATCATTGTCGACCTCGGACCTCAGACTGTGGAAGCCCTGTCCAGAGACAGGGCCCTGTCCGATACCAATTTACAACACTATTCAATTTGCATGCTAATGCGGCCTAAGCATGGTGAGTAGAGTAGGCTACAGGGCTGGGTTGTCTAGGGCTGCTTACGCCGGCACGACAGACAAATCACCTCCCCAATAACAGCATCAGACATTGGCTCCAGTGGGAGAATGGGAACACAGAGTGGAGTGGCCATGAATTATGAAACATAAAATGCTTTAGTAGATAATCCACTGCATGTTAGCTTCATCGTGAGGATTGGGAGACGGGCCAAGTCGGTGTCAATGCCATCTATTCTCTTGGTCTAAAATATTGTCCAAAATATTATGCATATCTGTAAGCTACTAGTGTGACATATTCTCAAGGCTCTCAAATTCTAGCTATGACTCATTCATGCTAATTCAAAACGCATTATTGCTGGAAATGAATCTAGACAAATGTATTTCCTCAAGTTGACTTTTTAATGTATAGCAACAGTACAAAGTGAATCGTTTGCTTGCAAAATAGGAGTGTTTTGTATGTACAATATTTATACAATAAAATATTGTTTTTAAAAAGGTTCAATGTTAAAATGTCTTACAGTTTATTGCACAACACATTTCTAAATGATCATCATCAAAACGTCACACATGAAACAGTGTAGCTATAATAGTGGGAGGGAATATTTGTAATATTTTCTTTTTTTACACAAACAGGACATGACAGGTTTTTTTCTTCTTTTCTTTAACCTCTTCGTTTTTTTACTCTTTTACAATGACTGTAGAATAATGGAGAAATCATCAGGAGTGTAATAAATGTCTTCAATGCAGATAAAGATAAACACAAACCCTGGATTAAAGCAATCCTCTGGAGTGTCCCGTTTTATAATGACCATCTTTAAGATTGCACTCAATTAATGCAGTAATTTGAATGTGTGAAAATCAAACCATTGAAATGGCTATTCTGTCATGTTGATTGCATTCTGTAAAAACATGAATGGGACATTTAAAAGAATGATACAGACTACTTGATGCAACAGGAATCTTGAGTGTCCACCTTTAAAAGCATGCTACGTAGAAGCCTGAGGATTCTCCGAAAATATAACACAAAGATCTACTGTAATTCAAGTATCATGTTCAGTGTAAACAATGACTGATGGCTGAGAAGTCTCATTAACCAGGATGAAAATGATCTGGCCCACAGGAAGTAGTTAGCTGTCATTAATCTTCCAGCTCTATGGAATGATTCCCAAAGCTCCATTTGGCTACTTTGGGTCACTGCTAATCTAGTTCTTCCCTCACTTACCTCATGTCTGTCATCCCCAGAGTGCCGTAATAACTTAACGTAAGACCACCTTATTCAACGATTTTAGATATAATTCCTACTTTGTCTACATGGCATTTATGCCTAGTATGATAAGCTTTTGGCAATAAGAGGTCAACAAACTGAAGTGATCATTTTAAATAAATTATATATTTGTAATTGCTTTCTATATAGATGTGTTCTATTTATAATATATGGAATTCTGATGGCTTAATTCAATCAAATTTGCACTGCAGTATTTACACAATAGCATAAATAGATTCACAGAAAGATTTTGGGCACCAGATGACCTCCCCTCGCCATGCACCCAGTGTCCAGATTTAGGCACATGTTTACACAGGCAGTAGGCAGTGTAACTGTGTAACCATTGCTAAGGCAGATTTGATTGGATCCAGCCCAAAGTATGCAAAAATGGAATTGAACCCTCAACCTGTAATAATAGTGTTGTGTGTCTGGAAAGCTAAGTGTCAGGCAGAGAGGTAGCCCCCCCAAAAATGATGCTACCTTGGATGACATGGAGGTTCAGGATAACATTTTACTGCCATCCAATCTCAGAGTAAATTCTAACTTTCATAGAGCCTTCATACGGTTTCATAAAGGCTTATTAGACTTGTCCACTGAAGTGGAAATGTCAGTCCAAGGCCAAGGCTATCATATGTATGTCATTAGTTCATACTTAGATAAATGTATTTTGTTTTTGTAGTAAAAACAGAAAGTTATTTTGTCTTTGCCTCCACATGTGGTCTCATTGCAGCCAACAGAAAGAGAACAGCAGTGCTTGGTGAATTTGCTTGTCTATCCATGTTCTTCCCTTGTTGAGCACTCAGGCTGAATTAATCTGTAGTTCACTTCACCTGTGGCTTTTGGGTGTGCTTGCTCTGCTGACAGCGTGTGGCCTGTGTCCTGGGCCTTGTCATGTCAGTGTGTCTCTGAGTACACACATCTGTATGTCTGTCTCAGCTCTCCACAGACATGGCTGTGATGATCTGCTCCACCTTGTAGGCCAGCCTTTGCTTCTGGGCCTGCTCATCCTGCTCCAGGGCCTCAATGATCTGACACACACACACACACACACACACACACACACACACACACACACACACACACACACACACACACACACACACACACACACACACACACACACACACACACACACACACACACACACACACACACACACACACACACACACAAGACAAGACAAACATGAAATCAGCATAGCATAGCAGGCAGGGAAACACAAGGTTACTGTCCTTTGTGCTGCAAATTCCCTCTTGTTACTACACATAGACAGGCTAAAGGATACTTTGATAATAGTTTGAATCTAGATGCATATGTTTTGAATGCCACCCTGCCCCCCACTACTATAATGTGTAAAGTTATTGAGGTATAGGGCCTCACCTCTTGGCTGTACTTGCTGACGTAGGCGTAGATCTCGTGAAGGGCACTGAGCACATTGAACTCATTGGAGTGAAGGCGGGCCTGCTCGGCCAGGTAGGCATTCATGTCCTGGTCGCTGATGGCAGGCAAGCGGTTTATGTCTGCGTAGTACCTAGAGGGAGACAGAGACACACACTGTACTGTCAGCAGCCATCAAGCCTGGGGGTTAGAGCTATTCTGTCAGCCCACGTGTGACTGTAAGATATAAAGGTAGTCTGGCTAATAAAGTCTATCCACCTCAGTCATTTCAGTGGGAAATAATAACTAAGAATCAAATTAATAATATCACAGTTGAGTGATGTAACTAACACACACACACACACACATCTCACCTCTCTACCCAGCTTTTGTAGTGGGGGATGTCCTTGGCATAGAGTAGCTTGGTGGAGGGTGAGTCCTTGCCCAGGCGATGCTCTGAGGTAGAGCAGGAGTCCATGAAGGTCTGCGCCACAACAGACAGACAGGCATCTGTGATGCTGCTCTTGTGGATGTCAAACACAAACTGAGGGTTCTTGATCACATTCACCCAGAAGCGCAGAGGCAGGCTGGGGCAGAGAGAGGACGAGAAATACAATTTTCCAAACAGTCTATATATTAAGACAATCAGTAGAAATTCATTATTTTGTGCTGTTGCTTTCAGGTAGCATATTAAATCTGCACTCCCTCACCAGTTGCTTTTCCATGTGTGGCGAACATCCATGTCATGGATGCCATGCTTGTCAGCCTGCTCGTCCAGAAAGTCAAACATGTACTTGATGGCGAGTGGCAGAGCACTGCCCCAGCAGACGGTGCTGAACAAAGTCTCAAACAGGTCATCGACAAACTTCTGCAGCGTACCCTAACAAAACACCACAGCAATGTTAAAAGCACACCATATCGTTGGAACATACTTACTGAATCTGTAATTGCTAAGATGCTCTGGGAGAGGGTGAGGTAATACCTTAGTAGCCAGTAGCCTGGTCAGGTAGATCTCTGACACCATCTTGGAGCCGCGTTCGCCCTCCTTCTGGTCCCCGTGGTCGTGGTTCTTGACCAGGTGCCACACCTTCACCCCGCTCTCCATGTCCGGGGTGAGCATGGGCATGCGGGAGTGAGGGCTGTCAGGGCTGGTGGGGTTGGAGCGGAATGGTACATCTGCAGACAGACGGACGGTCTCAAAACATGAGCAGGAACATCAGTAGGTCAGGTAGAATAATGAATAGGTAAGTGAGTGGTTTGGTGGTGATGGTGGCTCCAGGGCAGGACTGACTGACTGACCGTATCGGCTAATGCTGCGTGGGAAGCTGGCTGAGGAGGGCAGGTTGTAAGAGGACATCTGCTTGGGCACCAGGGCCACCACACAGCGGTCTGATACCTGCAGGGTTCATAGGAGAAACACAAGGATTCATGTCAGTTTGACCCACTCCCAATTCAACATTATTGGGTCAGAATGATTTCCACAGAAAATGACGTTGATATGATGAATCCAGCCTGATGAGACCTATAGGAGTTATTTAATTTACTATTTGAGATATATAATGAATGTGATAATACAGCCTGTGAAATAAAACATGCATTTGCAGTGATCTAGCAAGGACTATTTTTTAGATATCGGTTGCTATGCTATAAATGCCATGGATGATGCTTTGTGTGATATCCATTTCATGCTGAGAAATGTCCTATAGGGTCTGCTCACTTATGCTATGTGCATGCCTTTTGCAGTAAAGCAGGCTCCCAACACTTCTGCTGCTGCTTTGCAGATTCAGCTGTCACACAGAACCAGGTACGCACCAGAGAGACTAAAAGTAATTGAGGAAAATTGTTCACATCCTTGATAGATTTTATCAACAAATTACACCTCTTTCAAACCTCTCTCCTGGTGTGGCAGCCAAGGCTGAATGTATTTGTCTCTTGGCTTCATGCAAATGTGTTTTACACCCCAGCTGGAGAGTCAGAGCATTTGTGGGTATAGAGTGAGATTAACTGTAACGTGTTTATACTTGTGCTCTATTTGGAGCTGTTATGAACCCCCCGTGATTTACCTGTAGGAGGAAGCAACTGACTCATACAGGAGATGAAAGAAGTGGATCAGTTTAGTTTACTATGGCCAGAGGCAGCAGTGAGGACAACATACTGTACATTCATGTTAGTGAACTGTGTGATGGGGATTGGGGAGTGAGTGGCTTGACCTGGTAGTGCATGAGGGTGTTGAGTCTTTTCCAATCGCCTTCGATCTTAGTGGTGATGTCTTCATCCTGCAGGACCACACGTGCCGTCCTCCCCTGGCGCCATTCTGTTGGGGATATAAACACATGGGTACATCTATGAGTCCCTCAATAAGTCAAACAAGCAGACAGAGAATAATCACTTGTTTATCTCAATATCAGTTATTGTAGGTCATCCATTAATTCCGACTGGAGCCAGTCTGACTCACCTAGGTCCATGTCTGCAGCGCGGGGCCTCTGGGAGAAGTGCATGTTCCTACAGACAGCATCCAGGATCTTCTCCTTCACCTGGGTGATGGTGTCACAATTGAGCGCCTTGACAGGGATCTCAGGGCTGTTCTCATTGTCTGGATTTACACAGCTCAGAGTCTGAGTAGGGACCAGAGAGAGAGAGAGAGAGAGAGAGGAGAGAGGAGAGAGGAGAGAGGAGAGAGGAGAGAGGAGAGAGGAGAGAGGAGAGAGGAGAGAGGAGAGAGGAGAGAGGAGAGAGAGAGAGAGAGAGAGAGAGAGAGAGAGAGAGAGAGAGAGAGAGAGAGAGAGAGAGAGAGAGAGAGAGATGGTTATTTTGACACTTAGTTATTGCTGTTACTGTTGTCCCGTTGACCATTTTGATTCTCATTTTTATATTGTAAATAAGCTTTGGCAATATGTACATTGTTACGTCATGCCAATAAAGCAAATTGAATTGAATTGAATTGAATTAAATTGAGAGAGAGAGAGAGAGAGAGAGAGAGAGAGAGAGAGAGAGAGAGAGAGAGAGAGAGAGAGAGAGAGCTGTCAGCACTACCCACTATCCCTCTCTATACACTGGTCCACTGGCTGCATGGAGGAGTCTCTCCTCTCATTGTGTGCCATCTCTTTCACAGCTTTGGCCAGAAATGTAATTTCACACTTTCAGCTGGATGCTGGGTTGCCAGCTCCAGCGGGGCACTAAACGGGTAATGAAACACAACCTCTCCGACAGGGCGATCAGAGAGGTGTCATCTCGTCACTGGGCTGCTCTCAGCCTGGGGGATGAGGCACACTGCTGCTGCATCCAACTTCTGCTTTAGCTGCAGACCATTTTACCCAGTAGCCAAGCAAAGACTGGAACTGTCTGGCCCTGGTTAGATAATGTAATTTAATTCTTAGCTGATTGTGTCACTGAAAAGCACGTAAAATATTATTTGTCTCTTTTGGCTCTTTACTGTTTTATTATCAAGCAAAATAATTATCCCGTATTCAGCAGTTTAACATAAGGGCACCATGAGTTGATATTTACAGAGCACAGCATTTTGCCTACCAGCTGTGTTGTAAGCAGAAAGGGGGATACCTAGTCTGTTGTACAACTGAATGCATTCAACTGAAATGTGTCTTCCGCATTTAACCCAACCCCTCTGAATCAGAGAGGTGCGGGGGGTTAACATAATCAACATCCACGTCTTCGGCATCCGGGGAACAATGGGTTGACTGCCTTGCTAGGGGCAGAACGACATGCAGGCAAGCGTTCCACTATCATGGTGGTAACTGAGAAAATATTCCAAGTGGTTTTAATGGAATCTGACATCTAAGACAAATTGTTGTGTGGTATGATGACTCACCAGGGTCTTGTATTCAATCTGTTGGCGGATGAGTTTGTCTTCACTGAGGGAGTAGCGCGCCTCCCCGGTGATGCAGTCTATAGGTCCCTTCTCCATCTGCTGCTTGATGGCACAGTACAGCATGAAGAGAGGCTCACCTGCACATTCCTTTGTCCAGGGAGGAACAGAGGATGAGAGAAGAGAGGATTGAGAGAGGCAGGAGAGGAGAGACATGCCTGTGAGCTATTCACCCCCATATGACTGGGATTCAGAGAACAGAGCATGAGTCATCAACTCTAATAAACTCCAGGTTGCTTAGCATTGATTTGTAGAGACCAATAAGACCTGCTTGACCTCTGAGGTGAACATTATCGCTCTACATTGTTCATAAAACATATTCATATCACACATCATGGGACACAAGTGTAATCCAAATGCACATAGAAATCCATCAGGTGTATAATCAATAACAATCATTAGAGGATTGCAGTAATACATCAAGCTGACTTCTGCAGTGATGAGGTTCCAAGTCATTGATATTACCTTAAGGAATTTGTGAAGTAGAAAGGCAAACCAATTTGTCAGCATCTTCTCTGCAACTGACTCAGTTCTGCAAGAAAGAGACAGACGGATACATTTTTAACAGGTAGATGTCTAAAGGTAGATTGGTCTGATCATGTAGATATACAAAATGCTTATTAAGAGGTAAAGAAAACAATGTTTATGTAAAAGTAACATGCTGCTCTGCATGGTCTCAGAGGACTAACACCAAAACCTGAGTGCTGCTGCTATAGAATAGAACCTATTTGGGTCATGACATAATTGTGCAAAAGCTACTGTGTGTCCTTTCTCTGTGTCAGCAGCACTCATCCCATCATCAAATGCTGTGTGTGCAAGAATAACGGATTTGTTATGTATCAATAGACAAATACCACACTAAAAACATACGTGTATCTTATATCTGATAAAGCAATCCAACGTCAAAGATAACTGTTAAATATTAGCCCTTTGCCTCCCTTTAGAGTTAACCATATATCTGCATTGCAGCCTCCTAACTTGCTCATCTCTTTATCTTGCTCATGCTCTGTCCATCATACTTATATACCTGGCTGTCACTTCTTTCTCATTGCCTGCATTTCATTGTCTTTTCATGAATGCAGAATGTTTGGGCTAACAAGGTCAGCCTTGCTGCCTCCCATGTTAACTCATCCCTATATTTAATGAGTGTGTCTCAGACTGAGTGCTCCCCCAAAAATCCTATGAAAGATTTAGCAGACTTCTCCCAGTCCTGGGAAAACAATGTGCAGAAGAAAGCAAGGTGGAGGGGAGGAAACGTGCGCTACAGCTGAATGTTTCATGAGTGGCACACAGAGGATAAGTCAGACTGACAATGGCTGTCTACACTCCGCACCCCTCTCCCTCTCCCTCTCCCTCTCCCTCTCCCTCTCCCTCTCCCTACTGTCACTGCTCCTGTCTTCCACCTGTCTGCTTTAGCGTTATCTATCTGTACCTGCGCAGCAGTAGTTTGGGGTGGTTCTTGCTCTCCAGGTTGCGCTCGATGAGGTCAGAGAGGAGGTGTTTGAGCACGTCGGTGGCGTACTCCAGACGGCCCTGCAGCGCAGTCATGATGAGCGAGGCCACGTAGCCGCGGTCACGCATGGAGAAGGAGCGCTGGAGCTCCAGAGTATGGATAAAGGTCAGCAGGAACACCTTGTTATTCACCAGCTGGGCAAACTGCTTCAGGGCCTTCTCCATACCCTGCTGCCCACTTCCAGACACCTACACACACAGAGACACACACATAACCCTCAGTTAGAGAGTAGAGGGATCTTGCGTTGGGATTATGATCCGTTTTGTCTCCCAATTGTAAAATGATTTATCTATGTATGCCACATTGGTTGTGTTTGTTAGATATTCTGTTTCTACAAGTAGATGACAAGGGGTCAGGTGTGGCCAGGTGTGTAATGGTGGTAATGGTTGTTTACCTCCAGCTCCCTGAGTACAGGATGGTCATCAATGCCAGGGAAGAGGACCCTCATGGTATAGGTGCGGTAGTCCAGGTGGGGGATCCCAGCCCTGTCTAGGTCACTGGTCAGCTCGTTGATGTCAGTCTGCAGCTCAGCGAACGCTGGGCACAATTACAGAGAATGAGAATGATTGGAGGAATTTAGTCCATATTCTAGCAATTTGTGAATTATCAGTATTATATTTCTCTCAGTTGTCTGATAACGTGCTGGTCAGACTCACCTTCCTTGCACTCCAGAGCCACCCGAGACTCCAGGGTGTCCATCTGCATCTGCAGGCGTTTGAGAGTGAGGTCATTCTCATGCGACTTTCGTCTGTAGGCCAATAGAACAATGAAGACAATGATGAGCAGCAGGCCTCCTCCAGCCGTGATGCTGAAGATGGCGGGGAGGGTGAGCAGGCTGTCTGAGCGGAAGTGGACTGCACCAGGAGAGATGTGGAGACCACCCACTTGGACCTGTACATTGGCAATAAACCATAAACACATGTGTACAAAGGCCATAAATCAAATAGACTTCAACAGACAGGGAAACCATACTGAACAATAGCTTCCTTTTATACATTTGTTTGACCTTGGTCAAGCTGCATTTTACTTAATAGTTTATCTAGATCTGGACTTAGACAGACAGAATGACTGACCATGACTTTGTGCTGGCCTGTGAGGTTTGGGGGCTCACAGAGGAGCTGTGTGTCAGAGACGGTGAGGGAGCAGGGTGTGTCCCCGATCAGCACGGTGTAGTTCAGCCTGGCCCCTCCAGATGCTGAGGGCACCAGGTTGCGCCCCTGCAACACAGAGAGGGAAACCCCACATCCATCAGGTCAGTAGATAGAACTCATCATCTAATGACAATTGTGCTACAGTTACGGGCTGACCCAGGCTGGGCTGGGCTGGGCTGGGCTGTCCCACCTTGAGTATGATGGGGGAACCAGGTTTCTGCTCCAGCACCCCAGACAAGCTGAGGGGCTCCAAGTAAGGGTTGGGGTAGTAGATGAAGCTTGTACTGTTGTAGGTGAGCAGGGCCTGCACATTGTTGAAAACAAAACCAAACTCTTCCACGTGTTTCACTGACTCCTGCTCCAGTGTGTACTCTGCCTTCAGGGAGGGAGCGAAGCAGATTATCGTGGTGGTGTTGAGCACCTTACACACCTGGGGAGAGATCCACGGACAGTGACAGACAAGCAAAGATAAATATTTGTCAAGAGTTTTGATATTACAATTGGCCACCATTTATCAGTACTATACAAGATACTGGACAGGAGAAAGAGATATCCTACTACGTTATCAGTGGACAGACTCACGTTGACAGACTCGTGGCCGGCGTACTTGACCCTGACCCTCGGCTCCTGCACCACATCCAGGTTGGTCCCGGTCACCATCAGGGTAGTGTGTCCACTATGAAACACAACACATTCACCAATATACACATCCATATTGGCCTCTGAATAGGTGAAAAGATAAACTGTCAGTTTCCTCTGCTTCCTTTCGTTATCAAACACCTCTGAATAGGTGAGCCAAGATAAACAGTTTCCTCTGCTTCCTGTCGTTATCAAACACCTCTGAATAGGTGAGCCAAGATAAACAGTTTCCTCTGCTTCCTTTCGTTATCAAACACCTCTGAATAGGTGAGCCAAGATAAACAGTTTCCTCTGCTTCCTTTCGTTATCAAACACCTCTGAATAGGTGAGCCAAGATAAACAGTTTCCTCTGCTTCCTTTCGTTATCAAACACCTCTGAATAGGTGAGCCAAGATAAACCGTTTCCTCTGCTTCCTGTCGTTATCAAACACCTCTGAATAGGTGAGCCAAGATAAACCGTTTCCTCTGCTTCCTGTCGTTATCAAACACCTCTGAATAGGTGAGCCAAGATAAACAGTTTCCTCTGCTTCCTGTCGTTATCAAACACCTCTGAAAAGGTGAGCCAAGATAAACAGTTTCCTCTGCTTCCTTTCATTATCAAACACCTCTGAATAGGTGAGCCAAGATAAACAGTTTCCTCTGCTTCCTTTCGTTATCAAACACCTCTGAATAGGTGAGCCAAGATAAACAGTTTCCTCTGCTTCCTTTCATTATCAAACACCTCTGAATAGGTGAGCCAAGATAAACAGTTTCCTCTGCTTCCTTTCGTTATCAAACACCTCTGAATAGGTGAGCCAAGATAAACCGTTTCCTCTGCTTCCTGTCGTTATCAAACACCTCTGAATAGGTGAGCCAAGATAAACAGTTTCCTCTGCTTCCTGTCGTTATCAAACACCTCTGAAAAGGTGAGCCAAGATAAACAGTTTCCTCTGCTTCCTTTCATTATCAAACACCTCTGAATAGGTGAGCCAAGATAAACAGTTTCCTCTGCTGCCTTTCGTTATCAAACACCTCTGAATAGGTGAGCCAAGATAAACAGTTTCCTCTGCTTCCTGTCGTTATCAAACACCTCTGAATAGGTGAGCCAAGATAAACAGTTTCCTCTGCTTCCTTTCGTTATCAAACACCTCTGAATAGGTGAGCCAAGATAAACAGTTTCCTCTGCTTCCTTTCGTTATCAAACACCTCTGAATAGGTGAGCCAAGATAAACAGTTTCCTCTGCTTCCTTTCGTTATCAAACACCTCTGAATAGGTGAGCCAAGATAAACCGTTTCCTCTGCTTCCTGTCGTTATCAAACACCTCTGAATAGGTGAGCCAAGATAAACCGTTTCCTCTGCTTCCTGTCGTTATCAAACACCTCTGAATAGGTGAGCCAAGATAAACAGTTTCCTCTGCTTCCTGTCGTTATCAAACACCTCTGAAAAGGTGAGCCAAGATAAACAGTTTCCTCTGCTTCCTTTCGTTATCAAACACCTCTGAATAGGTGAGCCAAGATAAACAGTTTCCTCTGCTTCCTTTCGTTATCAAACACCTCTGAATAGGTGAGCCAAGATAAACAGTTTCCTCTGCTTCCTTTCATTATCAAACACCTCTGAATAGGTGAGCCAAGATAAACAGTTTCCTCTGCTTCCTTTCGTTATCAAACACCTCTGAATAGGTGAGCCAAGATAAACCGTTTCCTCTGCTTCCTGTCGTTATCAAACACCTCTGAATAGGTGAGCCAAGATAAACAGTTTCCTCTGCTTCCTGTCGTTATCAAACACCTCTGAAAAGGTGAGCCAAGATAAACAGTTTCCTCTGCTTCCTTTCATTATCAAACACCTCTGAATAGGTGAGCCAAGATAAACAGTTTCCTCTGCTGCCTTTCGTTATCAAACACCTCTGAATAGGTGAGCCAAGATAAACAGTTTCCTCTGCTTCCTGTCGTTATCAAACACCTCTGAATAGGTGAGCCAAGATAAACAGTTTCCTCTGCTTCCTTTCGTTATCAAACACCTCTGATAGGTGAGCCAAGATAAACAGTTTCCTCTGCTTCCTTTTGTTATCAAACACCTCTGAATAGGTGAGCCAAGATAAACAGTTTCCTCTGCTTCCTGTCGTTATCGAAGGCACCTGATTTGCATTGAACTGTGCTTTGGTACTAAGAAAACATCTAATTGTTCTGGCCAGATAGGGCCAGATTGAACGGTTCTGCCAGCTGGCTTCCTATTTATTCATCTATCAGGTATCCATGGCTGACATTTCATGAAAGCTACATGATTGTGCTACATATATGTAGATGCAATTAACACAAACGAACTAGCCGCGATATCATGTAGAGCTCCGAAATAGTTTGAGAGTGTGGGAATAGAGACCCACCTGAAGAGAAGAGAGAAACTAAATGAAAAAGGGGCACATCTGTCTAGTCAGCTTGAGACGAATCCAATCATTCCCACACTTCAAAGGATACCTAAGCCTAGGTGGCCACATGGTGTGACTGCACACAGATGATGAGACGATGGGACTTTGATTATAAGTCTGTGAAATCCCCTGTCAGTTGACAGAGTAGAAAGCCAGTAGCCATGCGCTGCACCACTTCTCCCTGGCTGGCTGTCTCTATGTCAAGTCACATACAGCCCTGCACCAACCATCATGCATAATATGTGACTGGAAGGCCAGCAGAGCAGGCTGCTGCGGTGCCTTGCACCTTCACTCACCTTATTCCTCAGTAATATACAGCTGAACCAAATGGAGGGGGTGGGTGGGGGGGCATAAATAGGAGGCCATGTTATCAAAATATCAGGTTGCACACACAACTTATTAGCGGGGAGGTTTGTTGTACCTAGTGATGCTCCACTCTGGCTCGATGCGCTGGACTGTGGGATCCTCGATGTACTCAAAGCCCAGGCTTCCTGGCACCATGGCCAGATCTACACTGAGGCTGACCTGCACCAGGGTGGCGCCTGTCACAGAGGGTGCCGAGAAACACACGATCTCCGACATGGTCCGCCTGGGAAAACCAACAAGAAATACCAATTGGGTTCAATTCCCTTGATTCTGTCTGTACCTGCTCTTTACCGTGGTGGGAATCTTAACTCTACTACAGTGAGTTATGCACATTACAATGCAGGGCAAGTGAGCATTATGTTCTGCCCCTCCCTCTTTAGAGATGAAACATAGTAATTAGAGGATTTCTAGCTAATGGTGCCTTTTCTTCACCCTCCTGAGACTCACAATGAGGGCCCTTTTTGATCTTTAAATAGATCTCTAAAAATAAGAGTAGAAAACAATGCACTGTCCTGGCGTTCAGCCTTTCCACAGGCACTTTCATCAAGTCCCCACTTTTATATAAGAGTCTTTGTAGGAGCTTCAGTAGAGGGTTCTCGGTTGGCTTGTTCCTGTGCACTCACCTGTACAGCTCACAAGTCTGGTTTCCAAAGGTAACGTTCACACTGCTCCCAGCACCCAGGTTCTCCCCCACGATGGTGACCTTAGTGCCCCCAGACTCAGGCCCTCGGCCAGGGGTCAGTCCCACCATGGAAGGAGTCTATGAAAAAATAATTTTCTCAATATTCCACATGGCATGCTACTTTGTGGACTTTTTGTTGATGACTCATATGATAGTGTATGAGAACAAACTGTTCCAAAGCAATAATACTGTAGTAGAGAGATGTGTTCTATGTATGGTTTAAGATGTAGATCATACCTCAAAGGAGTAGAGCTGGGAGGACTGAGTTCGTAGTTCTGGTCTACATTCACCAACACACAGCTGGACTGGACCAGGTGCACTTCCCTGAGACGTAGAGGCCATTTTACACACAATCCTGTCAGAACACACAAACACAGAGATATAGAGACATATATATATATATATATATATATATAGAGAGATATATATAGAGAGAGATATAGAGAGATATATAGAGATATATAGAGAGATATAGAGGGAGATATATATATATATATATATATATATATATATATATATATATAGAGAGAGAGAGAGAGAGAGAGAGAGAGAGAGAGAGAGAGAGAGAGAGAGAGAGAGAGAGAGAGAGAAAGGGAGAAAAGGAGGGAGGGAGGGAGAAAAGGAGGGAGAGAAAGAGATAGATTACTGTGCTGTACACATTTTTCAATTGAAGAAAAAGTGCTGTTTTCTGTTGGTCTCTCTAGACAATGTGATTGAAGCAGACTATCATAGTAGTGGTAGGTTAATATGGAAGGCCATCTTTCTTCCTAATGAAAAACCAAAAGCACCATTATAACAGCAATAATAAACTCCACCACATCCACTACCCACCATTACCTCCATCACCATGGCAACAGTGTGTTCTCGATAAATCAGTTAGCCTGTCAGGTCAATAAGATAATGTAGAACGCAATGAATAAGTCACTATACAAACTGACCTACAATAACACTTATGTTTGTAATGACATGTTTTAAAGCACTGTATGGGGTCTAAATGAATAGTCACAGAAAAGTATTGCTAAATCTTAGGGATGAACCTTTCACCCCGACAACAGGACCCAATGAATCCTCTTCTCTCCACCCTCTGCTGTCAGGAGTTTTCAGTTTTTCTGCTGGCATGTTCCTTTTTTATACAAGGATATAAATAAGGTCCCTTCATCCATGGCCCAATCGAATTACATGGCTGTGAGAGAAACACATGGCTAACAGATTGTCTCTGCAGTCAGTGACATGCGGCGCATTTCAATTACAGCAGTGCCGTCAGCCTCACAACGGCACACAAAACAGCTCTGCTCTCTACTCCTCAGCACACTAAAGAAAGCCTGCTGCAACCTGTATATCTTTATGTTCATCATTAGTTATAGTGTGTGTGTGTGTGTGTGTGTGTGTGTGTGTGTGTGTGTGTGTGTGTGTGTGTGTGTGTGTGTGTGTGTGTTTGTGTGTTTGTGTGTGTGTGTGTGGACGTGTTTAACTACAGTTGAAGTTGGAAGTTTACATACACTTAGGTTGGAGTCATTAAAACTCGTTTTTCAACCACTCCACAAATTTCTTGTTAATTAACTAAAGTTTTGGCAAGTCAGTTAGGACATCTACTTTGTGCATGACAAGTAATTTTTCCAACAATTGTTTACAGACAATTCCAGTGGGTCAGAAGATTATACACGAAGTTGACTGTGCCTTTAAACAACTTGGAAAATTCCAGAAAATTATGTTATGGCTTTAGAAGCTTCTGATAGGCTAATTGACATCATTTGAGTCAATTGGAGGTGTGCCTGTGGATGTATTTCAAGGCCTACCAACAAACTCAGTGTCTCTTAGTTTGACATCTTGGGAAAATCAAAGGAAATCAGCAAAGACCTCTGAAAAAAAGTTGCAGACCTCCACATGTCTGGTTCATCCTTGAGAGCAATTTCCAAATGCCTGAAGGTACCACGTTCATCTGTACAAACAATAGAATGCAAGTATAAACACCATGGGACCACGCAGTCGTCATACAGCTCAGGAAGGAGACGCGTTCTGTCTCCTAGAGATGAACGCACTTTGGTGCGAAAAGAGCAAATCAATCCCAGAACAACAGCAAAGGACCTTGATGAAGATGCTGGAGGAAACAGGTGCAAAAGTATCTATATCCACAGTAAAACGAGTCCTATATCGACATATATCAACACCGCTCAGCAAGGAAGAAGCCACTGCTCCAAAACCGCCATAAAAAAGCCAGACTATGGATTGCAACTGCACATGAGGACAAAGATCATACTTTTTGGAGAAATGTCCTCTGGTCTGATGAAAAAAAAATATAACTATTTTGCCATAATGACCATCATTATGTTTGGAGGAAAAAGGGGAGACTTGCAAGCCGAAGAACAACATCCCAACTGTAAAGCACGGGGGTGACAGCATCATGTTGTGGGGGTGCTTTGCTGCAGGAGGGACTTGTGCACTTCACAAAATAGATGGCATCATGAGGATGAAAAAGTATGTGGATATATTGAAGCAACATTTCAAGACATCAGTCAGGAAGTTAAAGCTTGGTCGCAAATGGGTCTTCAAATGGACAATGACCCCAAGCATACTTCCAAGGTTGTGGCAAAATGGCTTAAGGACAACAAAGTCAAGGTATTGGAGTGGCCATCACAAAGCCCTGACCTTAATCCTGTAGAAAATGTGTGGGCAGAACTGAAAAAGCGTGTGTGAGCAAGGAGGCCTACAAACCTGACTCAGTTACACCAGCTCTGTAGGGAGGAATGGGCCAAAATTCACCCAACTTATTGTGGGAAGCTTGTGGAAGGCTACCTAAAATGTTTGACCCAAGTTAAACAATTTAAAGGCAATGCTACCAAATACTAATTGAGTGTATGTCAACTTCTGACCCACTGGGAATGTGATGAAATAAATAAAAGCAAAAATAAATAATTCTCTCTATTCTGACATTTCACATTCTTAAAATAAAGTGGTGATCCTAACTGACCTAAGACAGGGTATTTTTACTAGGATTAAATGTCAGGAATTGTGAAAAACTGAGTTTAAATGTATTTGGCCGAGGTGTATGTAAACTTCCGACTTCAACTGTATATTTGTAGGGACTAGAAGTCGCCATAAGAGTAGTAAACAAACCAAAATTTGACCAACTGTGGACATTTGTTTGTCCCCAAAATGTCTAATGCAATTTCTAGGGGGGTTAGGGTTAAGGTTAGAATAAATGTTATGGTTAGAATTAGGTTTAGGGCTAGGAGCTAGGGTTAGTTTTAGGGTTAGGAGCTAGGGTTAGGGTTTTGGGTTAAGGCTATGGGGAGTCTGGGTGCTTCTGTTTATTTTGGTTCTTACTGTTCTGCAGTGATGTAGCCGTCTTCCTGTGGGGTACACTGAACCCCTGCCACCTCCACGTTGCCCACCAGCTCAGAGAAGGACAGGCCCAAGTTCAGGCCCTGGATGGTGACCAGTGTTCCCCCCTCTGGAGGCCCTGCCACTGGGCTCACCTACAGGAAGGAGAGGGGGGCATGGAGAAGGAACAGATTTATGGTGGCAGCATACAAGTAGTGTAATATTTTCAATACATGACAACAGATTAATGCATTGCATCACTATGCCCAAAAACAACTATGCAGATGCTCTATCTAAAATGGCTTGACCACACAAAGTGCCTTCAGGCCTATTGAGCAGTGCTCTCCCAGTTTCCAGCAGCAGGCAGTAGCAGCCCGGGTCTGAATCAATTCACTCCCAGACTGCCACTGAAACACTAATAATGTGACAGGGACTTCAAAGGCTCATGGCTCTTTGAAGTTGGAGCAGTAATTCTCTGTGGCTGTCTGACCTACTGTGTCTCTCTCATTCTAAAAAATTAACAGTGTGTTGGGGCCAAGAACACTCATTGCCACCCACAAAATAGGGTGCATGGGGCATAACTTAAGGTTGCATTAATTTGGCACAAGCTGTATGTCTGATATAGTCTTATTTATACAACGGGTGGGTCTAATCCTCGATGCTGATTGGTTAAAACCACATTCCAGTCGGTGTCTATTCCACAAGCTACCACCGGTCTTGCTCATGTCTAAGGACTGATCTCAATTGTTTTTACTGATTATTTCTGAGAAGGCCTCTTATCACTAAGGCCATATGATGGATAATGGTGAAGGTTAAAGTAGGGGTTAGTTGTAAAAGATAAGGTTCTGACTGACTAACCTCAGTTATGCGTGGGTTGGTACACTTAACGTTCCTGGTGGACACGTCGAGCCAGCGGCTGGCGTAGGGGCTGATGGGCAGGCAGTGCTGCCTCATGGTGCAACGGCCTTCTCCACTGCACCAGCCACACTGGAACTTCCTCTCAGCCCGCAGACACATGCCACAGCTGTCCCGCTGGGCACCACACTTATACAGGTGCACTGTGGAATACAGGAGGACCGCAGTTGAATTACATTCAGTGCTTGTACACTGGCTTCAAAACAGTCTCAATTCACTGGGGCACGGACTCTACAAGGTGTCAAAAGCATTCCACAGGGATTCTGGCCCATGTTGACTCCAATGCTTTTACACACTTGTGTCAAGTTGGCTGGATGTCCTTTGAGCGGTGGACCATTCTTGATACACACTGGAAACTGTTGAGCGTGAAAAACCCAGAAGTGTTGCAGTTCTTGACACAATCAAACAGATGGTGACAGGTGTCACCACCTGTTTGGTAGTAGGTGTGGTGTCACCTACTACCATACCCTGTTCAAAGGCACTTACATGTTTTGTCTTGCCCATTCCCCCTCTGAATGGCACACATTCATGTCTCAGTTGTCTCAAAGCTTAAAAAATATTCTTTAACCTGTCTCCTCCCCTTCATCTACATGACGTCAATATGGGATCAAAGCTTTTTCCTGGATTCACCTGGTTAGTCTATGTCATGAAAAAAGCATCTGTTCCTAATGTTTTGTACACTCAGTGTATATTTGACAGTATTTAGATATTGAATGGCACTATATTAATACCAAATACACACTCAAGCAGGATAATGGAGAGATCTAAGAAATGGTTAACACAAAAGTCCACCCTCACAGCCCAGATGATTGGCTAGAACTAATAACACAGTAGAGAGAGCCATGTGAACGTTCTCCCAAGGCTGAGTGAAAGCCTTGGCGTGGGCTAAACCTCATCCATCCCAGAGTGAGAGCTTTCCACTCCTCAGCCATGGCAGACAGTGATGGATGGCAGAGGCACCTTTAATCTTATCTGGATTGTCGATGATGAAATTGCCATTCCAAATGATGGAGAGGTCCACTGCCAGGTCACTGATCCTCACACCCTCATATATGTACTGCCGGAGAGAGAGAGGTAGGAAGAGGGAGAGAAAGAGGGGTGGGAGAGGGAGAGGGATGTGAGAGGGAGGAAGAGAGAGAGATGAGGCTTTTAACCACCTGTCATTTCTATGATCACTGTCTGCTCCTCTCCACTGTGCATGGCCATATTGGGACAGGACTCTGCGGGGAATGGAGAGGCTGTTCATCTAGAGCTGAGGAAAATTGGCTTTTTACTGGACGTGAGATAGAAGAGTGAGGTATAGACGCATTAAAAATTGATTGTGTGTCATGTAGTCTATGCAGCACTGTCTGCCACTCATCCTCACTGTCGACTATCTGAGACGTTAACTTATTATGTCCCTATTACATGGACCTAGATGCACCTTTGAATAACACTGACGTTTGGTTTCAGACATAAATTAAATGTTTTAGTCATTCCGCTGCAGACAACCTACTTCTTATTTGATCAAGACACGGCATACCTGAGCTCATCTCAGTGGGATGAGATCAGATTCAGATTGCTCTCAGAGACTAGCTCAGATGTAATTCACTAGACTACAGATAATGGTCCTGGATAATGCACAACCAGGCTGAGGCTGGTGCCAGGGGGAGTGTTAGAGAGGGTCACACAGTCACAGTACGTACCGAGCTGTTCTGGCACTGCACACTGGAGCTGTTGAAGCGCAGGGCGGTGACACGGTGGTTGGTTCCCTGAACGTAGAGCACACACTCGTACCCCCTCTGGCCAGACTGGGGCTGTGGAAGGTTCCGGGCCCTCAGGGTGATGGGTCTCACCTCCCCTGCTGGGATCAGGATCTCCCCAGAGTGCAGCAGCTGGGGGCAGTCCTAGAGAACATATTCCAAGAGTCAAAGGACCTCAGCAGGGGTCTATCAAGGTCTATTAAATTATAAAGATAGATTGCCTAAAGAGTACATGTTATAACATGTTAACATGTTATGGAAATATGGATTCATGAAAACATGGGTTAATGTGCATTATACCAGAAAATACTGTTAATGTGGTGTATGTTTATCAGTAGCCATGTAGCTACCTCTGAGGCATTGACCCGGCCCTCCTGAAAGGAGCAACTGAAGGGATTGTGGGTACACAGGTTGCGATATTTACACCAGTGGCAGCGGAAGGTACTGTTCACACAGGACAGACACCTGCAGTGCAAGGAGAGGGACAGATGGACATGTTACACACATCATATGACTAACCAGCCAACAGACATCCCAATGCTTCTAGAAACTCTGTGGCCAAGCAGTGTTGCAGAGAGAGCAGTATTAGGCACCAGCACACAGTAATTCCGTATGTTCTGTAACAGCTCTGTATACATAGAACTGGCCTGCCAGGTCCTTTCAGACACAGGATAATTAATTATGGAGGCTGATGTGATGCTGATGTGATGCTGCTGTGCTGTGTGAGGCAGAGTGGGGAGGGGGAGGCTGTTTAGACTAAAATATTAATCACAGCTAGCTGCTGTCTCTGACTATTTTGCTAATGGACACTTAATTTTGATCAAACGGATATGATTTGGCTTTGAACTGTATTTCTATTATGTTAAAGTGGACCTGAATGTCGCCGTTAGGGAACTATGTTTAGATGTATGTACTCATACTACTCAGTATGTACACTGTTCCTCAGGGAACCAGTCTAGAAACACTAAGCAGAACCAAACAAGCTAACAATGCAGGGTTATCTGCCTTAGGTTGACCAAAATCAAAATGGATGATTAATTTGAACTTAGGGGTTACCTATCTGCCTGATCTTAAGTGGGGTTGTCCCCATCAATGTCCTAATGAGGTTGTGCCCTACTATCTTTTGAATGCATCAGATAACGTGTGGGCCAGGAGATGAACTTACGTTTGATGCACGCTGCAGTTATAGAACTTGACCTCTGTACTGCCCAGCATTTGACCTGTCTCCTTAGAGTTCAGACGCAGCACAACACCCAACCAGTCTGATGGAGAAAAGCAAAGGGGAGGGAGGAGATTGGCAGTATAGTAGTTGGCTTTATTCAGACTGCTGGTCCTCTGTAAAAGAGTCACATATGTATCACTGAGGATCACAGAGCAATACGTCCTATGTTGGAGCTATATATTTTGTCACCTTGTCCTTCAGGTATGTGTGGGACCTCTTTGCCAGATGGGGACAGGCACATGACTCTGTTGCCATTGACATGGCCCTCCACCTCGGTCTGCTCTCCAAATAAACAGGTGATCCCAGTTGAGAGGTCAGGTACATTGCTCACCTCCAGTAGGAGCTATTGGAGAGGAGCAGAGAGAGATAGCTGGGTTGGAACAGTCTGGTCTATCATGAAACACTGAGGACTTCTTCCCACCATCAAGACTCAGAACACGTCAGAATCAGTTTGATCAGAAGTAAATAATTAACTGTTGACTTACAGGCACACTGTGTGCTGACACGGCAATGCTGTCTGGGTGAGCGATAACTTTCACACAACGTTCGATATCAGTGGCGAACCGGAAGGGCTCCTCTGCTCTCTGGCATTGGTCTCTTCTGGCACACCTGTAGATGGGAACCAGGACATTATTCATTCTTACTGGTTACTGTACATGTGAGATAAACATTTTCCTTTAAGGAACATCTAAACAACATCAATGCAAAACGCATCATACTGTGACACTTTCTGTATTTTGAAACTTCCATACATTGAAAACTGGACTACTGAAACAAATACCAAGATAGTTTTGGCGTGGTATTTTTCTTTAAGGAAATTGATCCCCTATCAGTTTGGTTGGATTGCTCTGCCGAAGGAAATCCAGTTGTACGGTGGGATAAATGGATTTTAAGCAGTGAGTGTTTTGTGTAAGGGTTATTTAACATTTTACATTGACATTTTAGTAATTTAGCGGACTCTCTTATCCAGAGCGACTTACAACTAGTGCATTCATCTAATTGGCTAGGTGAGACAACCACATATCACAGCTGCAGTAAGTACATTTTCCCTCAATAAAGTACAGATAACTGCCAAAATAATGGAAACACTAAATCAAGGAGTAAATCAAGGATACAACGTATGTTGAAAGCAGGTGCTTCCACACACAGGAGTTAATTAAGCAATTAACATTCCATCATGCTTCGGGTCATGCATAAAAGTGCTGACGACAATGTCCCCATCCACATGAGTGGGCATGAGTGGTCACTGAATGTTTGATGTGCATGAAAACGATGTAAACCATATGCCATGGCCGTCTCAGTCACCAGATCTCAACCCAAATGAACACTTGCTGGAGCAGCGCCTGAGACAGCTTTTTCCACCACCATCAACAAAACGCATCGCTCCAATAGAGTTCCAGACACTTATAGAATCTATGCCAAGATGCATTGAAGCTGTTCTGGCTCGTGGTGGCACAACGCCCTATTAAGACACTTTTTGTTGGTGTATATTTTATTTAGTCAGTTACCTGTAGTTATCAGCAAATCAGTACTAGTATAAAATACACATGATTTTGAATTGAAGTGCCAGGAGAGAGAGAGCTTTGACTGAACTGACCCCCGGTAGGGGTCGGAGGGCCAAGAGACCAGAGGTGGCAGAATGGAGTGCTCGGGATGGAGTGTAAGGTTTGAGCATAGCCTGAAGGTAGAGTCCTGCATCGCGTCAGATACTCACGGTTCGCCGCAGTTGGCCCGCAAAAAAATCAGATGGCTGGTGGAATGAAAACATTCTTACAACCCGAGCTTCAGAACAATCATATTGTGTGTAGGAAACGTTTCAAATCAAGATTATATATATTTTTTACAAACCCAGAAGCTTGTTGTCTTTCATTTGAATTGTGCTGCTACTTCAATTAAGCCTAGTGAGCGGTGAGACATTTAGGCAATACACAGACCATATAAAGCAGGGAATGGGAATAGCCTAATAGCCTACTACTATGGAAATAAATTGATGTTATTGGCGGGTTACAGAATCGGCTCTTGGAACAATTCCATGTGCGTGAGTTTAGTTTATACATTTCCGCATCCTATTCTGTGAGCTTGCAGTGAGTCACTCAGCCTCGAAGCAGGAGGGGGGAAAGATACAGCGATAGTCATAGGATGCGGAAATGGAGGTCAGTGGGGTCGAAGAGGCCTAATCAGGACAGTAGTGAGAGGGATTTAACAGAAGGTAGAGTTGATAGGATAGAGTAGGAGAGAGTAGTGGGAGAGAGAGAGAGTGAAGATTGATGTACAGGACCATCTGGGTAGGGGCTGAGTGGGTAGGGTTGGAGGAGAGAGGGAGAGAAAAGGAAACCAAGTAGTGATCAGAAATATCAAGGGGGTTGCAGTACGGTTAGTAGGTGAACAGGATTTAGTAAAGATGACGTCAAGCGCATTGCCTGCCTTGAGAGTGGGAGGGGACTGGGAAAGGGTGAGCTCAAAAGAGGAAAGGAGTGGGAGGTTGAAGTCGCTCAGTACGATGAGTGGCGAGGCATCATTGTAAAAATTAGCTTATCAAGGTGTCAAGCTCATTGAGGAACTCTCCAATGGCACCTGGTGGGCGATATATGACAACAATGTTAAGCTTTAGTGGACAAGTGACAGCGACAACATGGAATTAAAATGAAGAGAGAGATGGGGAAAATAGAACATTTTCACTTTGAAGAAATGAGTAGCCCTGTGCCACCACTATGAAGACCTATCTCTTCAAATGAGAAATTGTGGTAACTTGGGACGTGCAGATTTACATTCAAAATGCACACAAACACACATAAATATTGCACTTAAAGGTCCAATGCAACCATTTTTATCTCAATATAAAATCATTTAGGAGTAACAATTAAGTACCTTACCGTGATTGTGTTAAATTAAAATAGTCTAAAAGAAACAAAATTAGCTTCTTAGCAAAGAAAATAGCTTCTTAGCAAAAGTCTGGGAGTGGTCTGAGTGGGGAGGGGAATCTGAAAACGACCTCTCATTGGCAGAGAGGTTTGAAACTCCCTTTCTTATTGGTATATTTACTAATTTACATGTTATGCCAAAACTCCATCCCACTAAAACAGGCTGAAAGTTCACATGGTCCTTTTAAACAGCTCTAACACTAAAATAAAATTATAATCATTTTCACAATATTATTCTAATCTCATAGTATGGAAATATACACTGAGTATACAAAACAATAAGAAAACCTGCTCTTTCCATGACTGATCAGGTGAATCCAGGTGTGATCAGGTGAATCCAAGCTATGATCCCTTATTGATGTCAGTTGTTAAATGCACTTTAATCAGTGTAGATGAAGGGGAGGAGACAAGGTAAAGAAGGATTTTTAAGTCTTGAGACAATTGAGACAATTGAGATGTATTGTGTATGTGTGTTATTCAGAAGGTGAGAAAGACTAAATAGTTAAGCGCCTTTAAACAGGGTATGGTAGTAGGTGCCAGCGCACCGGTTTGTGTCAAGAACTGCAACGCTGTTGGGTTTTTCACGCTCAACTGTTTCCTGTGTGTATCAAGAATGGTCCACCGCCAAAAGGACACCTAGCCAATTTCACACAACTGTGGGAAGCATTGGAATCAATATGGGCCAGTATCCCTGTGGAACATTTTCGACACGTTGTAGAGTCCATGCCCTGACAAATTGAAGCTGTTCTGGGGGCAAAAGGGGGTGCAGCTCAATATTAGTAAGGTGTTCCTAATGTTTGGTATACTCAGTGTATATAAAACACAGATAAATCACGTTTTTGAATGCACTGGGCCTTTAAAAGAATTAGAGGCTCACTAGGTTGCATCTCTCAGCGATCACAATTCCTTTTGAAGGGGATCTAACAATAGAGCGTGTCTCTCTTTTACATGTGTAATGTCCACTGTGGGATGAGACAGTGCTTAATGGACTCTCAGATGTGGTCGAGGGTGACATCTCATGGGAGCCTTCAAAGCGCACAGAGACCTCAACAGTAATTACAAGACAATGAAGGCAGAATGGAAACCCAATGATGGTTGTTGTTCCTGCTGGCTCCTTGATACAGCCGGTATCCATAGGGGGAATAGATACTAACCTCTTAGCTTCTTATCAATTGAAGTGCCCCTGGATACCCATTTCATCTCAGGCGCAATTTCATTCCCTTTGATTTCGTCTACCCCTCCATGTTAGGCCTGATAGTGCTGTTTGTTCTCCTGTCCTAGACTTTTAGACATTAACACACCACATATATAGTTGAAGTCGGAAGTTTACATAGACTTAGGTTTTTCAACCACTCCACAAATTTCTTGTTAACAATTTTTTTTTTTTTTTTTTCATCTTTATTTAACCAGGTAGGCTAGTTGAGAACAAGTTCTCATTTACAACTGTGACCTGGCCAAGATAAAGCATAGCAGTGTGAACAGACAACAATACAGAGTTACACATGGAGTAAACAATAAACAAGTCAATAACACAGTAGGGGAAAAAAAGAGTCTATATACACTGCTCAAAAAAATAAAGGGAACACTTAAACAACACAATGTAACTCCAAGTCAATCACACTTCTGTGAAATCAAACTGTCCACTTAGGAAGCAACACTGATTGACAATAAATTTCACATGCTGTTGTGCAAATGGAATAGACAAAAGGTGGAAATTATAGGCAATTAGCGAGACACCCCCAATAAAGGAGTGGTTCTGCAGGTGGTGACCACAGACCACTTCTCAGTTCCTATGCTTCCTGGCTGATGTTTTGGTCACTTTTGAATGCTGGCGGTGCTTTCACTCTAGTGGTAGCATGAGACGGAGTCTACAACCATCAGGAGACGTGGAGGAGGCCGTAGGAGGGCAACAACCCAGCAGCAGGACCGCTACCTCCGCCTTTGTGTAAGGAGGAGCAGGTGGAGCACTGCCAGAGCCCTGCAAAATGACCTCCAGCAGGCCACAAATGTGCATGTGTCTGCTCAAACGGTCAGAAACAGACTCCATGAGGGTGGTAAGAGGGCCCGACGTCCACAGGTGGGGGTTGTGCTTACAGCCCAACACCGTGCAGGACGTTTGGCATTTGCCAGAGAACACCAAGATTGGCAAATTCGCCACTGGCGCCGTGTGCTCTTCACAGATGAAAGCAGGTTCACACTGAGCACATGAGCACATGTGACAGACGTGACAGACTCTGGAGACGCCGTGGAGAACGTTCTGCTGCCTGCAACATCCTCCAGCATGACCGGTTTGGCGGTGGGTCAGTCATGGTGTGGGGTGGCATTTCTTTGGGGGGCCGCACAGCCCTCTATGTGCTCGCCAGAGGTAGCCTGACTGCCATTAGGTACCGAGATGAGATCCTCAGACCCCTTGTGAGACCATATGCTGGTGTGGTTGGACCTGGGTTCCTCCTAATGCAAGACAATGCTAGACCTCATGTGGCTGGAGTGTGTCAGCAGTTCCTGCAAGAGGAAGGCATTGATGCTATGGACTGGCCCGCCCGTTCCCCAGACCTGAATCCAATTGAGCACATCTGGGACATCATGTCTCGCTCCATCCACCAATGCCATGTTGCACCACAGACTGTCCAGGAGTTGGCAGATGCTTTAGTCCAGGTCTGGGAGGAGATCCCTGAGGAGACCATCCGCCACCTCATCAGGAGCATGCCCAGGCGTTGTAGGGAGGTCATACAGGCACGTGGAGGCCACACACACTACTGAGCCTCATTTTGACTTGTTTTAAGGACATTACATCAAAGTTGGATCAGCCTGTAGTGTGGCTTTCCACTTTAATTTTGAGTGTGACTCCAAATCCAGACCTCCATGGGTTGATAAATTTGATTTACATTGATCATTTTTGTGTGATTTTGTTGTCAGCACATTCAACTATGTAAAGAAAAAAGTATTTAATAAGAATATTTCATTCATTCAGATCTAGGATGTGTTATTTTAGTGTTCCCTTTATTTTTTTGAGCAGTGTACATTGTGTGCAAAATGCATGAGGAGGTAGGCAATAAATAGGCCATAGGAGCGAATAATTAACACTGGAGTGATAAATCATCAGATGATCATGTGCAAGTAGAGATACTGGTGTGCAAAGAGCAGAAAAATAAATAAATAAAAACAGTATGGGGATGAGGTAGGTAAATTGGGTGGGCTATTTACAGATGGACTATGTACAGCTGCAGCGATAGCAGATGTTTAAAGTTGGTGAGAGAAATAAAAGACTCCAACTTCAGTGATTTTTGCAATTCGTTCCAGTCACAGGCAGCAGAGAACTGGAAGGAAAGGCGGCCAAATGAGATGTTGGCTTTGGGGATGATCAGTGAGATATACCTGCTGGAGCGCGTGCTAAGGGTGGGTGTTGTTATCGTGACCAGTGAACTGAGATAAGGCGGAGCTTTACCTAGCATGGACTTATAGATGACCTGGAGCCAGTGGGTCTGACGACGAATATGTAGCGAGGGCCAGCCGACTAGAGCATACAGGTTGCAGTGGTGGGTGGTATAAGGTGTATTAGTAACAAAACGGATGGCTCTATGATAAACTGCGTCTAGTTTGCTGAGTAGAGTATTGGAAGCTATTTTGTAGATGACATCGCCGAAGTCGAGGATCGGTAGGATAGTCAGTTTTACTAGGTTAAGTTTGGCGGCGTGAGTGAAGGAGGCTTTGTTGCGAAATAGAAAGTCGATTCCAGATTTGATTTTGGATTGGAGATGTTTATATGAGTCTGGAAGGAGAGTTTACAGTCTAGCCAGACACCTAGGTATTTATAGATGTCCACATATTCTAGGTCGGAACCGTCCAGGGTGGTGATGCTAGTCGGGTGGGCGGCTGCAGGCAGTGAACTGTAGTTTTGGCAAGTCGGTTAGGACATCCACTTTGTGCATGACACAAGTAATTTTTCCAACAATTGTTTACAGAGATTATTTCACAGTCGGTAGGCCCGCCTGCTCTTCGTGCGGGTTTGTTTATTTCCACTTTGTATGCGTGGTAGTGCAATCTTGGTTTGGTTCCTGTTTTGGGCATTTGTTTTATGACGCTCAGTTTCGTTGTATATACTATTTTGCCCGTTGCTGATTAAAGAGCTATTCAGAACTTTCTGCCTCCTGCACCTGACTCCGCACCCACTACGCCTAAGATTGTTACACACAAATAATTCACTGTATCACAATTCCAGTAGGTCAACTTATACACTAAATTGACTGCACCTTTAAACAGCTTGGAAAAATCCAGAAAATGATGTCACGGCTTTCGAAGCTTCTGATAGGCTAATGGAGGTTTTTGAGTCAATTACAGAATTTGAGTCAATTACAGGTGTACCTGTGGATGTATTTCAAGGCCTACCATCAAACTCAGTGCCTCTCACATCTTGGGAAAATCAAAAGAAATCAGCCAAGACCTCCAGAAAAAATTATAGACCTCCACAATCCTGGTTCATCCTTGGGAGCAATTTCCAAATGCCTGAAGGTACCATATTAGTCTGTACAAAGAATAGTACGCAAGTATAAACACCATGGGACCACGCAGCCATCATACCTCTCAGGAAGGAGACGCGGTCTGTCTCCTAGAGATGAACGCACTTTGGTGCGAAAAGAGCAAATCAATCCCAGAACAACAGCAAAGGACCTTGTGAAGATGCTGGAGGAAACAAGTACAAAAGTATCTATATCCACAGTAAAACGAGTCTTATATCGACATAACCTGAAAGGCCGCTCAGCAAGGAAGAAGCCACTGCTCCAACTCGCCATAAAAAAGCCAGACTACGGATTGCAACTGCACATGGGGACAAAGATCGTACTTTTTGGAAAAATGTCCTCTGGTCTGATGAAACAAAAATAGAACTGTTTTGCCATAATGACCTTCGTTATATTTGGAGGAAAAAGGGGGAGGCTTGCAAGCCGAAGAACACCATCCCAACCGTGAAGCACGGGGGTAGCAGCATCATGTTGTGGGGTTGCTTTGCTGCAGGAGGGACTGGTGCACTTCACAAAATAGATGGCCCCATGAGGATGGAAAATGATGTGACTATATTTAAGCAACATCTCTAGACATCAGTCAGGAAGTTAAAGCTTGGTCACAAATGGGTCTTCCAAATGGACAATGACCCCAAGCATACTTCTAAAGTTGTGGCAAAATTGCTTAAGGACAACAAAGTCAAGGTATTGGAGTGGCCATCACAAAGCCCTGACCTCAATCCTATAGAAAATTTGTGGGCAGAACTGAAAAAGTGTGTGCGAGCAAGGAGGCCTACAAACCTGACTCAGTTACACCAACACTCCTCTGTTGGGAGGAATGGGCCAAAATTCACCCAACTTATTGTGGGAAGTTTGTGGAAGGCTACCTGAAACATTTGACCCAAGGTAAACGATTTAAAGGCAATGCTACCAAATACTAATTGACTGTATGTCAACTTCTGACCCACTGGGAATGTGATGAAAGAAATAAAAGCAGAAATAAATAATTCGCTCTACTATTATTCTGACATTTCACATTCTTAAAATAAAGTGGTGATCCTAACTGACCCAAGACAGGGAATTTTTACTTGGATTAAATGTCAGGAATTGTGAAAAACTGAGTTTAAATGTATTTGGCTAAGGTGTATGTCAACTTCCAACTTCAACTGTACATACACACACACCCCTATATGGCACGTGGTGCTTTACCTCAACCTGCTTTGGGTGGGCATATACAGTGACTGTATGTCGCATTTTCTAACGGTTTTACTGTAGAGAGACAAGGTGAGTATTACACTTAGGAAACCATTCAGTGAACAGTAGCTAGACAGTGAATAGTAGCTAGACAGTCAATAGTAGCTCATGGAAGTGGCATACATACAAGTATAATCGTGGGAATTGGAGCAGAAAATGCACTTATGAAAATAGATGAGGAATAAAGTAATTAGGATAAATATGTTCTGTGTTTTGCTAGTCAAGTGGGGTGATAACATAGAGAGGGCTCTCCAAGAGCTGCAATTTAGATAATGATGATCGTAGAGATTGCTCAAATGCAAATGCCATATTATAATGCATTAATCCTTTCTGAGGTCTGTTTCAGTGTATTTTCAGAAACACTGCCTGGGTTTTAATCTTCTGAATCTCATCTGCTCTGTCCTGTTCTATTACGTAAGCTAACCTGGCGGTCAGATAATTAAGATGTCGAAGATAAGCCACTTTCACAGTCCTAAATGTTCTAGAGACTGCAGCAGTCCATTTGGTTACCCTCTGCACTACTCTCTGTCTGTAATCCCTCTGTGCTCTGTCCCCATTATCTCAGTCATTCTGCCCCTCCATACCAGCAGTGACAGACAGGCTGTTATCTGTGTGCTCAGTAGCATCATTTTGTATTTTGTATTGGGCGGCAGGGTAGCCTAGTGGTTAGAGTGTTGGACTAGTAACCGGAAGGTTGCAAGTTCAAATCCCCGAGCTGACAAGGTACAAATCTGTCGTTCTGCCCCTGAACAAGGCAGTTAACCCACTGTTCCTAGGCTGTCATTGAAAAATAAGAATTTGTTCTTAACTGACTTGCCTAGTTAAATAAAGGTATAAAAATATATATATACTGTATGTAACTAGTATTGTAATATGATGTAACTACACTGAAATATGTAAGAAAGTGAAAAGCTGTGAAAATCTCAATGCTATCCAATTTGTAAGTTGCTCTGGATAAGAGCGTCTGCTAAATGACTTAAATGTATTTGAGGGCTTGTATGACCTCTTAATCCTTTTTTCTTGGACAATTATGTGATTTTGGTTTTAAAACATGGAATAGTGTAGTAGTGGACTTACATGTTGAGCAGGACACACCAGCCGCAGTGAGGATCCTCAGAGCTCAGACACTCTCCGCAGGTTCCATACTGCTCACAGGCCTCCACTGGGACCTGGGTCACCTACAACACAAAAGAGGAAGGCTTAAACGCTTAACATAGACCATGACGCCTACAACATTCCCATGAACAGCACATAATTTACAATTAGTGTAAAACATATTGCTCTATATAACTGCTTCATAATTTGTTGAGCTGGTTAATTGTGTGTGATACATTATGTAGTACAGTATGTAATGTATCCATTGAAATAGTGTCCCTGTTGACTTAGTAAACATGATCTAAGGAAATGGGGAAAAGCCTGGTAGTATGTGAAATCTGATTTTTTCCCTTAATTGATTGTGGGGGATTCAGCACTAGGTTGAAGATGACAAAGTTAAGACAATATAATAATTCCACACGGCAGCTTTCAGAAATAAACAAATGAATTGGACCAGAATCGTTGATAACTATTAGCATCGTTGCTAACTAACAACACTGGTCTCAATTTTGCAAAGAGTTATTGGATATTAGAATCCTGTTGTCTTAACCTTTGTCATCTTCAACCTAGGTTCAACAGAGGAAGTAGCTCTGGCAAGCAGGCTGAGAAAATAGTTAAGCCACAGCAAAGATAAGCCTGATATCCATGGGTGTGCTCACAGCTTGGATCAGCCTACACACACAGATACACACACACACACACACACATATACACACACCGCCACCTCTCTGTGTGGACGCCTGGCAAAGCATACGCTCCCATTAGTCGCTGTGACAGACGCTGCTGTTGAGTGGGCAGCGCCAGCCCATGCATACACAAACAGGTTGAAGCTTTGCTATTTTATACTTTGTTATTATTCTCCCCCTTGACGGACCATGCACGTCATTTCCTGATGTAAGCAATCACAAATGAAGAGTGGATTATGGATTAGAGCGTCTCCGCTTCTCTTGATAGCATAAATGGGTTCTCTCTCAGTTATGTTGGCAAAACAGATTATCTGCCGCTCTCCGCAAAATCACTTTTTCTTTTTTTAAGAAAAAGCTAAATTATTTTAGAAGGGATGGGGGGACAGGCTCTACGTCCAAATCTGACACAGAAAGACTAATCCTCCCAACCAGCCCAACTCAGATTAGCCTCTCCAAAACTAGCTAAGGAGGGGAATGAGCAGACAGACAGATGGGTCTTGCTGTTACCGTGCCAACAGTGTGCCTCTGGTGCTGCTCAGATTTAATGTTCAGCTCACATGATGAGTTTATTTGTCCATCGAATTTTACCTGAGAATGCAGGCAAAGCTATGAATCACAATGAGATGACATTTGTCAGCAGACAACATTTTGTTTGAGGACCACACTTTCCCACACATTTACAGCCTTAGAAATCCCTTGAAATGTAACTACATTTAATTACCACACTAAAATGTGAAAGCTTCAGATTTTTCTCTTTATTAATTTATTTTATTGATAGGACAGCACAAACCTACAGTACACGCTACATAGAGATGCAAGCAAGAGAAATTGAGAGGAAGAGAATTCTACCATAGATGGTTATAATTATGGTGTGATATGTTATTTTCAACAGTCAAATACTCTAATCCACTCTGCAACTGTCCACTTTGGCTATTATGCAATCCTCGTCATTTTATATCATGCTTTTGGGGAAGGGGTTTCCAACCTGAGTTAAGTGCGTGTAAATGGAATGTAATTCCCTTTTTATGCACTTTTTCTCTATGTGTATTCTGACCTTGAACTGGAGCATCAGAACAGATCATGGCAAAAAATGTTTAACTCCGTGGTCTTGGAATTATCTCCAGACCAGCTTGAAACTCCAGGATCTTGATTCCTTGGAGGAGTTTAAAAGTTTGGTTGACTCACATTTACATTTGCATTTGACATTTTATGAATTTAGCAGACACTCTTATCCAACGGTTAGGAGGTGTTGCGAGGGGTTGTGTGCTGTGGGATTATTTAAGATACTTGTTTCAGATGTTTTTGGAAGATGGACAGGGAGATGCGTGTCGCCACCTGGGTGTCAGAAGAGGGGAAGGAGAAAAGTAGTTTAGTGTCATCCGCATGATAGGCGAGACCATGTGAGGATATGACAGAGCCGCGTGACTTGGTGTGTAGAGAAAAGAGGAGAGGGCCTGGAACTGAGCCCTGGGGGACACCAGTAGTGAGAGTACGTTGTGCAGACACAGATCCTCTCCCCGTCACCTGGTAGGAGAGGCCTGCCAGGTAGAATACAATCCAAGAGTGTACAGGGCCTAAGACACCCAGCCCTGAGAGAGTGGAGGAGGATCTCATGGTTCACGGTGTTGAAGGCAGTTGATAGATCTAGGAGGATGAGAGCAGAAGAGAGAGAGTCAGCTTTGGCAGTGCGGAGAGCCTCCATGTCACAGAGAAGAGCAATCTCGGTTGAGTGACACGCCTTGAAACCTGACTGGTTAGGGTCAAGAAGATTGTTCTGAGAGAGATAGCGAGAGAGTTGGTCAGAGACAGCACGCTCAAGCGTTTTGGAAAGAAAAGAAAGAAGGGATACCGACGTTTTTTATGTCAGAGGAGTATTGGTTTCTTGAAGAGGGGAGCAACTCAGGCCATTTTGAAGTCAGAGGGGACACAGTCAGTGGTCAAGGATGAGTTGAGATGGTCTGGAGAAGGATGAGAAGACGGGGTTGAGCAGGCACGTTGTCGGGAGGCCGGACATCACTAGTCGCAGGATTTCATCTGGAGAGAGGGGAGAGAAAGATGTCAAGACGTAGGGTAGTTCTCTATAAGTGGGACTAGTGGACTCAAGAGGCTGAGGGAATGAGTGGCAGATGTCATCAACCTTCTTTTCAAAGTGGTTGATGCAGAGAGAGAGGATGGAGGGGTAGGGGTGGAGGATTGAGGAGAGAAGAGAAGGTGGAAAAGAGCTTCCTAGGGTTAGAGGCAGAAGCTTGACACATTGAGTAATAGAAAGTGGCTTAAGCAGTGGAAACAGATAAAGAAAATGTAGAGAGGATGGAGTGAAAGGATGATAGGTCCTCTGGAAGTTTAGTTTTTCTCAATTTTCACTCAGTTGCCCGCAGCCCTGTTCTGTAAGCTCACAATGAGTCCCTCAGCCACGGAGCAGGAGGGGAGGGCCGAGCTGGCCGGGAGGAATGGGGATGGTGCGAGTCATAGGATGCAGAAAGGGAGGAGAGTAGGGTCGAAGAATCAGAATCAGGAGACAGGAGGGAGATGGATTAAGCAGAAGTGAGAGATGATAGGATAGAAGAGGAAAGAGTAGTGGGAGATGGAGAGCGAAGATCATGACCATCTGGGTAGGGGCTGAGTGGCTAGGGTTGGAGGAAAGCGACACAGAAAAGGAAACAAAGTAGTGATCAGAGACCTGGAGGGGGGTTGCAGTGAGATTAGCAGGTGAACAGCCTCTAGTAAAGATGAGATCAAGCGTATTACCTGCCTTGTGAGTGGGAGGGGACTGCGAAAGGGTGAGGTCAAAAGAGGCGAGGGGAAAGAGAGAGTTAGAAAGAAATTAATCGAAGGCAGATGAGGTTGAAGGAGGTTGGTTGAAGTTTCCAAGTACAAAGAACAGAGAGCCATCATCAGGAAATTAGCTTATCAAGGTGTCAAGCTCATTGAGGAACTCTCTATGGACACCTGGTGGGCAGTAGATGACAACAATTTTAAACTTGAGTGGCATGGAATTCAAATGAGGAGATGGACAGGTAAGAGAGGGAAAACATTTAAAATCTCTGCTTAGGAGAAATGAGTAGCCCTGTGCCACCACCGCGATGACCAGGTGCTCTCGGACTATGAGAGAAAACATAGTCAGATGAAGAGAGAGCAGCTGGAGTAGCAGTGTTCTCTGGGGTGATCCCTGTCTACGTCAGAGCCAAAAAGTCAAGGGACTGAAGGGCTGCATAGGCTGAGATGAACTCGGCTTTCTTCCAAACGTTGCCAGAGACCAGGAATTCCACATGGGTACACTAAATTAGAAGAGATGCAGCCAAGGGATGGGAAGTGTTTGTAAAGCCTACAGGGAAAGGAGCGAACAGGTATAGAAAACACACACATACTGTAGTTGCCAATGATACAAAAGAGCAAAATGAGATCTGAAAATAACTAGGTAAGATACCAAAGTGGTGAGAGTGGTGTGGAGCAGAGTATGTGAGCGGATTTGGCGGAGTTGAGCAGTCCACGTGTTTCACTTCCTTTCCAATCTCACCCCTAAAAAACACTCCTCTCTCAGAGGGAAAAAACTGCTACGTTCCATTCATTAAAATCCCCAATTGAACCAACAACCATCTATTTTTGTTACTACCTGGAACTACCATTTGGTTTTGAAGTATTGGAACCAAACGCACTCCAATAAACAACATGAAAAGGTGACTGTAGGAAGGGTCCATCATTTGTTTTAAATAGGCTACATGTCGTAATAAATAGCATGCAAACACTGAAAAAGACAGGCAGCGTAAGAAGGAACGAAAATGCATTATTTAGGCTATATTATTAATATATTATTTCAATTATTAAAAAATTATAGACTACAAAGAAATAAATTGTGAAGCATTTGGAGTGCGCCACACTAGGCTGGCAGGAACATTAAGCACTCAGCATTTAAACAACATTTTGTTGTACTAAACAGTTATAGTCAATAAATTGTGCATATAGTCTGTGACTTAATTAGAATGAAATACACATTTTACGAAAAATACCTTATTAGGCTCAGTCTACAGTGCCTTTGAATTCACTTTTAGAAACAGAGTTTGGCCAGAGGCTGTGGCTTCAGGCTCGTGCCCGGAGAGCAGGCCAGCAGCAGAGAATACCCTCTCCGCGCTTGCATAGACACTGTGGATACTAAACACCCTTCAGGCCACTCTTGCATGGCTGGGCAGGAATGCAGAGTTTTTTTTCTTTTTTTCTATAGGTAAGCCTAAATGTTTTTGGGAAAATAACCCTATCAAAACGGAAAGCTCCTTGAAAGAGGTAATATGTCTGGCCTATTGTGTCACCCCCTGGCCTTAGTATTCTTTGTTTTCTTTATTATTTTAGTTAGGTCAGGGTGTGACATGGGGAATGTTTGTGTTTTGTCGGTTTTGGGTGGTTATATGATAAAGGGGGTGTTGGGTGTAGTGTATGGGTTTGTGTTGAGTGAATGTGTCTAGCTGTGTCTATGGTTGAGTGTAGGTTCTAGGAAAGTCTATGGTTGCCTGAATTGGGTCTCAATTAGAGACAGCTGGTTTTTGTTGTCTCTGATTGGGAGCCATATTTAAGGCAACCATAGGCTTTAGCTGTTTGTGGGGAATTGTCTATGTCAGAGTGTTTAGTGTCAGCACTTCTGTTTGTATAGCTTCACGGTCGTCTGTTTTGTTGTTTTTGTAGTTTGTATAGTGTTTGTTTTGTTTTCGTCTTCTTTCTCAAATAAAGAGGATGTACTTTCCACGCGCTGCGCCTTGGTCCTCATTCTCTCTTAAAGACGATCGTGACATATTGGGCCAAAATCTATCATAGCCTATTGTATAGATAACAGAACAAACATTAAAAAAACTTTTAAGAGATCAGATTTTTTGTTTATAAATGCTTTGTTACAATGACACACTTAGCTAGCTACCCACTTAATTTATTTATGTTAGCATGTGCACGTATTACACCTTCATGCTTTTGGGATATGTGTCTTTTCAGATTCCACAATGACATAGTTGTGGACATTACATCACTGCACTCACTCTCTTGCTGTTGGTCCTCATCTTTGTAAGTCACCTTAATTTTGCACCTGTGTGTTTTATCAGTTTCTTTAAACTCCATGACAGTAGCTAAAGCATTGGGCTATAGCAGCACACAAATAGCCTACAATTGCATGCTGGGCCGGGTATGCCCTGAGCTCGTGAAGTGAAGTGATGCCTACTGGAGCGCTACTGAAGGCGAAATTGGAGCAAGCAAGAAGGCCAATGCTCCAGCCATTTGAAAACTCGATCTGCGCTCCAGTCAAATTGAGCACGCTCCGTTCTGGTGTGAAGCCTTCCTCTCTTTCCTTCCTTGAACACCTCGGCAGGACCGTCTTTGCTTCCGCGACAGTCTTAGTTTTCCGACGAGACCCCCTTACAGCTGCCGCTGAGAAAACAGGGGAGACTGAAGTACATTTATACCAGTGGTGGAAAAAGTACCCAATTGTCATACTTGAGTAAAATTCAAGATACCTTGATAGAAAATAACTAAAGTAAAAGTGAAAGTCACCAGAAAAATACTACTTGAGTAAAAGTCTAAAATAATTTGGTTTTAAATATACTTAAGTATCAAAAGTAAATGTATTTGCTAAAATATACTTAAGTGTCAAAAGTAAAAGTACAAATATTAATCATTTCAAATTCCTTATATTAAGCAAAGCAGATGGCCACATTTCTTTATTTTGTTATTTACAGATAGCAAGGGACACACCAACACTCAGACATAATATACAAATGTAGCAGGTGATGACCTGGGATGTTCTCTTGATTAGTGTGTGAATTAGACAATGTTCCTGTCCTGTTAATCATTGAAAATGTAAGGAGTACTTTTGGATGTACATCATTTTCTTTAGGAATAAAAGTAAAACTAAAAGTTATAAATATAAATAGCAAAGGACAGATACCCTCAAAAATTACTTAAGTAGTATTTTTACTTAAGTACTTTACACCACTGACTAATACTAATAGCTAACTCCCTTGCAAAGGAGAAGAGCACACCTCCCGATACTAATTGCTGATTGCCTAGGAGAGGAGAAACCACTCCCCCTCCAATCCAGCCACTGATTACAAAAACAATAGTCACAAATTGCCCTGCCCCTTAATCCTGGGTGATATGTCAACAATCATCTGCTAGTACTAGTTAATAGCTGTCAGCAGTTCACATACCAGGTAGGCTACTGGGAAGACAGGAAGCACTTAAAGTAGTTGGCCCTATCTAGTAAAAAGACAACACTAGACAACAACAGATAAAGAAAAAAAGTATACTTATCACTCCTGGAGATATCACGAGTATAGGGATGTGAGGAATGTGATTGTCATTAGGACTTGATGCGGTGGTACATATGACATATTTTGTATGTATCTATCTATGTATCTATGTATCTATGTATCGTGTATGTTTGTAATTGAAATGTATGTGTGTCTACGTCCCACAATTTTTTTTTATGGTCTACGTATGTCTGTAAGTTGTTACAGTATGTCTGATATTTGTCTCAAACATTGTTCCCCTCTGCTCCTGTCTTGGTTAGACCAAGTGTCTCTTAAATGAGATTAACCTGAATAAATAAAAGTAAAATAAGATAAAATAATTGTGAATAGCATGCTATTCACCCGCTATTCATTTGGGGTGGAGCTCGAATAAATCAAATCAAAGTTTATTTGTCACGTGTGCCAAATACAACAGGTGTAGACCTTAAAGTGAAATGCTTACTTACAGGCTCTAACCAATAGTGCAAAAAAGGTATTAGGAGAACAATAGGTAAGTAAAGAAATAAAAACAACAGTAAAAAGACAGTGAAAAACAGTAGCGAGGCTGTATACAGTAGCGAGGCTATAAAAGTAGTGAGGCTACATACAGACACCGGTTGTCAGTCTGATTGAGGTAGTATGTACATGTAGATATGGTTAAAGTGACTATGCATATAAGATGAACAGAGAGTAGCAGTAGCGTAAAGAGCGGGTTGTGGGTGGCGGGGCACGATGCAGATAGCCCGGTTAGCCAATGTGCGGGAGCACTGGTTGGTCGGGCCAATTGAGGTAATATGTACATATGTACATGAAAGTATAGTTAAAGTGACTGTCCATTTATGATAAACAGATAGTAGCAGCAGCATAAAAGAGGGGTTGGGGGGACACACAATGCAAATAGTCCAGGTAGCCATTTGATTACCTGTTCAGGAGTCTTATGGCTTGGGGGTAAAAACTGTTGAGAAGCCTTTTTGTCCTAGACTTGGCACTCCGGTACCGTTTGCCATGCGGTAGTAGAGAGAACAGTCTATGACTGGAGTGGCTCAAATCAAATCAAATTTTATTTGTCACATACACATGGTTAGCAGATGTTAATGCGAGTGTAGCGAAATGCTTGTGCTTCTAGTTCCGACAATGCAGTAATAACCAACGAGTAATCTAACCTAACAATTTCACAACAACTACCTTATACATATTTATTACATACATTTTTCCATTATTAAAGTGGCTGGAGTTGAGCCACTCAATGTTAGTAGTGGCTGTTTAACAGTCTGATGGCCTTGAGAGTCGTGGGTGAACAGGGAGTACAGGAGAGGGCTCAGAACGCAGCCTTGTGGGGCCCCAGTGTTGAGGATCAGCGGGATGGAGATGTTGTTACCTACCCTCACCACCTGGGGGCGGCCCGTCAGGAAGTCCAGTACCCAGTTGCACAGGGCGGGGTCGAGACCCAGGGTCTCGAGCTTGATGACGAGTTTGAGGGTACTATGGTGTTAAATGCTGAGCTGTAGTCGATGAACAGCATTCTCACATAGGTATTCCTCTTGTCCAGATGGGTTAGGGCAGTGTGCAGTGTGGTTGCGATTGCGTCGTCTGTGGACCTATTGGGGCGGTAAGCAAATTGGAGTGGGTCTAGGGTGTCAGGTAGGGTGGAGGTGATATGGTCCTTAACTAGTCTCTCAAAGCACTTCATGATGACGGAAGTGAGTGCTACGGGGCGGTAGTCGTTTAGCTCAGTTACCTTAGCTTTCTTGGGAACAGGAACAATGGTGGCCCTCTTGAAGCATGTGGGAACAGCAGACTGGGATAAGGATTGATTGAATATGTCCGTAAACACACCAGCCAGCTGGTCTGCGCATGCTCTGAGTACGCGGCTGGGGATGCCGTCTGGGCCTGAAGCCTTGCGAAGGTTAACACGTTTAAATGTTTTACTCACATCGGCTACAGTAAAGGAGAGTCCGCAGGTTTTGGTAGCGGGACGTGTCAGTGGCACTGTATTGTCCTGTCCTCAAAGCGAGCAAAGAAGTTGTTTAGTCTGTCTCGGAGCAAGACATCTTGGTCTGCGACGGCGCTGGTTTTCTTTTTGTAATCCGTGTTTGACTGTAGACCCTGTCACATACCTCTTGTGTCTGAGCCGTTGAATTGCGACTCTACTTTGTCTCTATACTGACGCTTAGCTTGTTTGATTGCCTTGCGGAGGGAATAGCTACACTGTTTGTATTCGGTCATGTTTCCGGTCACCTTGCCCTGATTAAAAGCAGTGGTTCACGCCTTCAGTTTCGCGCGAATGTTGCCATCAATCCACGGTTTCTGGTTTGGGAATGTTTTAATAGTTGCTGTGGGTACGACATCGCCGATGCACTTGCTCACTCGCTCACCGATTCAGCGTATTCGTCAATGTTGTTGTTTGACGCAATGCGGAACATATCCCAGTCCACTTGATCGAAGCAATCTTGAGGCATGGAATCAGATTGGTCGGACCAGCGTTGAACAGACCTGAGCGTGGGAGCTTCCTGTTTTAGTCTCTGTCTATAGGCAGGGAGCAACAAAATTGAGTCGTGGTCAGCTTTTCCGAAAGGAGGGCGGGGGAGGGCCTTATATGGGTCGCGGAAGTTAGAATAACAATGATCCAGGGTTTTACCAGCCCTGGTAGCACAATCGATATGCTGATAGAATTTAGGGAGTCTTGTTTTCAGATTAGCCTTGTTAAAATCCCCAGCTACAATGAATGCAGCCTCAGGATATGTGGTTTCCAGTTTACATAGAGTGAAATGAAGTTCGTTCAGGGCCATCGATGTGTCTGCTTGGGGGGGAATATATGCGGCTGTGATTATTATCGAAGAGAATTCTCTTGGTAGATAATGCGGGCGACATTTGATTGTGAGGAATTCTAAGTCAGGTGAACAGAAGGACTTGAGTTCCTGTATGTTGTTATGATCACACCACGTCTCGTTAATCATAAGGCATACCCCCCCCCGCCCCTCTTCTTACCAGAAAGATGCTTGTTTCTGTTGGTGCGATGCGTGAAGAAACCAGTTGGCTGCACCGACTCCGATAACGTGTCTCGAGTGAGCCATGTTTCTGTGATTTCATCTACCTTGTTGTCAAGAGACTGGACATTGGCGAGTAGTATGCTCGGGAGCGGTGCGCGATGGGCCCGTCTACGGAGCCTGACCAGAAGATCGCTTCGTCTGCCTCTTTTACGGGGTTGTTGCTTCGGGAAAGTCGTATTCCTGGTCGTAATGATGGTGAGTTGACTTTGCTCTTATATCCAATAGTTCCTCCCGATTGTATGTAATAAAACCTAACATTACCTGGGGTACCAATGTAAGAAATAACACGTAAAAAAACAAAATACTGCATAGTTTCCTAGGAACGCGAACCGAGGTAGCCATCTCTGTCGGCGCCGGAAGTGGGGTCTTTGACAATTTTCAGGGCCTTCCTCTGACACTGCCTGGTGTAGAGGTCCTGAATGGCAGGCAGCTTAGCCCCAGTGATGTAGTGGGTCGTACGCACTACCCTCTGTAGTGCCTTGCGGTCGAGCAATTGCCGTACCCAGCAGTGATGCAACCAGTCAGGATGCTCTCGATGTTGCAGCTGTAGAACCTTTTGAGGATCAGAGGACCCATGCCAAATCTTTTTAGTTTCCTGAGGGGGAATAGGCTTTGTTGTGCCCTCTTCACAACTGTCTTGGTGTGTTTGGACCATTATAGTTTGTTGGTGATGTGGACACCAAGGAACTTGAAGCTCTCAACCTTCTCCACTACAGCCCCGTCGATGAGAATGGGGGCGTACTCGGTTCTCCTTTTCCTGTAGTCTACAATCATCTCCTTGATCTTGGTTACGTTGAGGGATAGGTTGTTATTCTGGCACCACCCGGCCAGGTCTCTGACCTCCTCCCTATAGGCTGTCTCGTCGTTGTCAGTAATCAGGCCTACCACTGTTGTGTCGTCTGCAAACTTAATGATGGTGTTGGAGTCGTGCCTGGCCATGCAGTCGTGGATGAACAGGGAGTACAGAAGGGGACTGAGCATGCACCCCTGGGGGGCTCCAGTGTTGAGGATCAGTGTGGCAGATTGATCAAATAATTTATAAGATTAAAGATAATGATTAAATATTTCTACCCGGACACTTAACCATAAGGGAGTATAGGTTATGTAGCATATATAAGGAATAATAAAAATATTAACCAGAAGTCCAACTAGGTTGGACTGGGGAGAGAGAGGAATGTGTGTATGTGTGCCTAAAGAAAACACAGAGGACAATTAAACTGTGTTTGAACCGACCCGGCTAGAACACTGAGAAATTACGATAGGACAGGGAGTACCCCTCCAGGTTTCCCTAATCTGGGGGGAATGGAACCGTCGGCTGGGTAGTGATAAACTGTGGTGAGAATTCTGGAGAAGAAGATAGCTCTCCTAATGTTAGTGTGGCATGTGTGTGCGTAAGTAAGAAGAATGGTATAAAAGGAATGTCTTTGTATATGAACTGCAGAGCTCTCGTGAATAAACATTGATTTGACTTTTGTAAGCTGGGAATTCTGTCTGTTTCATTTAAACCAGAACTTTACAAACTCTGGGTTGCAGACACATTAGAATAATTTACATTTATGAACATTGATAACAAAATTGCATATCACAGATGTGTCGTCAGCCCCCACCTGGGGGCGGCCCATCAGGAAGTCCAGGATCCAGTTGCAGAGGGAGATGTTTAGTCCCAGGATCCTTAGCTTAGTGATGAGTTTTGAGGGTACTATAGTGTTGAACACTGAGCTGTAGTCAATGAATAGCATTCTCACATAACTGTTCCTTTTGTCCAGGGGGGAAAGGGCAGTGTGGAGTGCAATAGAGATTGCATCATCTGTGGATCTGTTTGGGCAGTTATCTGTTGGGCAGTAATAAATTAAGGTGTGGCGGAGATTTGTCCACAGATCCTCCGTATTCTGACCTTGACTTAATTCACTAACAATTCCACCACCTTTACGCGCGAGGGAAACATTAATCAGGTCTAGCAAACCTATCGGTTCCAAGTGTAAAAAGCATCTACTTATTTTTTAGATAGAAATAACACCATTATCCATGCACTGTAATTTACAACTTGATAATATCTATTGATAAGAGCTAGGTAAATGAGTAATCCATTTGATAAGGGACTTGTAAATTTAAATGACAAATGCGAAACCAGTCATATGGTAGCAAACTGAAGCATATCAAAATATCAACATTCCCACAGTAAAGTTTTTGAAATGCTGTGCCATTATGTAGAATTTAAATAAACTCAGGACCCTGTCTTTCAAAGACAATTTGTAAAAATCCAAATAACTTCACAAATCTTCATTGTAAAGGGTTTAAACACTGTTTCCCATGCTTGTTCACTGAACCATAAACAATTCATGAACATGCACCTGTGGAATGGTCGTTAAGACACTAACAGCTTACAGACAGTAGGCAATTAAGGTCACAGTTATGAAAACTTAGAACACTAAAGAGGCCTTTCTACTGATTCTGAAAAACACCAAAAGAAAGATGCCCAAGGTTCCTGCTCATCTGCGTGAACGTGCCTTAGGCATGCTGCAAGGAGGCATGACGACTGCAGATATGGCCAGGGCAATAAATTGCAAAGTCCGTACCGGGAGACAGGACGGACAGCTGATTGTCCTAGCAGTGGCAGACCACGTGTAACAACACCTGCGTAGGATCGGTACATCTGAACATCACACCTGCGGGACAAGTACAGGATGGTAACAACATCTGCCCGAGTTACACCAGGAACGCACAATACCTCCATCAGGGCTCAGACTGTCCGCAATAGGCTGAGTGAGGCTGGACTGAGGACTTGTAGGCCTGTTGTAAGGCAGGTCCTCACTAAACATCACTGGCAACAACGTCACCTATGGGCACAAACCCACCGTCGCTGGACCACACAGGACTGGCAAAAAGTGCGCTTCACTGACGAGTCGCGGTTTTGTCTCACCAGGGGTGATGGTCGGATTTGCGTTTATCGTCGAAGGAATGAGCATTACACCGAGGCCTGTACTCTGGAGCGGGATCGATTTGGAGGTGGAGGGTCCGTCATGGTCTGGGGCGTTGTGTCACAGCATCGTCGGACTGAGCTTGTTGTCATTGCATGCAATCTCCACGCTGTGCGTTACAGGGAAGACATCCTCCGCCCTCATGTGGTACCCTTCCTGCAGGCTCATCCTGACATGACCCTCCAGCATGACATTGCCACCAGCCATACTGCTTGTTTTGTGTGTGATTTCCTGCAAGACAGGATTGTCAGTGTTCTACCATGACCAGCAAAGAGCCCGGATCTCAATCCCATTGAGCACGTCTGGAACCTGTTGGATTGAAGGATGAGGGCTAGGGCCATTCCCCCCAGAAATGTCCGGGAACTTGCAGGTGCCTTGGTGGAAGAGTGGGGTAACATCTCACAGCAAGAACTGGCAAATCTGGTGCAATCCATGAGGAGGAGATGCACTGCAATAATTTATGCAGCTGGTTGCCACACCAGATACAAACTGTTACTTTTGATTTTGACCCCCCCCCCCCTTTGTTCAGGGACACATTATTCTATTTCTGTTTGTCACATGTCTGTGGAACTTGTTCAGTTTATGTCTCAGTTGCAGTATTTTGTTATGTTCATACAAATATTTACACATGTTAAGTTTGCTGAAAATAAACGCAGTTGAATAAATCTACAGAAAACCCTATTAAATGAAAACTCCACGAGAAAATCTGTTGGCCAGCAAGTAGGAGGGTTTTCAGCAGTTTAATGAAATGTATTCAGTGTGCGGAAGGTAACCACACCTGCAGAGCGCGTTAAGCAACTGAATAAGGTAAGTCTGAATTTCAATACTGAAAAGTGCATAGGAAAGGCCTACATTTCCTAAGTCTGAATCGGTCCTTACAGCGATGCTAGGCACATGCAATGCTTATTGTATGAAAGTAAGGCTTATTGTATCAGCCTACTATCAGCCTACTATCTGTAATTTAACATGTTTTCAGATTATAGAGATTTGTGTTCTCTTCTCCAATGAAAACGCACTAAAAGCACAACTGTGCTTTGTCTGCAATAATGTGATTTCTCCTTTGCCTTTAAAAGTTGTCTCTATTAATTACTTTTAAATGTAAATGTGGCTGACCATATCCGTCATCCATCAGCTTATTATCTGACCCATCGATCTGCTGGGTGAAGGTGGGTGGGAGAACAAAGGGCACTGATGGCATGGCTAGAGGTTTCTCTCCTCTCCTCCCTGACCTGTTGTTTTCACAGCTGCTGATCCCTTGACAGGGATAACAAAAGGTCTAATGATGGGTTAGGTGGAAGCCCAGACAGAGACTGATAACCCTCCCTGTCCAAACAAGCTCACACAAAGTCAGACCAGACCACGCTCAACAAATAGCACAGATATGAAGCATTTTCTCCTCTGCCTTTAGTCCTTGACAAGATGGGTCATGGGTGCAGGGCTCTCCAACCCTGTTCCTGGAGAGCTACCCTCCTGTAGGTTTTGATTGAACCCCAGTTGTAACTAACCTGATTCATCTCATCAATCAGCTAATTAATAGAATAATGATCACTAGATTAGGGTTGAAGCAAACACCTACAGGATATTAGCTCTCCAGGAAGAGGGTTGGAGAGCCCTGCTCTATAAGCACTACAGTCAGCCTATAATATTTAATGACTATGTGTACTGTATGTGCATGATGATGTGACATTTCACCTGGGTTATAGCTATTGCCTTCAGGTTGATTATACTGATCAAGAGGAAAATTCATTATCTAATGTTTCCGCCGAAAAAATGTACTCTTGAAAAGTTACACACAAAGTTACACACAAAACAAGCAAATGTGAAACCGGGGGATGAGGATTTCACATTTTACAGCGTAGCACTTTGAAAGATTGCCTTGTAGCCAATACAGGTTGTATTCCCTCTGAGTGATTAACTGTAATAACGCTTGTTATGGTGCAGCTTTAAACCTCTGGCCCCATGATGTAGACCAGGGATGGGCAGCTGGCGGCCCGCTGGCCGACCAATTTAAATATATATATATATATATATATATATATATATACACTGCTCAAAAAAATAAAGGGAACACTTAAACAACACAATGTAACTCCAAGTCAATCACACTTCTGTGAAATCAAACTATCCACTTAGCAAGCAACACTGATTGACAATAAATTTCACATGCTGTTGTGCAAATGGAATAGACAACAGGTGGAAATTATAGGCAATTAGCAAGACACCCCCAATAAAGGAGTGGTTCTGCAGGTGGTGACCACAGACCACTTCTCAGTTCCTATACTTCCTGGCTGATGTTTTGGTCACTTTAGAATGCTGGCGATGCTTTCACTCTAGTGGTAGCATGAGACGGAGTCTACAACCCACACAAGTGGCTCAGGTAGTGCAGCTCATCCAGGATGGCACATCAATGCGAGCTGTGGCAAGAAGGTTTGCTGTGTCTGTCAGCGTAGTGTCCAGAGCATGGAGGCGCTACCAGGAGACAGGCCAGTACATCAGGAGACGTGGAGGAGGCCGTAGGAGGGCAACAAACCAGCAGCAGGACTGCTACCTCCGCCTTTGTGCAAGGAGGAGCACTGCCAGAGCCCTGCAAAATGACCTCCAGCAGGCCACAAATGTGCATGTGTCTGCTCAAACGGTCAGAAACAGACTCCATGAGGGTGGTATGAGGCTCCGACGTCCACAGGTGGGGGTTGTGCTTACAGCCCAACACCGTGCAGGACGTTTGGCATTTGCCAGAGAACACCAAGATTGGCAAATTCGCCACTGGCGCCTTGTGCTCTTCACAGATGAAAGCAGGTTCACACTGAGCACATGTGACAGACGTGACAGAGTCTGGAGACGCCGTGGAGAACGTTCTGCTGCCTGAAACATCCTCCAGCATGACCGGTTTGGCGGTGGGTCAGTCATGGTGTGGGGTGGCATTTCTTTGGGGGCCGCTCAGCCCTCCATGTGCTCGCCAGAGGTAGCTTGACTGCCATTAGGTACCGAGATGAGATCCTCAGACCCCTTGTGAGACCATATGCTGGTGCGGTTGGCCCTGGGTTCCTCCTAATGCAAGACAATGCTAGACCTCATGTGGCTGGAGTGTGTCAGCAGTTCCTGCAAGAGGAAGGCATTGATGCTATGGACTGGCCCGTCAGTTCCCCAGACCTGAATCCAATTGAGCACATCTGGGACATCATGTCTCGCTCCATCCACCAACGCCACGTTGCACCACAGACTGTCCAGGAGTTGGCGGATGCTTTTGTCCAGGTCTGGGACTTTAGTCCAGGTCCGCCACCTCATCAGGAGCATGCCCAGGCGTTGTAGGGAGGTCATACAGGCACGTGGATGCCACACACACTACTGAGCCTCATTTTGACTTGTTTTAAGGACATTACATCAAAGTTGGATTAGCCTGTAGTGTGGTTTTCCACTTTCATTTTGAGTGTGACTCCAAATCCAGACCTCCATGGGTTGATAAATTTGATTTCCATTGATAATCAATTTGTGTGATTTTGTTGTCAGCACATTCAACTATGTAAAGAAAAAAGTATTTAATAAGAATATTTCATTCATTCAGATCTAGGATGTGTTATTTTAGTGTTCCCTTTATTTTTTTGAGCAGTGTATATTAATCATCAGTTATCATATTAAAAACTGCAAACATTTGCCTCCACCCTGTTGGGTACTAACTTCTAAACTTGAAATATCCCTATTCATGTTACCATATTAGAACTGAGGGTATGGAAATCTACTGAGTGAGAAAGTTTAGATTCTGTCAGAACATGTTATTGTTAAATCTCAGGTATCCTATGGAGAGGAGAAGGGCCACAGTCTGGTTTCAGTCAACAGATAAGGTAGGACAGCCGTGAGTTGGGGAGGAGTGAGAAATTTGGGCCGAGGTCAGGTCAGATGAAGTGAGACAGAACAGTCACCACTAAAGTCCTGTCTAGCAACAGAGATGTATTGGCTGTCCAGATGTGCAAGGAGGAGACTAAGAGCATAAGAGGAAGGTATAAATATATGTGCTTGTGTAAACATGTCTGTCTTATGCAGCTGTGTGACCCAGTGGGTGAATAAACTTGGTTTGAGTTTTACTAGTCATCCGTGAGTATTACTCTGTTTGGCAAAATGTGTAGTATTGCAGGAAATTTCCTTTAAAACTGCTCATTTTTCTCTCCACCCCATGGCAAAATGAGTAGAATTGCAGGAAATTAACTTTAGAACAAAAATGTGTTTTCTCTTTGCTGTCACGAAAGGGGCATCTAAAAAAAGATTGCACGTGAAGTGGGGAGGCCACTGCAGCCCCTCATGATGAGTTGCCCATCCCTGATGTAGACCATTACAATTCAATAGAGAGTGTGTCTGTTTGGACAATACTTCTCCACGTGAAGCAGGGATAGATCTTTCAATTAATAATCAACCCGAGGACATCAAACAGATAAACTATTACACACACTCACACACTCACTCCATTCCTCTCCACTCTGCATCACCATGCTTGCCCTGTGTGCTGCGCTGCGCTGCGCTCGGCAGGAGAAAGAGAGGCTCATTGTTATTCTGCGAAGGTCGCCTGATCTCAGCCAAATCTGTCTGTGCCTCGCTCTTGATTCCACATCATTTCTCTATTGTTTGGCTCAGAGAAATCCCCAAATCCCCCTACTCTGGCATCGGCTGGAAAAGCAGGAAATCTGAGAGAGCAGCACAGCAAGCTCCTCTCCTCCTGGAATTCCTCACTAAAGCTCTAGGAAGGCCTGATTGAAATGAGAGAGAGAGAGAAAGTATTTTCACCTTCCCGGTTCTTAAGGGCCAAAAATAGTCGGTATGGTTCCAATATTAGGAGAGAGAGTGCATGGCCATGGCCTGGTTTGTTGGTTACATGCGTCCATGTTCTCATAATACAGTCAAAATGGGGAGACTATCTCCTTGAAGGGAGAATATGTCTCTCCTTGAACAACCAAGGCTCATCAATAAGTGATGTCCTGTCTCTTCCAGTCCATCACACTCCAGGAAGTGCTGCCTTGATTTGTATCAAGAGACACTTCTTCTGTACAATGCCTGTGCCTGTTTCTCCCTCATTTCTTAAAAACCTTATTTGAGCCTTCACATGACGTTTATAGGATATTTCCAGACACATTTAACTAATTTATGCTGCCTGCATTGTCCAAACACCCTCTAACCTCCTTGTCCTTCAGTTTAGTTTAAAAATACATTCCAACAGTCGGGAGACAAGTGAGTGTAGCAGTGATAGCAGGGCTTTTGGTCGCACTGAAATCTAATCCCATTACACAGTGCCATGAGACTGAGACAGAATAATCACGAGTTGAAAGTGATTACCACTGTTCCCTCTTATGTCCCAATGAGTCCAGAGGACTTCAGCCAACAACAAGTGCTCTACTAGCTGATGTGATGCTGGTCCAACTGGAGAACACCATATGACATCTACAAACCAAGGAAATGTCTCTAATGGTTTTCTATGGAGTGTGTGTAGCATAGTTTAAGATGCATGGAAGTCTTATGGTTTTCTATGGGATGTGTGTAGCAAGTATAACATGCATTTTAGTCTAGAGGTTTTCTATTGGATGTGTGAGGCATGTATGATGCATGTTAGTCGTAGTTGGTGCACATGGGTGAGTAATTAGAGCATGTGTCCTTCTGTCTGAACATGCCCTGCATATCTTACACACAACCCCAACATGGAGTTTACATATAATATGAGAGATTCATGAAAAAAGTAGTACCACGATGTGTGAAGGAGAGCACAATTTCAAATATTTTGAATATTTGCTTGAGTTCCAATTAATCTTTACTATTTTCGATTATTGTGGTAATATTGTGATATTATACACATAACCCTCAGCCCAAATAATGTTGACTAGTCAAACATTTATTTATTATTATTTCCACCACAACTCTAAACCCATGAAGTACATACAGTACATAATTGTATTCATATTCACAGGAAAGGATCTTGTTAACTTATAAACATTTATGTTACAGTAGGGAATGGGAGATTCCTCACCTGATTGTCAGACATGATGTAGAGAGAGTTGCGGTCCAGAGAGAAGGCCATGTCTCGGAGGATAGGACTACCTTCTGTCATCACGGTCAGGGTCTCATACTGCCCCCCGCCCTCAGGAGACCCATCCACTCGGACCTGGAGGACAGAGAGACAGACATAGGGCTGGTCAATTACAGCTGTATGCTTGACAATAAAATAGTGACGGTTTTGACCAAACAAACCTTTGGAGTACTGTACTCTTAGCTCCGCTTTGTAATGTTTGTCCCTACTCCAGGATTAGTTCATTATGTTACCGGTGATGGCATGTTTCTGGCTTGTTTTCAATTAAACCAGACTAAAGATTAATTTAACTTTGGCACGACTTCAAACCACCATCTTTTGGGGTACATTAAAAGCATGTTTGCGGATAGGCACACACATACAAACAGAGAATTGGATTCCCTTCCCCAACCCCTTTCTGTCCATTTTCATCAATACACATTTTCCTCATTAGTAGGTGATGTCAGAAATCTGAATGACTTCATACAGTAACAGTACATTATTATCACATCTGAAAATGTAAATTGATATACCCTGAGTTTAAAAGACAAAAATAAGTTGGACAACTGAGAAATAATATCCTCATTAGCTATACTATCTCCAGTTTAATGGTTGCTTAGAATTCAGCATGATAATATCAACTGGCTGATTAAACCTATGTAACTGCTGTGAAGTGGAAATGCTTTCTCATATAAAGAAGATACTCATCTAAATCCGTAATGACAGGAGACTAAGCAGAGGGATAGACAATAGACATTAGGGAGCAGACGTAAGAAGCCCGTAATAAACTGCATATCCTCCATTCTGGTTATCTGGACAGTACAAATCTCCAGCACCAAGATCAGGTTGGACTGCAGCAAATCTCCCTGCGTGCCAGGCCAGTGCACACAGCCACTGGCAGGCCCACAACACTCTCTCAATAGACACAGCAGGAATCAATAGAAACTGATTACATGATTGGATCCCCTGGGCTCAAAAACAGCACCAATTAATCAACCCTTCCACTTTCCAGTCAGCAGCCCTCTCCTAAAGGCTGTGGTCCCCACCATAAACATAGAGGAATATAGACAAAAACACCTCATGGACTGAGATGGGAGAATCCTACAGGCGAAATCTCTTCTGTGACAAAGAGACCAAAGCCTGGCAAGCAGCCCCAGTGCTGCAGTCATTTAGGGACACGGTCAGGGGATTCTATCAGATGGATCATTAGGATCACAGTGTCCACTCTGCTCCGTTTGTCATTTAACCAGCTCTGTCCACCATTGATTTGACACTGTCATCCCCCTAACCAGTCACTCAATAGAAAGTTGTATCCAGTAAAGCCTCTGTAACTCTTCATCTATTTCGTGGTTCCTTGCCCCCTCATCCTCTGTCTCTCTTACCACAATCCCACGCAAGGTGGAGTCAGCTTTCATTCCATTTCCCACACTCTCTATTTCATTCATAGAAACCAGCGCTTGTATGAGTTCCACTTGCAAAACTTGATTGGAAATAAAATTGAAATTGCCCAGAGAGATATTATGCCAGCGGTATTAAGCTGGGCATTAGGAGGTTGACCTGGAGCAACCACAGTGAACAAGGTCCAATTTATTATCTCAGAGGAAATAGTGACCATTTGACTGGCCCAGAGTTTGATTTCAGTCCATTTATCATCTAAAACAGGGTTGCTTGGGCTTTGGCCCTATGGCCAAAGGGCTTTGGCATGGGCTTTGGCCCTATGGGACTACATCAGGTCCTCAATCTCTCTTAAGCCTCACAGTTCGTAATGAGATGAGGACCGTTTAATTCGTTTTATAATGACCCTGCTGGTAGCTGCTGACATGTGCACAGTATATGGAAGCTGTCCTATTTCAGCCAGAGTTTCTGGTAGAAGTCATGTACATGATGAAAAGTGGCTAGTTTACAAAGATCAACTCATGCCTGCTACCCCATCAACCTGTAATAATGAAACCGTTTTGTAAATGAGTAGGAAACATCATTCAAGGTCCAGAACATATGCTCAATAAACCCCACAAATAAATTAATTTCATGGCTCTTAGAGTATGTGCACAAAATATATTTTCTCTTCCTTCGTATGCAGTCTGTTTTACTGAATAGGAAGGTTACTAATGCTTTGGCTAAATGCCTTTTTCTACTCTAGTGTTTCTGTTGTCTTTCTTTAAATGTCCAAACTGTAACCTAACGTTACAAGAGGAAATACATTTTACTCCTGAATTATATTTAGACCTAGAACGGTGTGTTTTCTTTCCCGATACCGACAGGGGGAATTCATCTTAAAGGCCAAAATTGGAGGACAACATTGGAGGCCAACATTGGATACAAACAAGAAAGTAAAATAACCCTACAAATAAGTTTTAGAATGTCATATGACCCCATATACTCTTAGTAAGGAACTAATACAATTTACCTGTTCCCTTCAAGAGCTCTTTTAGCATGGTTTGCTGCATCTCTCAGTGGTAGCGTGTTGTGATTCCATCCTTTAAAGATATTCTTCGGTACTTTTGTAGAATTTTTAGCCAGTAGTTCTGAAAGTAGCATTCATGAGCCAAAGGTGGTCCCGAAATTTGCATACTACATCACATACAGTACCAGTCAAAAGTTTGGACACCAACTCATTCAAGGGTTTTTCTTTATTTTTACTATGTTCTACATTGTAGAATATTAGTAAATACATCAAAACTATGAAAAAACACATATGGCATCATTTAGTAACCAAAAAAAGTGTTAAACAAATCAAAATATATTTTTATATTTGAGATTCTTCAATGTAGCCACCCTTTGCCTTGATGACAGTTTTGCACACTCTTTGCATTCTCTCAACCAGCTTCATGAGGTAGTCACCTGGAATGCATTTCAATTAGCAGGTGTGCCTTGTTAAAAGTTATTTTGTGGAATTTATTTCCTTGTTAATGCGTTTGAGCCAATCAGTTGTGTTGTGACAAGGTAGGGGTGGTATACAGAAGATAGCCCTATTTGGTAAAATACCAAGTCCATATTATGGCAAGAAGAGCTCAAATAAGGACAGAGAAATGACAGTCCATCATTACTTTAAGACATGAAGGGCGGTGGAAAATTTCAAGAACTTTGAAAGTTTCTTCAAGTGCAGTCACAAAAACCATCAAGCACTATGATTAAACTGTCTCTCATGAGGACCGCCACAGGAAAGGAAGACCCAGAGTTACCTCTGCTGCAAAGGATAAGTTCATTAGAGTTAACTGCACCTCAAATTGCAGCCCAAATAAATGCTTCACAGAGTTCAAGTAACAGACACATCTCAACATCAGCTGTTCAGAGGAGACTGTGTGAATCAGGCCTTCATGGTTGAATTGCTGCAAAGAAACCACTACTAAAGGACACCAATAAGACGAAAAGACTTGCTTGGGCAAAGAAACACAAGCAATGGACATTAGACCGGTAGAAATCTGTCCTTTGGTCTGATGAGTCCAAATTTGAGATTTTGGTTCCAACCGCTGTGTCTTTGTGAGACGCAGAGTAGGTGAACGGATGATCTCCGCATGTGTGGTTCTCACCGTGAAGCATGAAGGAGGAGGTGTGATGGTGTGGGGGTGCTTTGCTGGTGACACTGTGATTTATTTAGAATTCAAGACATACTAAACCAGCATGGCTACCATAGCATTCTGCAGTGACACACCATCCCATCTGGTTTGCGCTTAGTGGTACTATCATTTGTTTTTCAACAGGACAATGACCCAAAACATACCTCTGGGCTGTGTAAGGGCTATTTTATCAAAAAGGAGAGTGATGGTGTGCTGCATCAGATGACCTGGCCTCCACAATCCCCCAACCTCAACCAAATTGAGATGGTTTGGGATGAGTCAGACCGCAGAGTAAAGTAAAGGGTGGTTGAAAGTTGCCAGACAGCTTCCCGGACCCACGTTACAACATGTTCTTACATTTCTCTCCCTTTAAATATTGCCATATGGAATTGACTGTGAGATTATTGTGATCAATGAAGCATTTGAGAGGGTTCTAAAAGAGGTAAACATTACTGTACATAAATGTTCCTTCTAGCTTTCCATTTCCCTGGAAGTTGGTATGAAAGATGATCAGTTCACAGTACATATCTTTGGCCTGCCAATCCCACAGAATGTGACCAGATGTGACTAGCATGGGCAAAGTGTGTTAAGTCTATCTATCATACCATATGGATAATAGACTGGGAGCACTCTCTTCAGCTAGCCTATTCATTTTAGTCTAGTATCCTTACAGTCTCCCTTATTCCTTTGCCCCAGATACAGTACTGTATGGTGGCAAAGACACTCTAGCAACAAAGATTCATGACATTTTCCAAACATAATGTCTTTCTAAGAGAATAAAAATACAATGACATAAGGCCAGTACGTCTGGCAACCTTCAGGGTTGAGTGGCTGTGTGTTTGGGCAGATTCTAACTGACAGACTGGAGAGTGGACATTGATTAGCCCATATCCATCATGACTTTGCCTGAACGCTGATGAAGAGGAGTGTGTGTCTGTCCTGCGAAGACAGGATGGTGCTGCAGTGCCTAATGAAAGGGGGACGTGTTTAGTGAGAGCCAAATAGGTAGATGTCTGTATTACACCCCTGCACTAATCAGTCAGACATGACATCACTGCTACTAAGAGAGCTGTATTGATTCCTAGCATTGAACAAGCTGTATGTTAGCAAATGCTATTACCAAACATGATTACTAATATGATGAATGCACTCTAAGTGTGTATGTGTGTGTGTGTGTGTGTGTGTGTGTGTGTGTGTGTGTGTGTGTGTGTGTGTGTGTGTGTGTGTGTGTGTGTGTGTGTGTGTGTGTGTGTGTGTGTGTGTGTGTGTGTGTGTGTGTGTGTGTGTGTGTGTGTGTGTGTGTGTTCTGAGTGTGTGAGAGTGCTCGTCTGATAAAGAAAATAAAAACATACAGCAGTGTTGGCTCAAAGGTATAGGACGTTTTCTGAATGATCCTTGAGGTTTTCCCTAAATCCCCAAAATTAACATTCTACAGTATGCCTAGCTTCCAAGGCCCCATACCACAGTTTCTACTACATAACCAGAGACTCCTCTAAGTCACCTGAGGTGACAGGTGATTGCGCCGATGGGTAGGGCTGCCGTCTTATCAGCCCTCAACCAATCATACTATTTTGATTGTTTTTTCGCGTTGTTCGTAACTTGTTTTGTACATAATGTTGCTGCTACCATCTCCTAGGACTGAAAATAGCTTCTAAACATCAGAACTGGGATTTCTCACCTCAAACTGGACAAAGAGTTTTTCTTGGACATTCGCTGGAGAAGGAAACGGAGATTTCGAGGCAAAAGATCAGGATGCCTTGTGAGGACCAGGCGACGAGTGGCTAATCTGCCCTTGCCCTCCGTTCTGCTAGCTAATTTTCAAACAGTAGAAAATAGATAGGACGAACTGAAAGCACATATATCCTACCAACGGGACATTAAAAACTGTAATATTTTATGCTTCCCCGAGTCGTGGATGAACGACAACATTAAGAACATACATCTGGCGGGTTATACACTCTGTTGGAAAGACAGAACAGCAGCCTCTGGTAAGACACGGGGCGGGGGCCAATGCATTTATGTAAACAACAGTTGGTGCCCGATATCTAAGGAAGTCTCAAAGTTTTGCTCGCCTGAGGTGGAGTATCTTATGATAAGCTGCAGACCACACTTTTTACCCAGAAAGTTTTCATCTGTATTTTTTGTAGCTGTCTACATACCACCACAGAGCAAGGTTGGAACTAAAACCGCACTAAATTAGCTGTATTCCGCCATAAGAAAACAGGAAAACGCTCATCCAGAGGCGGCATTCCAAGTGGCCGGTGACTTTAACGCAGGGAAACTTAAATCAGTTTTACCGAATTTCTATCAATATGTTAAATGTGCAACCAGAGGGAAAAAATCTACACCACCTCTACTCCACACACAGAGATGCATACAAAGCTCTCCCTCACCCTCCATTTGGCAAATCTGACCATAACACTATCCTCCCGATTCCTGCTTACAAGCAAAAATGTAAGCAGGAAGCACCAGTGACTCGGTCTATAGAAAAGTGGTCAGATGATGCAGATGCTGAACTACAGGACTGTTTTGCTAGCACAGAATGGAATATGTTCCGGGATTCGTCCGATGGCATTGAGGAGTACACCACATCAGTCACTGGCTTTATCAATAAGTGCATCGAGGACGTTGTCCCCACAGTGACTGTACGTACATACCCCAACCAGAAGTCATGGATTACAGGCAATATTCGCACTGAGCTAAAGGGTAGAGCTGCCGCTTTTGTGTGTGTGTGTGTGTGTGTGTGTGTGTGTGTGTGTGTGTGTGTGTGTGTGTGTGTGTGTGTGTGTGTGTGTGTGTGTGTGTGTGTGTGTGTGTGTGTGTGTGTGTGTGTGTGTGTGTGTGTGTGTGTGTGTGTGTGTGTGTTAATGTTTGTGTGTTAATGTTTGTGTGCGTGCGGGTGTCTTTGCATGCATGCTCATGGGTGTGTACTAAGTACAGCATATGTTTAAATATCCTAATGCAAGCAGAACTCAAGGGAAGCAGAGGATATAAACGTAGACATGCCATCAGTAAATGTTGTCACTCTAATGCTATGTAGATATGAATTTGTAGTGAACGGTCTATCTACTGTGAAGATTTCTGTATTGAGACTACTGTTCACAGCATGCAGTTCCATTTAGCCTCAAACATACCTTCCTTGCCAGTCGTCCTCCTGTCTGAGATTCTCTACTAATCCCTTCAATCACCAAATATCTCCTTCCTGTCCACTGTGAAGTCATGTTTTTGAAAAGCTTGAATCGTTTAGATATACTTCCGAGAGTTTCCTCACTTGGTTAGTTCTCAAAAAGCTATAATTAATGCAGTATCTGCACTTGAGAGCATTCATGAGAGCTTTGTTTGCTGTGTGCTTATAATTTTAATCCAAAGGAAATACTACTAAATTATCATAGTTTATCACTGTGGAGAATGTTGGATGCATTTGTGACTCGTTTCAAGAAACTAGGCGTATGTAGCACATCACTACTTCACAGGAGAGGGATTTGAATTTAAACATAGATGTATTTTATCAAAACGGGATTTTGGGCAGAAATGCCTTCTGAAACATGATATTTCATGTGCCTTAATAACAAACTTGTATTCCATCCATAAATACAAATAAAATTGTTAAATTACGAGCCTAGTCGGTTTAGCCACTGAAAAAGACAGGAACCATCCCACTAGCCATGATTGGCTGAGATAATGGGTGGGATGGACATGCCGGGAGATGAATTTGGATTGGTCTGCCATGTAGCATGCTTCTGTCTGTAACGTGAGCTGTTCAGTATGTGTTGATAGTCCTTTCTACCACGCAGTTTTTGAAAGATATGACGTTAGCCATCGAGAACTACTTTTCTCGACAACATTGATGCCCTGAATTTAGCAGGCGCTATCGACAGATCAGTTGGAAAAAATGATGGGCTACTTTCTGCACACGGTCAGTGTGAACCGGAGTGACTTGACACAACGCTGGCCTAACAAGATGTATCTACAAACCTAAACAGAGTTAAATGGTTACAGCCTGCCGTGAAGTGTTCATCCATGTGTACGGGTAAGAGTCTAGCTATTTTCAGATTTAAGTTTCTAATTTTGTCAGAAAGTCATTTTTATTGCAGTTTAAAGTGTACTTTTAGTTAGCTAGCGAACGTTAGCTTGCTGGCTCGTTAGCAAACATTACTTGTATGATCTGTGCAGTAATATTATTTGAATAAGAAATCCATTTGCATTGCTAGTTATAGCCTATTGTTAGTTATCTAACATTGAACATAGTTTGTTGGCTTTAGCTACCTACAGATTCCTAGTACAGCTATGACAATGTTTGTATTGATAGTAGTATGAGTTTGGATTATAATGGTTCATTATTTAGCTAGCTAGCTACCTAGCTAGCTACATGTCTAAACAAAAGACTCCACTTTGGCCGGATTATTACATGACCCATCTAATTAGCCAGGTGTGTCTGGGGGTGATTACGGCCATCTATTGTATTTCATGAAGAATAGTGACCCATCCACTTAGCTAGATGTGGCTGGGGGGTTGATATAGCATTTCCTTCACATGACCCATCAATTTAGACAAGTGTGTCAGGTAAGCGTCATCTAATAATTATAAAATACTTCTAAATTATTTTCAGCAAAAAATATGACAAAAACACACTTTTTTTAACTGTAGTAAATACTACAGTATTTAATTTGCATATACCCTGCCCATTCCCCTCCTCCATATCCCAATTTGTCAACCCATAAGTGAGAAACCTACAGTACATGCCATGTGTAGACCCTATATTGTATTATAGAAAAGAGCAGAAGCTCTGAACTATCCGTTCAGACCTACCTACCTACCTACCTACCTACCTACAGGTTATGGAAAATGTGCTCTTTTAGTATTTCTCAATTAGGTTTCCTCAAGGAGAAAACCTCTACTTCTATGTCAAAGATAATAAAACAAAAACACTATAGTAAATAATACAGTCATGTCCGCAAAAACACTACAGGAAATATTACAGTCCGCAAAAACAGTACAGTCTACTACAATCCGTAAAAACACAAAAATAATTGCTATAGTATATACTACAATTTTTATTTAATACAGTAGTTGTACTATAGTTAACTGTAAATACTATAGTATAGTCCCTGAAATACTACAGTATTCACTGTAGTGAAAAAATACTAGTATTTATACCATAGTATATTATAATATTTTTCATGTGGGTGTGGAGAAAGAATCCCCCATGCTCACCTTCTTCAGTCTGCCACTCCTGGTTCCGATAAAGGCCACGCTGTAGCCATTATAGACGTAGGAGATGACAGAGGTCAGCCTGTCCCTGGTCTCAGTATACACCGTCAGGCCAGCTACCAGCTGGGAGCCCCCAAGGGGCTGGTTGATATCCAGCCCACAGAAGTGATCATCGATAGGCACAGGCTGCAGAGAGAGATGGGGGAAGACAAGGAGAGATGGGTGAGACAGAGAGCAAGAGAATGAGAGTAAGAAATCTTGAAAAGACTGCTGTAAAAATCCTTACATATTTGCTACACACAATTACCAAGGTTTTCAAGGCCGCAACTTCAAAAGTTATTGGGGCTGTTACATTTGTAAACAATGCCAGGACAGTGTGTTTGTTGAGCAGTTTAATTGCAGAACGCCATGTGTTTTGTTCCGGTTTCTGTGATTTAAATCGCTTGATCTGACATCACACAAATACACAGTCCCAGAGATGTCAGGTTTTGATTAAGCATCAAAGAAGCTCGCATGCTAAGCAGTCCTGTTACATCTAGCACAACCCACCTCAAACATCCACTAATGGCCTGTCAGACAGAATAGAAATCTCTCTTTTTAGGGCAACACATTTGTACTTTCATTTCCTGCACCTCTCGAGAGTATCTATTCTGCTTTCTTCTGCACTGGAACAGATGGATGACATGGGTAAGAGGCAGTATATGACTATTAGCAAAATAGGATCTTGGAGGCAATGGTGGAATCAAAGTGGTTGGGTGAGAGTTGCTGAATAACAACCTTGATGGATGTCCTTGTTACCGTTTTTCTGAACGCTGACAGCCTCATATCACACAGAGTTACAGTCACAAATGGAAAGAGAGAGAGTGAGAGAGAAAGAGAGAGAGAGAGAGCCTGAGCCTCTAAATGGAATCAAAGCGACATACAAAACTCCTCTGATTAGCATTGTACATTCATCTCCCCCACTTACTCTGCTGCTCTTTTGGAATATAGAAACGGTGAATGGGACTCTTCAGCGGGATTCTGGCTACTGTTAGTGTAATCAAGGCTGTGGGGTAATCAAAGAGCTTCAAATATTACATTCTCTAACCTGTCAGCTCCACTGTCTGAATAATGTGCATGTATACCACATCAGAGGAGCCAATGCTGGTTGGCCCCAGGCTAGCTGGATGTTAATGAAGAGACTGGATGCAGAGCCCTCTTCAGGGGTTTAGCTACAGGTACCTACCGCCTTGGTGCACTGCACGTCCTTTCCCAGCAGCCAGTGCAATTCCAGGTTGCCCTCTCCCTGGTAGCAGGACTGCAGGCGCTCTTTGATGCGGGCGTTGACGTCTCGGATGGTAAAGATACACAGGGCGGAGTTATCCAGAGGCTTGTGGTACTGCTTCTGACCCTTGGTGAACACAGCAAAGAGGATGTCATCCTGGGCACTGATGTTGAAGTACCTGGCCAATACCTTCCCTGCCTTAGACAGGTGGGCGGCCTGTAGAAGGCGATACTCCTCTCCCTTGTGTACACAGCCCACTGGCAAAGACACATACGAGTGGAACTTTGTGTCCCCTTTGCAGAGGCGTATGATGCGGGTTGTGTAGAACAGGTCACCAGGGGAACTGCCAGCTGGCATCCCATTCTCTGGGGTCTCTGGCTGCACGGTCATGAAGTAGACAAAGTTCCCGCTGGCAAAGCCGTAGATGTAGTAGATGTCAAAGCGCGGGACCAGAGCTAGCGTGTCAGAGGGGATCTTAATGAGAGAGGAGACAAAGTCTGTGTGGAGCTCGTAGTCCAGCATGGCAGAGGACTCTGGGTCGCGGGGCAGCTTACGGCTGGAGATGGTGGGGAAATAGTCCTGCTTCCCACCCACGGCTGTGCCGATGAAAAGGGTGCCGTCCTGGCCCTGCGAGGAGGGCACGATGACACCATACATGGTGCCTGTCTGGTTGACACTGGAGAGGTAATGCTCTTTCTTGTGAGTGGGCTCTACCAGGATAAACAGGTCGTCCTGTCGCATCAGCTTGCAGACTCCCTGGTAGAGGCTGCCACAGGCCAGCAGGCGGTTGTGGGAGTAGTCTATGAGCAGCAGTTTGTTAATGTTGTCAGTGGATGCTAAGGGCTCTGAGCAGGGCTGCACTATAAGAGGAGGGTAGCAGGCGTTGTTGTCGTACTCAGGACCTGTGTCGTGGGAGACCAGAAGTGTCAGGTTGGCAGACAGCTTGTAGATCCGGTTCACAGCACCAACATAGAGAACACCAGTGGTCTTGTGCACTGTCAGGTGGTTCAGGGTCCACTCTCTCCTCTCTGACTGGAAAGTGTTGACGGAATGATCTTGGCCCATTGCTAGAGAGATAGACATCAGGACCAACAGCCACCACGTCAGGGCCCATGACTGCTCCTTAGTACGGCCGCAGTAAGTGCATCCTATATCCAAACAGGTCCCCATCCCCATAGGGCTTCTAAGAGATGACAAGTTCAGACAAAATGTCTAGTGCTGTAGGGCAGGAATGAACAAGGCTGTACTCAGTCAGGCTGCACTCTAGTTGATATCCTCAACAACGGTCTTCACATCATCCTGAAATAGAAGATAAATAAACCGAACATGTTATAATAAAACTTTCATAAACCTTTAGCAAGGACTCATAAAACAGGGTTTTATTCATAAAATGTTTTGATTAAAATAATTATATGAATAACCTCCCTCCAATTTTACAAGGGTGACATTTTACAATGACAAGAGTTTTCCATTATTAAAAACAGGACTAAGAGATACAGCCCAGAGACAGCACAGAATCACACTGAAAAATAGCATCTTGAAACGGTTTCACCCTTGTTCTTCTGCTCTGCTTTCTCAGACACAACATACATCAACGGAACATGGAATTGCAGTAATCACTTCACAGTGTAGACCTCCATCCCCACTGCAATCAATACATTGGGCTAGATTAGCAGGAGAGGTGTTCTCTCTGCTTCCCCTATCTGAAGGGGCTCATTCTCTCTGTGAGGTGTTCTCTGCTTCCCCTATCTGCAGGATAGGATCCAAATGTATTATTATGCTTCCATGTATCCAGTTCCGTTTTCTTTATTCCCCTCCCTCTTGTTCTCCTAAATAGTCGAATCCTCCAGGAATTAGTCACTCTCTCCAGCGCGGCAGACATTCCTAAATTAATCAGGCTTTTTCCAGGGATGGCGAGAATCATTAGGGATTCAAAGTCAGGCAGCATCAACCCTTTTGCTTCCTCGGTTAATTTCATTAGCATAGTTTATGTAGATGTTTCAACCAGGAGAAAAACAATGACTCTAGAATATTGCATGGAATGGATGGATGGATGAGTGGATGGATGGATGGATGAGTAGATTGATGGATGAGAAAGGATTAGAGAAAGGAGAGTGAAAGCCTTGAAAAAACATGTTATGTAGGACTTTCTTTCTTTTCACAAGCTACTGATTATCATGTGTTTTATGCTTTAGTTTGAGTTCACATCTGTCTAAATTAAAACATTTCTCACATTGATTAGTCAAGATAACCTAGTTAGTCACTTTGGACCTGGAGAACAAATGGCACGTTTACCAGGCATCCTGTTTATATGAGTCCTTATTAATCTAGGGTAGGGAACATTGATCAACATTGATGAGGGAGAACTGGTGGCTCCATACTTGCACTCACTTCATCCCAGTCAATTATAGTAGTAATAAAAGTGCCATGCGCGAAGGAAAGGACTGTAAATTAGGAGTCCACATCTGCCTGCACTGCACCAGCTCCTTTCGTCTAAGTCCCAGCAACTCTGGAGGCTTAGCCAAGCTGGCTCTCTAAGGCTGTGGAGCCCCCACAAGCCACACACTATGTCCTATCTGATTCCAGACCAACAGCTCTCTACTGTAGCCTCTTTGCTTCACAAACCATTCACCTTCCCAGTAAAATGGTACGGAAGCATTTGGCCAGCTCAAAGCCTTTAGCTTGGAAAGAATTGCCTTCTTGGTCCTAGGTCCCCTTAAGATAGGAAAATAGATTATTTATCTCAATGAGACGTCCTGGTTAGAGTAAAGGTTAAATAAAAATGGTAATGTGTGTCCTAGAATTGGACAGAAGTGGCCATGGCTGCACTCCCTTGCTAACTACTAACAGGATGTCTGGCAGTGTATGTTGTGTATGAGCCAGGGAAGGGGGGGAAAGACAGGACTGGAGGATTGACACAGTGGTGTCTGGGATCTCTCCATCTCCACTCGTGTCTCATCTCCATCTGTCTCTGCCTCAAAGATATCAGGGGGGAAATCACTAGAGTGTTCCTTTTTCCTCTGGTCCCTTTGGCAGACAGACACACTTTGTGTATTCTTTCCCTGTTCTCTAAAACATACAACACATACCACCTTTGCCACCGGTGCTGAAAGAAATCCTAGGGGAAACACTTAACTGGCACCGACATTGCTGCCCTGTTCTGTTGCCATCCTTTCATCATGGAGTTCTTTGGTTGTTATACATGTCAGTTACAAATCTAAATGTTACACGGAAAATATCAAAACTCTATATCCAGATAAATAAATAAAATGTCACTGCCCTGGCAAGCTGTGCTGTGCTGTGCAGGATACACATAAAAGGTCAATCCTGTGGCTCCTGGGAGGGAGAGAAACAGGTGCTGACTGGAGATAGCTGCCTAGCAGAGCCTTAGGTACTAGCAGAGCCTTAGCTACTAGCAAAGCCTTAGCTACCAGCAGAGCCTTAGCTACCAGAAGAGCTTTAGCTACCAGCAGAGTCTTAGCTACCAGCAGAGCCTTAGCTAATACTGTAGCAGAGCCTTGGCTACTAGCAGGGCCTTGGCTACTAGCAGAGCCTTGGCTACCAGCAGAGCCTTAGCTACCAACCGAGCCTTAGCTACCAACAGAGCCTTGGCTACCAACAGAGCATTGGCTACTAGCGGAGCCTTAGCTACCAGCGGAGCCTTGGCTACCAGCAGAGCCTTGGCTACTAGCAGAGCCTTGGCTACCAGCAGAACCTTGGCTACCAGCAGAGCCTTGGCTACTAGCAGAGCCTTGGCTACCAGCAGAGCCTTGGCCACTAGCAAAGCCTTGGCTACCGTCGCTCTACCAAGCATTCGCTCTCCTTTGATTTGAATAAAGTTATCACATGTCCTTCTCCTGACAATCTCTCTCTCACATCTGCAGTAACTAGACATTCCTTATCTAGTTTCTATGCTAATATAATAACATGTTGTATTCAATTGGCCTTTGTAGTGAAACATTATGAATAATCTTAGCCTAGTGAATCTCCGGGCCCTGTTACATGATTCTCACACAGGTGTGAGCTGTAGCTCTGTTTTCTGTACATGCAGAAAATTAATTCCATTTTCTGCCCAAGCAAATGGATTGTCACAAATCACCCCCCCCCCCCCCCCCCCCCCCCACAGGAGTGCACCCCATTTCAAACCCTATTTTAAGCTCCCAGTTTACAATATCATGGGAGACCACCTTGAGTTGCTGTGTTCAGTGGTTTGGGAAAGCCATTATTTTATTGTAAATTATTACAATCCAAATCATATGACCAACTTCAGTGTTATGAACCTCAACATCATTTGCATTAAGATCTTAGTTGCGCCTCAAGTATTATGTCTGTGTCTGTGCAAAATGATATGTAATCCCTCAATTTTCATTGAAACCGTAAAGCTAAGGACAAATATTATAGAAACGACAAGGTGCAGCATAGTTCCTCAATACAGAGACCAACAGAGGTGAATTCAGTGTTGTGAAGATCAAGCCAAACCTTCTATAGAGAATAACAAGATGGGCCAGAAGCAGGAAGTAACAGCAGTCTATCGATTTATTTTCTGCTGGATTCAGTCATGTTTGAGGCGTGCAATGCAGTCACACTGCTCTGTGTTTACCCTGGATTATAGGGACAGCTCCTTGCTGGCTGCAGCCCTCCCTGCTGAATACACTGCCTTGCCAGTCAGACACACTCCTGCCAACGCCAGCCTTAGCCCCAGACATGACTCATTCACACACACTCATTGAAAAACATGCTCAGGCCTCTGGGGATGCCAGGCTATGGTGGAGGGCACCAATCCGAGTCAAAATGGCATGCCATGCCACCATGTTTAATTCGACCTTAAGACCTCCACCAAGGGGTGTGCCTATGTTTTCAGCCTTCATTGGAGTACATTGGCTCGGCATTCTGGCATAAACTCTGCAGTGTGTTATTATGTGTGATTCATTGGAGGGTAACCGTCTGTGACCATACATAAACATGATTTAAAATGATCACAGAAATATGTCTCCTTCTTTCCCTCTGTGCACTTTATGCACAGTGCGTATTGTGCTTTATATCTCAGGAATGTGTTCCATTTGCAGCAGCCTCTGAGGCTCGTGCTGGGCCCAGGCTGATAACGTGTGAGAGGATTGGAAACAGGCAGCACACTGTGACACCATCTTTCAGGCTGCAGGACAGACACAGTGCTCTCACACTGAGGCAACAATAGAGTTGTGTCCTTTCATCAGATGTGATGAATACTGTGTCCCTTGTGGCCATGTCTGATCAGGCTGGACAAGACAGAGTATTAACCCAGTATGGAGGCACAGGGACAGGACTGGATGTGATCTAGTTATATCAAACCTCCAGAGTATTGCTGTACATCTGTGTTTTGCAATCCTAGGTTTTAGGGTGGAATATCAGGGGTTTTGACAATTGAGAGAAAAATTACGTATTTACCTGATTTATTTGATACGAATTGTTAACCATTAATATTTAACTAATAGTAAGACATTTCTGTCCTGCTAGTGTCTGTGTTTTTATGGTCTCCACTCTAGTTCTCTGCAGCTAATCTGGGCGTATGGTCACTAGAGATGGCTTGAGCTGACAAATGAGTTAAAGACTGCATTTCATAGACAAGAATGTGTTTTACTAGAGATAGCTTAGGAGTAGAACAATCCCTAATTGTCTCAAAATCATCCTTGCATCTGGGAAACTAAGCCAGGGAGGGGTTAAGACAGATAACGACAGGATGAACCCAGAGTGGCTTCTGATGCCCCAATCTGCATGGGACGGGTGGAACCAACCATGACTAAGCATACTTAGTGTCATGCGATATAAAGGTTAGGTTACTCGGTCCAACACTCAAGGGTGTTGGGTGGACCAGCCTCATTATTGCAATAATTAATTGATATTGAATAAAGATGATTGTTTGAAGAAATGACAAAGTCTCACTTGATTGGAATATTCCACCACACAAAACCTTTACTAAGCCATATAACCATGAAGACAACTTCATCCCTTCTAGAGCTTATGTCGATGCATTATGTGCAGTATATTGTCATGTCCCCACATCTGGGTCAGTCTGCACAATGGGACACTGCGGAAATGTCTCATGCCCCTCAAAATGGCAATCATTTAATCATGGGCTAAATCACAAAGCCTGACGGGATATCTTGGTCTTGGGGTCCGCAAATCCATGTGGACGAGTCATAGGGGGAGGGGGAAATTGTAAACATTACACATGAATGAACTGGGAGGATGCCAGCCCCAACAGAACTTGACTTCCAAATGAATAAATGAAGGCAATTAGTAGATCTGTTTACAATGATGCAGAGACAGAAGTAGGTCATACATGTTGGAGATGGGGGGGAGAGCGAGCCAGAGAGCCAGAGCTGGAGGCTGACACTGGTATCTATAGTGAGGGGTAGAGGAATAAGGACATGAAAATGCCGTCTTTAATAATGATGACATTTAAATGAATGTCAGATTTAATCACAAGGGACCTGTGAGGTTTATGGTAAAATAAATGTTTTGTGACCACTCCTCTGTGTCTTATTTGTGTTCTCATTGGAGGGCCAGGCCCGGGGCTATGGATTCTGCTTTTATTGGTCTTCTTACAAACCCACATTCAGCCCTCAAATGGCTACAATGACATATGGATGTTCATTTAAAACTCACGATACTGTGATTATTGGACAGGCCTACAAGCAGTGAATTCTACCAGATTTAGTGACCATTTGCCTCTTCAAATCAATTCAGGTGTCATGACTTCCGCCGAAGTCGACTCCTCTCCTTGTTCGAGCGGCTTTCGGCGGTCGATGTCACCGGTTTTCTAGCCATCGCCGCTCCATTTTTCATTGTTCCATTTGTTTTGTCTTGTTCCCTGCACAACTGGTTTTCATTCCCTAATCACACTGCATGTATTTATTCCTCTGTTCCCCTCCATGTCTTTGTGTGAAATTGTTTATTAGTATGAGTAAAATAATAATTAAATGTATTTTATATCAATTGTGTTGTTTAGTGAACAATTCTCAGACTGCTAGCTTTAGAGACCAAGCATTAAAAACCATAAAACATCACTCAATCAATCCAAAAATATTACGGTTGTAAAAACCACAGGGTAGTGAACCAAGCTAGGGGAAAGGAAACTCTTCAAGCATATTGTCAAAACATAATCAGTGACCTCTGACAGTGATTGGCATTAGGCACAGCAGTAAAACTTAAATTGCTGCAACACTGCAGAATTCTGAGTCCGCATGGAAATATAGAGCTTCCCAACATTGCCATAGTCAGATTCACTCATCAATTCCCTTCCCTGGGCTCTGTCTTCAGTACATTTCACTGTGGATCTCTACTGACTAATGGTGACCTGAAACAGGCTCTTTGAATCAGGGAGCGCTCATGTTGCATGAATGATGAGAATCAAAGGGGAAAGTCAAAGTGACCTCCAGCACTCTGATGAAAACCTGTGCAGCCCAAGTGCAATACCAGGTCTTCTATAATTCAACATTCAGTGAAAGACAGAGCAAGTCTATATGCCGCTAAATCACCCCCATCGGTAATGACATTTAAGGGACTTAAAAAGAACAAGGGAAAGAGCACGGCTACGAGTGCACTGTTGGCATGACAGCTGAGAGGACTAGGGAATAAGGCTAATGAAATACGAGCTCTCTTCCCCAGTGTGGTTTGGGCAGGGACAAGGAACATCTATAGAGTTCTGTTTGGATATGCTCTCTCACTGTTCCCGTAGATTACCAGCTAGTTACAACATTAGTCTATTCCTGCCTTGAGTGTATTTTTTTTTATATAGCTTACGACATCCTACATTTATTGTAACTGTCCCTGTAGATCAGCTATATTCGTCTCAGTCAGTTACAGTATGACTGGGTGTGTAGTATGCTATACTGTGTAAGCTTTGATGGCGTCAATCATTCAGGATAGAAAAGCCAAACATAGTAGTGAAAGATGTTGCTCTCTGAAATTATAGACAGTAGACTTCCATATACAAAGTGCACTTCCATGTACAGAGTACAGTATATGAGGGGGAAATAACATGCACAATGGAAAGAACATATGAAGTGGCAAATTCACACACACCCTTTTTTACCTTCTGTTGCTGTGTTAGCTGACTAGCTGCTGTTATCTCACCTGTTGTTTTAGCTAGCTCTCCCAATCAAGACCTGCAATCACTTTATGCCTTATTGTATGTCTCCCTCAAATATCAATATGCCTTGCATACTGTTGTTCAGGCTAGTTATCATTGTTTTGGTTTGCAATGGACCCCGTAGTTCCACTCTCCGTACCTCTGATACCTCCTTTGTCCCACCCCCCACACATGCGGTGACCTCACCCATTGAGACCAGCATGTCCAGAGATACAACCTCTCTTATCATCACCCAGTGCCTGGGCTTGCCTCCGCTGTACCTTTGCCCCACCATACCCTGGTCTGCACATTATGCCCAGAATCTATTCTACCACGCCCATAAATCTGCTCCTTTTATTCCTTGTCCCCAACGCTCTAGGTGACCAGTTTTGATAGCCTTTAGCCGCACCCTCATCCTACTACTCCTCTGTTCCTGTGGAGGTAAACCCAGGCCCTGCATGTCCCCAGTCACCCTCATTTGTTGACTTCTGTGATCGAAAAAGCCTTGGCCTCATGCATGTCAACATCAGAAGCCTCCTCCCTAAGTTTGCCTTACTCACCGCTTTAGCACACTCTGCCAACCCTGATGTCCTTGCCGTGTCCGAATCCTGGCTTAGGAAGGCCACCAAAAACTCTGAGATTTCCATACCCAACTATAACACTTTCCGTCAAGATAGAACTGCCAAAGGGGGAGGAGTTGCAATCTACTGCAGAGATAGCCTGCAAAGTTCTGTCATACTTTCCAGGTCTATGCCCAAACAGTTCGAACTTCTAATTTTAAAAATTCATCTCTCCAGAAATAAGTCTCTCACTGTTGCCGCCTGCTACCGACCCCCCTCAGCTCCCAGCTGTGCCCTGGACACCATCTGTGAATTGATCGCTCCCCATCTAGCTTCAGAGTTTGTTCTGTTAGGTGACCTAAACTGGGATATGCTTAACACCCCGGCAGTCCTACAATCTAAGCTTGATGCCCTCAATCTCACACAAATCATCAAGGAACCCACCAGGTACAACCCTAAATCCGTAAACATGGGCACCCTAATAGACATTATCCTGACCAACTTGCCCTCCAAATACACCTCTGCTGTCTTCAATCAAGATCTCAGCGATCACTGTCTCATTGCCTGTATCCGCCACGGGTCCGCGGTCAAACGACCACCCCTCATCACTGTCAAACGCTCCCTAAAACACTTCTGCGAGCAGGCCTTTCTAATCTACCTGGCCCGGGTACCCTGGAAGGATATTGACCTCATCCCGTCAGTTGAGGATGCCTGGTCATTCTTTAAAAGTTACTTCCTCACCATATTAGACAAGCATGCTCCGTTCAAAAAATGCAGAACCAAGAACAGATATAGCCCTTGGTTCACTCCAGACCTGACTGCCCTCGACCAGCACAAAAACATCCTGTGGCGAACTGCAATAGCATCGAAGAGCCCCCGCGATATGCAACTGTTCAGGGAAGTCAGGAACCAATACACGCAGTCAGTCAGGAAAGCAAAGGCCAGCTTTTTCAAGCAGAAATTTGCATCCTGTAGCTCTAACTCCAAAAAGTTCTGGGATACTGTAAAGTCCATGGAAAACAAGAGCACCTCCTCCCAGCTGCCCACTGCACTGAGGCTAGGTAACACGGTCACCACTGATAAGTCCGTGATAATCGAAAACTTCAACAAACATTTCTCAATGGCTGGCCATGCCTTCCTCCTGGCGACTCCAACCTTGGCCAACAGCCCCGCCCCCCCCACTGCTACTCGCCCAAGCCTCCCCAGCTTCTCCTTTACCCATATCCAGATAGCAGATGTTCTGAAAGAGCTGGAAAACCTGGACCCATACAAATCAGCTGGGCTTGACAATCTGGACCCCCTATTTCTGAAACTGTCCGCCGCCATTGTCGCACCCCCTATTACCAGCCTGTTCAACCTCTCCTTCGTATCATCTGAGATCCCCAAGGATTGGAAAGCTGCCGCGGTCATCCCCCTCTTCAAAGGGGGAGACACCCTGGACCCAAACTGTTACAGACCTATATCCATCCTGCCCTGCCTAGCTAAGGTCTTCGAAAGCCAAGTCAACAAACAGATCACTGACCATCTCGAATCCCACCGTACCTTCTCCGCTGTGGAATCCGGTTTCCGAGCCGGTCACGGGTGCACCTCAGCCACGCTCAAGGTACTAAACGATATCATAACCGCCATCGATAAAAGACATTACTGTGCAGCCGTCTTCATCGACCTGGCCAAGGCTTTCGACTCTGTCAATCACCATATTCTTATCGGCAGACTCAATAGCCTCGGTTTTTCTAATGACTGCCTTGCCTGGTTCACCAACTACTTTGCAGACAGAGTTCAGTGTGTCAAATCGGAGGGCATGTTGTCCGGTCCTCTGGCAGTCTCTATGGGGGTACCACAGGGTTCAATTCTCGGGCCGACTCTTTTCTCTGTATACATCAATGATGTTGCTCTTGCTGCGGGCGATTCCCTGATCCACCTCTACGCAGACGACACCATTCTGTATACTTCCGGCCCTTCCCTGGACACTGTGCTATCTAACCTCCAAACGAGCTTCAATGCCATACAACACTTCTTCCGTGGCCTCCAACTGCTCTTAAACGCTAGTAAAACCAAATGCATGCTTTTCAACCGTTCGCTGCCTGCACCCGCACGCCCGACTAGCATCACCACCCTGGACGGTTCCGACCTAGAATATGTGGACATCTATAAGTACCTAGGTGTCTGGCTAGACTGCAAACTCTCCTTCCAGACTCATATCAAACATCTCCAATCCAAAATCAAATCTAGTCGGCTTTCTATTCCGCAACAAAGCCTCCTTCACTCACGCCGCCAAACTTACCCTAGTAAAACTGACTATCCTACCGATCCTTGACTTCGGCGATGTCATCTACAAAATAGCTTCCAATACTCTACTCAGCAAACTGGATGCAGTTTATCACAGTGCCATCCGTTTTGTTACTAAAGCACCTTATACGACCCACCACTGCGACCTGTATGCCCTAGTCGGCTGGCCCTCGCTACATGTTCGTCGTCAGACCCACTGGCTCCAGGTCATCTACAAGGCTATGCTAGGTAAAGTGCCGCCTTATCTCAGTTCACTGGTCACGATGGCTACACCCACCCGTAACACGCGCTCCAGCAGGTGTATCTCACTGATCATCCCTAAAGCCAAAACCTCATTTGGACGCCTTTCCTTCCAGTTCTCTGCTGCCTGTGACTGGAACGAATTGCAAAAATCTCTGAAGTTGGAGACTTTTATCTCCCTCGACAACTTTAAAAATCTGCTATCCGAGCAGCTAACCGATCGCTGCAGCTGTACATAGTCCATCTGTAAACTACCCACCCAATTTACCTACCTCACCCCCATACTGCTTTTATTTATTTACTTTTCTGCTCTTTTGCACACCAGTATCTCTTCTTGCACATGATCATCTGATGATTTATCACTCCAGTGTTAATCTGCTAAATTGTAATTATTCGATTTATTGCCTACCTCATGCCTTTTGCACACATTGTATATAGATTCTCTTTTTTCTACCATGTTATTGACTTGTTTATTGTTTACTCCATGTGTAACTCTGTGTTGTTGTCTGTTCACACTGCTATGCTTTATCTTGGCCAGGTCGCAGTTGCAAATGAGAACTTGTTCTCAACTAGCCTACCTGGTTAAATAAAGGTGAAATAAAAAAAGAAAATAAACAAAATATGGACACGCACACAAAGCCAACAACAACTGATTCAGAACAAGCCTGTATGTTTCCTCAGCTTCCCTCTACTGGCCCATATGGCTGTGTAGGGATCAGGATGCCAAGGATGGAGGTAGCTGGCACAAAAAATTGCGATCAAAGAAATTACAACGCAAAGAGAGCAGCTGCTACCTTCACTGCTGACAAATCACTGGGAGCCCAGAAAGAAACAGGGAAGAGGAGAGACAATACATGGTGTCTACTATTCACAACTTCACCCCTGGAGACTCTGGTGCATCCTCATTTAATGCCCAGTGAAAATAAGACCAAGGAGGTGGGACACAGCCAGAGCCCTGCAAATAAAAGCATCTGCTCCTACAGCTTAGCTTCTTCCATCCTGCCCCTAACTTTAACCTACATTGAAACTCTGCACTAATGCCCGAGTCAGTGGCACGGTACAGGGAATAAAAACATAGAGACTGACTTACTGCACAAATCATGTTCCCCTAAATACTTAATTGCTTCCTCCTCACATTATATGTTTGACACTGCCAAGTCCCATCCTATAGAGTACTATATGCCTTTATGTCTGCTCTTATCTCTTAGTTCTCAACCCTGCTCATCTATTCAATGTCCTGTCATTACCTCATAGGTCTCTAGAAGCACAAGCATTTCGCTACACTCACATTAACATCTGCTAACCATGTGTATGTGACGAATAACATTTGATTTGATTTCTCTCACTAATGAATCTGTGGCTCTCGCCTATTGTCTAAAAAGCTCAATCATTTACACTAGCACAATGCCATCTCACAAAGTGCCAGGGATTACAAATCAACATGGAAGTAGCCTGTAGGAGAACATCCAGTACAACAGCACTGTGACAGCAGCATTTACATTGAAAATATGGATAACAATCTGGAGGCGTCATGCCATATTGCATGCAGTGTACTGCCAATGGTACCACCTGGCAGGTGAACTCCCTGTATGCCTCCACCTATATCTCTCCTCCTACACTCTCCACTAAACTCTCTACACTTTGAATAGACACGTACAGTCTTTTGACCTCTATGCTGGCTTTCAGACACCCCTAAATAAACAGGTACTTGATGGAGGACGGAGGAGAGAAGAAAACAGCTACAGGCCATGTTTGTTCATTTGGGGGATTGTATTTATCTTTCTCACTCTCATACTCTCACTCTCTCTTTCTCTGTCTGTCTTTGTGACGTTCCCCCTTTCGCATACGCAAAAGTGTGTACACTCGCTCATGCACATACATACAGTACATACATATGTACATACATACACACTAGCCAACATGAGGGCCCTCCTCCCCTTCCTCCTCAGGCTATAGCATCTGAGCTGTCGTGTTTCATCAGTTTCTCCGTGGGCAACGGGAGGGGTCTCCAGCTCTGGGTAGTGAGCTGATGTGCAGTCACACACCGTGTAATTGTCTTACAAACACTAATTTGCCTGACTTACCTCTGCAAATAGAGTGCAGGGCATTGCCGCTGACCCACATTGCTCCTGATGATGTTTGGATCACACAACAACCATATTTATTATCAACATTTGATCAGGCTATTACTCCACACGAAAATATCATAATGTGAGTTTAGTGAATGTGCCTCCTGTTATCTATAATCATTTTAAAATGGGGAACCATGACACCTCGGTAAAGAACACACTAGCCAGTGTTGCAATGTTAAATCAAAAAATATGAAGAGAACTCATGACTGATGAGAGGCAATGAAAACAAGGTCAGTAGATTAGAGAAATTTATGCTGCAGGAAATAGCCCTCTTTTTACCATTACAAAGAATGATATAGAGATACAGTAATAGAAGCAATCCAGAGAAACCTCTAAAGGAAAACGCAATCTCATTATATGACAGTAGGCCTACAGTAATAAAAAATGAACTAAAATAAAGACCTATTTAAATTCTAAAATTAGCAGGCAACTGATAAAGCTACTGGCCTGGCATTAGCGATCCAACAGAGAGAAGTCAATCTCTCTCTCTGTGAGAAGCTTTACAGCTCTGGTGGGACCATCTGAATAAATGCCAGTCCAACTGGCCAGTGAGATAAGCACGAGCGTAGAGAGCACAGAGAGCACACCAAGAGCCCTGGGTTCATCTGGTTTGCATGACTAGGAGAGTCTAAAAGGCAACAAATCCAATCCCCCTTCCAAACACACAGACAGAACAAAGATGAGATGAGCTTGGTCAATAGCATTGTGAAGTTTGCACTGCAGCTGCTGTTTAGGCTTAAAGGAGCAGTTCACTATTTTACAACATGATCTTAGATGGTTCCTCACCCTGAAAGTAGTCTATGAGCCAAGAAAAACTACAAGAGAAAAAACTGTTCAGTTTTCTTTAAACAGCCACTACAAACTTCAGCTAACCTTAGCCACCACAAGCTAATAATGAATGGAAGTGATGGGGGCATGTGAGTATGTTTTTTTTTTTTAAAGTCCACATCACTTGAAATCAATTCAAATAAACTCCATATTTGGTTTGATGTTACTTAAAGGTGATTTTGCCATTTAAAAAAAACATGATCACGTGCCCCCATCCAACACAATCTCACACTAACTTTGTGAAAATTATGTACATTTTTTTTACTACATATTTGTGTGTTTTTGTGTGGCTTAATTTGTGTGAAAATACACACATTTTGTGCGACTTCATTCAAAGGAAAATACATTTTTGGGGGGCAAACTTCAGTACAATCTTTTGAGCAATCTATTGGAGCAATGCATTCTGGGCGATGGTGTTCTACACTGACTTTTTTTGTGTATTTATATAAAAGACAAACGTGTTAACAACACAATATTGTTAATCAACCAGGTTGTCACTGAAATACTTATAATAGTAGCCTTACTTTTTTATATTAATGCCAATGCTGTTTTCTATGTTTGTTTGTTAATACTTTGGGATACTAATGCAATGTCAGATTTTATGAGGGTTGCCAGATTTGAGAAGAATAAGCTGTATTTGTCAGTTTTTTTGTGGTATCGATGAAGGTATTTGTTTGGAGAATCCGGATACATTTTCATGATGGGAAAGTAATTAATCAATAAATGTGGGGAAACAGAAGACCTGAAAAACAAATCTGTTAATGTTTAATTCCCTTTGTGCAACATGGTATTTGCAACTGTAACGAGTCTGGACTATGATCAATTAAGCCATATCAATGCAGTTAAACAGGTTTATGTAAAATAATGAATTGTGTTGGCTTAAACTTATGGCACTTCCAAGGCCGCTTCATTATGACTACTACGGTTGTGTCAATCATGTTATATACTTTATAAATGTTTTTATTTAACTAGGCAAATCAGTTAAGAACTATTTCTTATTTACAATGACAGCCTACCCTGGCCAAACCCTCCCCTAACCCAGATGACGCTGGGCCAATTGTGCGCCGCCTTATGGGACTCCCGATCATGGCCGGTTGTGATACAGTGATGCCTCTAGCGCTGCGATTCAGTGCCTTACAGGCTGACTACACCGTTGCAAAATATATTTAGAAATCTATGTTATTCAATTATTGCACCCACACTGCTCGAGCGCGTCAACGAGCATCTGCGTTGCCAAGGGCTAAAATAGAAATCAGTTATATTTCTGACGCAGATCGTGCTGCAAGTCCTGCCTCTCCCATCTCCTTATTGGTTTATAGAAGCAGGTAACCACGTGCCATCGCCTCATTGGTTATACCAACGTGGGTGACTGAAAGACGAACGAGGTGCACCTAATTTATGAAAGTTGCCAATCGCAATATAAAGTCAAGAGAAGAAAAAGCCTGGAAGGAAGAGAGATAACTAGAAAGGATTCGGTTGACTGTTTTATGTCTGGATTAATTGTCGGAGTAGAGGACCTTGTGCATTTCAGGTAAAATAACAACTCAATGTTTATATCCCAGGACAAATTAGCTAGCAACTGCAAGCTAGCTAGCTAAATTGCCATAAATGTTTAATGCTTTTCGACCTGTCCCCAAATTAATGTAATTGGTTCAGAGTTTGTTTTTATATTTTAAGCTGCGTGTCGTGATCGCGTTTGGTGTGGAGGGACAAAATAAATGTATGCACAATGGCGCACACTCGCAGCTGGTTTGGGTTCCGTTTTAGACTGCTGCACCACTCGGGAGCCCGATGGGCGAGGCTATTGTAAGCTAAGATTTCTATTGTAAACTAAGATTTCATGGCAACGGCCGTTAAGAGCTCACCTCGCCACGTATGAGCCCTGGTTAGAGTTCCTGTTACAGCTTTCACTTTCTTACGCTAGATTGGTGGCTGCGTTGGGATCACATCCAGCTCACGTCTAGTTATGTGATCTAGTGGTGGGAAGCATTCTGTTTTTCAACATTGTGTTGGGTGTAATTACACTGATATATCTAGTGAACAATGGATAAGCAGCAATGGGCATGACAGATAGAAGTAGTCACTACAGGTGTGATCAAGCCTTACATCAAAGTTGCCTGAAGCTGAATGGAAAGTGCTATGCACTGACCAGTTATTCAGAAGAAAATCCTCTGTGACTGTCTATTTTACATAAGTTAACTTACCAGTGTGGACCCAAAACAAACACATTCTACACATTTACAAACGACCTGTTTAAAGTGTTATTACAACCATGGTGTTCTTTTGTTACTGAAGCTTAAATATAAAATAACCTGACAATGATCCACATCACATGGGTAGACAAATGATATGTGTGTTATGCAACAAAACACAACTATCCTTTTTATGGATGTAAACCAGTAATATGAATAACTTTGATCCATCCTGTTCTGATCTAATGAGATGGATGTAGGCTTTTCTACAGCCTAGAATCAAGACCTTTCCCAGTCATGAAGGACGAAGCTAGGCCCCTCTTGGTTCTCATTGGCGAAGACTGAACTCAAGTTAAGGGTTATACGTCAGGGTTATACCTCTCCTATACCACTTTGCCCATAGGTTGTAAATAAACCCGTTTTATGCTGATTCAATTTGCATGATTATTATAGGGCTGTGAAACCCATAGCTGAATGGCTTCACACTGAGCCTTTCTCACTGGAAATTGCTGCTGGTATTTAACATAGCATAGGGTTAGGGTATTTCATTCATTTCAGACTCTCCTATACCACTATTCCCGACATCTATGCAAAATAATTCATACAAAAGTCAAAGGTTGGCTATAACATGAGTACAAACAGAGTGTGTGTAAGTGTTTGTGTGCATGTGTGTATTATGGTGTGTATTATAATTTCCCATCATAAAAAAGTATCTCCATTCCCCAATCAAATACCTTAATTGATACGACAAAATTGAAATCTGGCAACCCTCATAAAATTCGACATAGCCTTGTATTAAATTCAGTATGAAAGAAATGGTGTAATGTACACAAAAAAGTGTAGCCTTGTATTAAATGCATTTGTGTAATGTAGGCCCCACGAAATATGAAATGTGTTAGGAAGAAAATCATGCCATACATAGAAAAGGCCTTTCTGACTACAAGTGCACCAGTATCCCGAAGTATTAAGTGGAAACAAGCATAGAAAACAGTATTGGCATTAATAAAAATTAACAATTTAAGGCTACTATTATATTATAATTATTTTGGTGACAACCTGGTTAATGAATACTATTGGGTTGTTAAGGATGCACATTTTGATGTATGCCCATTTGAGCATGATTAGGATGATGAGAATGATGATGATAGGTCTCATAAAAGGGTCTTCAGGTTGTGTGTGCCTATTGCTGCTGCTGCCTAAACCCAGAATCCCTGACAGTTGTCAATCATAAGTAACTTGCATGCCTCAAAAATACAGAGGTGATGCCTCTATAGAGAAATATGTCCACGATTTTGCACCACCACAAAATAGCGATTCAGTAGGAAATGTATCACAATATGACATACTACAGGCAGTCAGATAGCCTATTCTATCTCTATATAAAGAACTCATGAAGCATGAGTACTAGATGCGTTGGTACCCCATCAGCTGCTTGCTGAGTGGGAGAACTAGAGGATATCACAGTAAATGCAATTCAATTTAACCTGACTTCTACGGAATGGTTACCATTGTCTACATCCTGAAAGATCCTGAAAGAATATACCTGTATGTAAATACATGTGGAAAGAATATACATGTATGTAAATCCCTTCAAACAATAAGAATGTAGATCATTTATTTTGGACGCGCGGGTTTATCATTTCACTGCGTCCTGAGCGCGCGAAGTAATAACCCAACTTTTCCATTTCATCCTCTCATGAGCTGCAGTTATCAATGTTAGTATGGTACTCACCTTGAAATGTAAAAAGGCACAGTCATGATGTGTCTGGTGTGCTAAATGAATAAAGAACCTGCTGAATGTAGTGTCCTTCCTTTGGTGTTGGAAAATGTCCCACAATGGCACCGTCAGCTGTAAAGCGCGCTATGTCCATATGCCGACAAAAAAACACTCAGGATGCGATTATCATTCTCATTTATCAGGCTGGAACAGTTATCTGATCTCTCATTTTATTCATGGAAATTTAGCCCTACATGTGTTCTAAACTCGCATCCCTAATTCAACATCAATAATTTTCTCGTTGCCACATTTCAAAAGACTCGTTCACGTTTCAATTCGGTGTTTCAATGCCGGTGGTAGGCTTCAAGATAGGACTCTCATCAGTTCACTTGCATCTCACGTACAGTGTGCTGTTCAAACCCAACCTTCCTCGCGTCATCCTTTGGAAAGGGCTCAATGTCTTTTTCCTTGAACTGACAGTGAACGTTAGTTGGCTTCCTCTTTAAAATATGAGGAATTTGTGCCTATAGGGAATTTCAGACTGTTGTTATTGGACCATTTTAATGAAGAATGTGTAGTTTTTTTATGATTGTGTTTTTATTTTCATATAGTGTTATGTATAATAACGTATGTTTGAATGTGTATATGGATGTGTAGTTGAATGTGCATATTGTATTTTGATGTGTATTGTTGTGCTAAATAGAGCTAATCTTGGAAAGAAACCTTGGTCTCAGCATTAACAAAATGTCGATTTGATGCTTTCACATTCACACACTGTGCTCTATTGCACTTTTTTTTAATAGTTACAACCTACTAGAAAAAAACTGTCTGAATCAACGTTGTTTCCATGTCATTTCAACCAAAACATTCAGTGTGATGACATTGAAACAATGTGGAAAGCTGATTGGATTTGCGAAAAGTAATCAACCGGGTGACATTTCTTATTGATTTCACATTGAATTCACATTAGTTGACAACCCAACCAAATGTAAATCAAAACTAGACATTGGACTGACATCTGTGCTCAGTGGGAAAAGCAAGAAACATTGCACACTGCAACATTATCATTCATAAAAATGTGTTTTACTCTATTCTCCATGTACCCTTGGAGATTTAAATGTCAAATTTCCCTTTTAAACACTGACATCTATAGGTTCAATGCTGCAACCACACTCTTTCAATTAATTAGTTCTCTTTTCTTCTAGCTGCCTGAAAATCTAACTAGTAGAGAACACATCCAGAATATCTCATTTGCAAATGTACATATGCATTCTACCCCTGAGTAAATGTTGTTGTAATGATAACATTCCTTGTGAAGTTATCCTGCTATAGACACAGCCTGGGCTGGTAAAGGAACTAACCTAACAATATTCATTAAATACAGAATAAGGTCACCTTATATTACAAAACCAATCATTTTGATTAATAAATAGGCAGTAGGTGCCATTGTATACTCTTCAAAGTCAAATCCAGAGTATGTTGACCAGAGACCTGCTCACATTGCTGAAAAGCGCAGAAGGCCTTTCTGACAGTTTTCCTGGGGGCAGTAGCAAAGCCTGTCAGACGGCCAGCTGCCTGGCCCTCATTATCCAGCGGTTGACATGTGGAGATGTCAGACCCACTACCTGGTGGTTCTGAGCGGCCCGAGGTGGCCAGTGGGCTGGCTGGACTCCCCCATAGCAGTACAGATGGCAAGTACTTCCCACTGGCCTTCACAGGTGATCTGGCCGTTAGCCCCAATTACACAGAGAAAAACACACGAAAGACAGGGCCCTCTAAAAACATAAAGGTTTCAGAACAGTCAGATTTGTTCAGTACATAGCTGCTTTTCAAAGTGACAAGACAGTGAATGCTTTATGATTTATAATTATTTTGCCCAATAAAGTGATCATGCTGGTTATTAGTATTTGCTATCAGTAATGATATATCTGCCATATAAAGCATTGTTCAGATGTATTCATTATCAGTTGTATGCCTTTGCTTAGGGCCCTAATAACAGACATAGCCAGAAATGATGCAATCTACTTCATGGAAATTACCATAACAACACAACACTGTGGAGAAACGCATTGGGGAGGCGTATACACATGGAATAGTATTGAACTGACTGGCTGCCCAATCAAGCTGTCAAAGCAGATGGATAATAAGAACAAAAACCTATAAAACCAACTGAGCTGTTACAACTTTGCTTTAAAATGAATGAGACAGAGGATTGCTAAACAAACACACTGAATTAGTTTCACACTTTGTTCATTTCACATCCATTATCTTCGGATTATAACAAAACATTTATCAAAATGACACTTGAATCTTGAGCTCGAAAACAATTATCTTTGGTCACTCAAACGTGCTGAGACTTACTTAAAAAGGAATGTAGGCCTACTTTAATAAACTTGATAACCAAATGCAAGTACCAAGCAGGAAGATGTACTGTACTGCCATGTTTGAAAACACTTGTACTGCGGTCATTGTAGATGGTAATACCTTAAGGGGACAAAGTTTTTACTGTTGGCTGCCTAGTAAATGTGCACTGTGTAGTATTTAGTTTGCATTATTTACAGCTACATATGACATTTCTATATTTATGAATCTGCCTTACGGGACGCAAAGATCTTACCACATCAGAGAGAACCAGAACCATATGTATTACATTATGACTTTTTAGAAAACTGAAGTTAGAGAGTAAGACATCCTCAATTTGAATACATCTGTAAATACTCTTTGTGGAAAACTTACCTACAGTAGTACTAGTTTGATACTCTGAGTGATACCCCTCCTTGTGTCTACAGATTTACCATACTCAATTACAACAGTGTGCAATGTTAGTCGACTCACGTTTTTTCCATTTTAGAATTCGGCATCTTAATCCATCTTCATGTTATTACCCCCATTAACTCCAGAGCCATTCTCAGGATCATGACCCTCACTGAGAGAGGAAATAGAGAGCGAACCAATTATCTGTGAATGTGATATGCAAACATCCTCCCCTCCCATCACTCATGCATTTTCAACAGCTGACATTTGCTGACATTTTGTGCCCAGCAAAGAAGTAAATAAAGATGTGAGGAAGGTAATGAAACATTAGATGCATTCATTCTGTGTGAAGTGTTCCTGAATGGCTGGAGTAATGGCATCACTTTTCTCCTGCCATTCATAACCCATTTATGGTACACAAACACTCATCATTCAATGTTGGAGATACAGTAGCTGGCAAGAAGCTACGTGTCAAAAAGGTAAGGTTGACTTGATACTTTTTTCCCACTTCAACCTGTACTTTATCCTTTCATAACTCTTTCATCAACATGTTCCATTCACCTCCTATCCTCTGGGTTTGAGCAATGATGCTGATGAGTCCTACTGTGATCTCCTACCTGGGTCTGGAGGTCATTCCCTGGTGAACAGGTGGACTAGAACAGAGCAGCCAACTCAGCACATCTTCACATCCTGCAGAGTGGTATGTGATCAGAGGCAAAATGCTTTTGGTGACCAGCCCACTGCACATGGTTCAGTTCTATCCACAATGTTGAGAACGGTTTGAATACTTTTTCTTGTACTTTCAGATCATATCCATTCATATTTTTGCAGAACACACTTTTTGTTCCTGTTTGTATGTCCAAGGAGGTTGGTATATGTTGTGAGTTAGGAAGGTAGGTTCTTTTAAAAGTTGCTCTTCCATTATAAACTAACAACATCCATCCCATACCTTTTCAAATGGGACTTGAATGTGATTGACCTTCTTTCCTGGAATTCATTTGCATCTTGCTTATTGGATAAAAGAAAATGCGTCTGCCTGGTAAATTGGCCCTTTTTGTGAATATAAGATATATGAAAATATTCAACAGGAATTAGGGCAACACACCTCAGGGCTGCAAATTAATGAGGTGAGAAGATGGGTCCTCTGGTTTAAAGAACTTGGCTATGTTGGAAAAGTAATGGAAGGGAAGCAGCTCTCTGTAAAGCCTCATTTAACCTCCATCTCCCTTCATTGAGTTTTAAAATTGCTCCACTGCAAATAGTGCCAAAGGTCCGCCAGAGAAATCTGAAAGCAGAGGAGTTGGACGAGATTATGATTTTGTGCTGTTTAGAAGAAGTATGGCGCAGAATTAAAAACCTTCTACCTACTACAGTACCTACAGTTTGACAAAAGACTCTGAGCCTGACAAGGAGGTCAGACCTCGGCACCGTCACAGTACTATGTTCAACCTCAATGGCTCTCACCCTTAGCCTTTTTAGAAGATTATTTTACTGCTCCATAATTGAAGTCCACCCAACAAATAAAGAAAGAGAAAGAAAGAAAATCCATGGTCACTCTAAAGCAGGGTTCCCCATCTGGCAGCCTGCCAGCAAATCAGCTCCAAGTGATCTTACATTTTGGATTTTTGTTCCAAAGTTTCACACGCATAGTAGAGAGATGAATGTGATCGTATAGAAATTTAAGCAAGGTTTGAAATGATAAGTCAAATGTTATATCTGTTTGGGCAGTCTACAAATTATTTGTAATTATGTTCCGGCCCCCTGACCATACGCTCAAGAAAAAACGGCCCGTGGCTGGATCTAGTTGATGATCCCTGGTCTTTTAATACAAATGATTTTGGATGGGGAGACACACTTAACCAATGTGAGTTTGTCATGGTCACATTTCTGCCTTAGGGTAGAGAGACTGACTCCCTCTGTGGCTCTAATTCTGCTGTGGTGAGGGAATGTACATACACTACAGCGCACATGTGGCCTTTCAGCACCATGGACAGCAGATCATATTGTCCACATAACTTCTAACATATGCTCTGAAATTACTTGCCCACAGAAATAATTTTATTTTTATAAAAAATGGTCCATTGGCCACAAACTTGAGAGAACTCACACACACACACAAAATGAAAACGTCCTATATCTTTGGGCCAACACTGCTGTATGTTTTTATTTTCTTTATCAGACGAGCACTCTCACACACTCAGCACACACACACACACACACACACACACACACACACACACACATACACAATGGCTATAGAAAGCTGAAGAAATTTCTAATTTGTGCAAACACATATTTCCATTTCCAAGAATATCATTATAGTCCCTGAAGGCCTGTTCACACTTAATTTCTTCAGACTGTCCATTTTTCACTCAACTATTTTGACTGACGTGTGAATTAGGTGATGTGGATGACCAGTATTTAAGAGCATGACGTCCAATTTTCAAAGGCATGTTTTCTGTCATCAAGAGAAGTCAGGGAGGGATGGATAGAGGAAAGATAACCTATAGAAGAGGTTGAGATTTGCCAGGCCGCTGCACGTCCGTTGACAGGCCTTTTAACAGGTTCAGCCATCAACCAAGGGAGGATGTGCAATATCAGCCGTCTGATCACCAGGTTGTGTGTTTTCATGGTTGCCAAGTGAAGCCAGGCTTCCCCAACAAATTGAGCAAGAAAAAAATGAACAAAATAATGCATTTTTTGTCTCTGTGTGTTTCATACATTTCCTTTTAATTCGCAAAAGGCTGAACGTATCTCACCGTTGAAAGCATCTGAGCAAACGAAACAGCACCCCTCTGTCTCGGTATGAGTAGCGTATCTATCTGATGCTGTCTGGTCAGAATGAGTATGACATTGTGGCGATTCTGATCCAACCATAAAATCATACATTGTGCCTCTGGCCTGAGAGGATGGAAGTTCAACATGTAGCTAGATGTAGTATGCTAATGTTAACTAGCTGGCCTGGTATACAGTTGCCCATGAAAGGAAGTTCGGCTAGTGAGCAAGTATTTTCGCCAGGTAGTCTAGGACAACAAAAACTAAATGTGTATATTGTATGACAGAGTCATAGACAGTTTAGGCGACATGAAAGAGGAGGATGGTATTTGTGTTTCTCTACAAGTAGGGTGAGTCAACATGTTTTTTCTACTGCACGCACACACACACACCACACACACAGAAATCAGTAACATAGACAGCCACATCATATTTAGCTTACGTAGACTGGACTAAATCGTTTTTATTAGTTGTCACTGTATTAGACTAAGCATAGGTGATTAGATGATGTTGAAATATTGAAGTTGAAATGGTGCTGGAATAGTGGCGCAACTCCTGTTTTTCTTTGCGACTTAAGGTAACTCTCCGTGGTTCTAAATCAATAGTTGTTTAGTAGTCCGAAAATGTTGGAAACATTACCTTGCTTGACCATGCTGTAGGTCATGTAACTGTTTGTTACATGCAATATGTTTTGTTGACTTCACCGGACAGATGTTGCTCTCTGGTTTTGTAATAAAACAAGGGTGTGGTTGAATTTATTCTGCCACTGTGTCTTGTCATTGTTTAAGCCTTAGGCCTATATCTGACAGTGGCAAGGAATAGTGTTTTTGGTTTACAGCCAAGAGACTCATTGTGATAGAAACTTCACAATTTTTTCAACTTTGCAACACATTTTCAGAGTTGTTTTTGTTCAGTTGAATGCTTTAATACTTATTGGACTATTTTGGGGGGGGCTCTTATGATATGTAATTGGCATTATATAAATATGCATGCATATTAATAGTATTTTGCTGTAGCTCTGAAACCTTGTTGCCGTTGTCAGAGTACGATTGTTTCACTAATCAGCAGACACATGATTATGCAAGATGTAGTTGTAATAGTTATTATGGATGCTAATCTTTTAAAAGAGTCTTATGTTGAGTTAATACAAGGATAATACATTTATTCCGCGTGAAAGGAAATGTCATATCACCAGTTTGAAATAGATAGTTCTAAATTAACAGTTCTCTAAGATTTAACACAATTTGCAGTCTTGTTAAACAGATGTTGAAAATAATTTTCCTCAAGCTGTCATTTCCTGTGTGTTTGGGCTTGTGCTTTTGATCAAATTCCCTAAATAAAGACCATCATCTGATGCAACCTTTCTTTTACAACGCTTTCATGAATCAACTAATCCTCTTTATTCTCGGTTCTGAAATCTGCCAGAGCCTCATCAAAGGTTGAGCCACCCAACAGCGAGGGAACCATTTCAATGCATTAATGATTATAGGGATCATTAGTGTCGCCAACTATAACCATGTCAGATGAAGAGATTGGGCATTTGGGGCTGAATTACAGTCCGATGACGGTCGGGCTGTCTGTCTGGAGGAATTACATCTTAAGGGAAATATTGCAGACACACAGCAGCAGAGACTCCGTGTCTCAGTGACATACCACGCTCTGTGATGATGCCTGGAAGGGTCACAGAGATACCAGCACAAAGCCTGCCTCTGTCTCTTCAGAGCTGTAATCTGTCAGAAGCATTTCCACCAAGACTACTGTTTTAATGCTCCACTCATTTCACCTCTTAGATGGGAAGGGCAACAGAAGAGAAGCTCACAGGCGCTCTCCGACGTATGTGTGATGATTGGTTACGGTGCACTATAGTTTTATAGTTGCTCAAAGGAAAACTCCCATAGCAAAGATGATATCAGGGATTCAACTGAACAGACAGAAAGAAGATACTGTGCTGAATATGAATAGCTTTCTGTGACCTGAGAAATAAATTGGATCTATTATGAGTGTTACAATGCTAAAGCAATTTGGCCAAGGCATTTTAAATTGGCTTGTCATGTCCAAAGTTACAGAGATGAATAGAGAATGCCAGAGACCACATTGCATTATGAATAATGGGAATGATATTAACATTTAAATAAGACAGTCTTGCTCCTCCGGTGTTACGAGATGTTATACAGCACAGAGTGACGGCAATATAATCACAAATGACTTTGTTTACTTCCTCTATTATTTACATGCTTTGGGTTGTTCTTTACACAGTCACATCCTCTTGAAGACATGTATCCTTTAGCGAATCTTGATTCTGAGGATTAAAGTAAACATCAGAAAGGGAGGATGCGGATATGACACAGAGACAGGCCACAGACAAAAATGCAACAGAGGAATATATGAACCTCACTTCAAACATGATAGTGATCGTTCATTTCCACAACATGTATAGACCTACTATAACTCAAGGGTAACAAGTTGATTTTGTGATGTATTTCTTTCTGAGAAAAATTGTTCAACGAACTCTTTACAGTGCCTTCGTTCTACAGTGACCTTTCATATGAACAGGCTCACATAGAGGTCATTTTATTTTGTGTGTTTTGCTCAAGTCATGGCACCTAATATCCTTTGTGCAATAAGCTATTACAGCAAAATATGTCTTGAAAGCAACACCCACAGGCGGTGACCTTTGAAACTCCCTAGCATGATAAAATGTCAAAGGTTTTCTGTTCTCAATTTGTCAACGTTTACAGAGAAAACTGACCTGCACCTTTTCCCAGCCACAATATTCTCATTACAGCAGTCAGTGGACCGGCACTGCTGCAGCTACTCTATTATGGTTCCCATTGCCAAGCCTAGTGCTACTGACGTCAAATTAGCCTATTTGCAACCTTTCATATTGGAGTCCAGCAGGGAGCATCATTTTCCTCTGAAAGGACGATGTTAGATGCAATTTAACATAGTGAAAATGTAATATTGGAGACAGGTTACATCTATTGCAATATGTTGGCTGTCATTTTCTTCTGGCGGTGCTATCCATAACATTCTGTCTGCAAGAGAGTTGGGAGTTTTTCTGGTCTGTCATTGGTCTCTGGGTAGATTTTTGGCAGCTTGGAGATTTAACCCAGTTTATGTTAGCTAATCCAAGTTTATAATTTTAAAAGGCTAATTGATCATTAGCAAACACTTATGCAATTATGTTAGCATAGCTGAAAACTGTTGTTCTGATTAAAGAAGCAATAAAACTGTCCTTCTTTAGACTAGTTGAGAATCTGGAGCATCAGCATTTGTGGGTTCAATTACAGGCTCAAAATGTCCAGAAACAAAGACCTTTCTTCTGAAACTCGTCAGTCTATTCTTGTTCTGAGAAATGAAGGCTATCCCATGCGAGAAATTGCCAAGAAACTGAAGATCTCGTACAACGCTGTGTACTACTCCCTTCATAGAACAGCACAAACTGTCTCTAACCAGAATAGAAAGAGGAGTGGGAGACCTCGGTGCACAACTGAGCAAGAGGACATGTACATTAGAGTATCTAGTTTGAGAAACAGATGCCTCACAAGTCCTCAACTGCCAGCTTCATTAAATAGTACCCGCAAAACACCAGTCTCAACTTCAACAGTGAAGAGGCGACTCCGGAATGCTGGCCTTCTAGGCAGAGTTGCAAAGAAAAAGCAATATCTCAGACTGGCCAAGAAAAAGAAAAGATTAAGATGGGCAAAAGAACACAGACACTGGACAGGAACTCTGCCTAGATGGCCAGCATCCTGGAGTCGCCTCTACACTGTTACTTTTCTAAATGACCCCAAACTTTTGAACGGTAGTGTATGTTAAAAAAATGTTTTACAATCGCTTACACACTTGAGGCACACACAGTGAAACCATTAACTCATGTCCCTAATCTTCAGATCAAGTCTGCAAAACTGCAAGCACATTATCTGCTTTACACTCAGTTTGCAACTGTAAAACACACTTTGTGCAGAACACTAAACACAGTTCTCTACATTAGACACATCATTCAAAACTAACAGGTCTTGTGTTTCGTTTGGAAAACATGGCCATTCAAAATGCCACACTTTTAACGATTACCTACACCCAGTGTGAAAACACTTATAGCTAATTTTTTCACTTAGAAATCAGAGCTTGAGTCCTATAAATATTCTTCAGGTTGGCTTTCTTGGTTTGGACAACAATGGAGGCCAATTTTGGAGAGAGAGTTAGAGGAAGAGGAGTGAGAGTAAGAGGGGGGCGAGGACGAGGACAAGGAGGAGGATGAGGAAGAGTACAAGGACGAGGACAAGGAGGGGGAAGAGGACGAGGAGTGGGACAAGGAAGAGGGGGAAGGAGAACAATCACAGATGAGATCCGGGCAACTTTAGTTGACCATGTGGTCAGCCATGGTTTGAGTTTCAGGGAGGCTAGGCAGACGGTCCAGCCTAACTTGAGCCGCCACACTGCAACAAGTGTCATCCAGACATTTCGAAATGAGAACAGGTAAGTTAACCTACCCTCCAAACCATGCTACTGTACTTACAGCACTACAACACTTACAGCTCTACAGTAACATTTCATTTCATACTGAAAGAAATCTTGCACCCTAACCATTCACATCATGTTTTTGCAGAATTGCTAGACGACCCTTCAATGGAGGAAGAAACCAACTGTTCACAGCAGAGCAGGAACAACACATAGTGAATATGGTCATTTCAAACAACAGCATACGTTTACGACAACACCACATCGTCACTGACAACACAACATTCAGCAACATTAAAAGGGTGAGTTTATCTTCACTTGGCCGTCTCATGAAACGCCATCAGATTTGTATGAAGCAGCTCTACATAGTACCATTTCAGTGAAATTCTGACAGAGTGAAAGAACAGTGCTATGAATACGTACGAGTAAGCTATACTATCCTGTCATTTCCAGTGTATTGTGCTACATAATGACTGTTCGATGTCTATTCATTCTGTCATACAATAATGTTTTGTCTTGTATGTTTCAGAGAGTTATGGAACCAGATGCTGCTGCAGAGCATCATGATTTCGTCTACGTTGATGAGGTCGGCTTTAACCTAGCCAAAACAAGATGCAGGGGAAGAAACCTCATAGGACACAGCGCCATCGTCAATGTCCCTGGACAGCAGGGTGGCAACATCACAATGTGTGCAGCCAGAATGGTGTCCTTCATCATCATGCCACTCTTGGGCCATACAATACTCCCCACATTATCACCTTCCTTGACACCCTGCATAATATCCTCATTCCCAATGACCAGAGGAATGGGCCAGAGCAGTCCAGGTTTGATGTCATCTGGCTGCTCTGGTTCGCAGTTGGTTCATTGACCATCCGCAGGTTTTGATGCTCAACCTGCCACCATATTCTCCATTTATAAACCCAACAGAAGAGTTATTTTTGGCGTGGGGTTGGAAGGTATTCGATTGCAAATAACACCAACGCATACCCCTTCTCCAGGCGATGGAGGAGGCCTGTGGTGACATAGACGAGGGGCGTGCCAGGGCTGGATACGCCACTCCAGACGCTACCTCCCCCACTGTTTAGCCAGAGAGATCATCGCTTGTGATGTTGATTAGGAGCTGTTGTCAGACCCAAATAGGAGACAGGATGCACCCTAATTGTTTTTTCTTTATAGTAATAAGCCTATTTGTTTATCTTCTACTGTATTTGTTTTGTCTGTTAATGTTCATCCTAAAATATGGATGAAAATACAATGTTTTGAGAAAGAAATACATTTTTATTTTTCCCCCTTGCATTTCTGTTTATAGAGTAAATATATACTGAATATGCATACATACCAGTGGCGTAGCTTTAGCCAGTGCTGCCAGTGCGGTTGCACCAGGGCCCGCGACGTACATGGGCCCGTGACGGGCCCGGATCTGTGGAACCACGGGCCCCCTATGTAATTTGAATACCGCCCATCACGTCTACGATTTGACGAGATCTTTCTTTAACATAGGCTATATGATAAATGATCCCACTGATGGTTTCACCAACAAAATGTTTTTTTGCCACTACATAAGTCAGCATGACATTTTAGTGTATTGATGACAATAAATCAAATTAATATTATTCAATAGTTTCCATACCATGTTAAGATAATGAAATGCATTCTGGGATTCATTGTGCAAATACTCTCCAAAGCTGTTGTTTCTGTCATCGTTTTAAGCAACAGTTGAGCTACCTATTAAGAGACAACGGGCAAAAAAATCAAATAAAGAGAGAAAGTCGAGAATAGAAAATTACGGATTTAAAAAACAGCAATATATCAACACAAAAGTGGAGCCCAAAAGAGGAAGGCCAACAATGAGAAAGCAAAGGAGATGTCAAAATTAGTTCAATTAGATTCCTTTTTCAAATGCAGTTCAAGTGCAGCCATTGCTAGCACAAGCAATGCAGCGGGACCAGAAGAGAATGTAGGTTTATCATCGCCAGCAGCAGCTTTAGCGGGTCAAGTGAGCCAAGACCAAGCTGTTCCATTGTGCCAGAAGAAGGAACTTTGACAGAGGAGGATACAGGTTGTCAGGTATCGGCGGATACGACCCTGAGCACAAGCCAGGCCGGACAAGCTATCCCAGGCCGGGTGGGGAGGAAGAAGAGCAAGGCGAGGCTAGAATCGTGGCAGCGGAGGAAACAGGTGGAAGTGGGACAGGCGGCCTTTTACCTGACAGGGGGAATTATGCAACAAATGTGGATGAAAAAGTTAAACTCCGTGTTATTGCATTAGGCTCGTGTAAGTCTACTGGCCCATTCCCAAGAGATGACGAAAGGCTGTGTTTTTCCAAGTTGTATTACACCACTACAACCAAGGCTGGAATCAAATTACCACATACATGGCTATGTTATTCGGCCAAGATAGATTGCGCGTATTCTGAGCCTTGCTGGCTGTTCGGAGATCGGATAACCCCATTCTTCTCTGATGCGTGGGTGAATGGGGTGAGAGATTGGCGCCATCTAACATCTAAAATAGCATGTCATGAGACATCCCAGATTCACATGGGTGCCTGTTTGGTATATGAGCAATGGAAGCTCAATGGCACAATTGAAGCAGAAATGGAGAGGCGTGCGTAACGCAGCAAATTTCTGCCGACAGGTGTTGGAGTGCATAGTTAATGTAACTTTCACACTTGCATCATGTAATTTGGCATTCAAGAGGAAACCTTGAAAAGCTGGGGCAGGCCAACAGTGGGCATTTTCTCAGTATATTTGAACTGATGTCCTTTTACGACCCAGTTCAGGAGAACTTTCAGAAAACCCAGCAGGATCCGTTAACTATCTCAGTCCTCAAATCCAAAATTAGCTGATTTATATCTTAGCCGAGCGAGTGAAGTGTGACATTCAGGGAGAGATGCAGGAAGCCCCATTTTTTTCTATTATTATGGACACCACACCGGATGTATCCAAAGTAGACCAGTTAAGCCAAGTTTATCGCTATGTGAGTGATAAGGGATGCAAATAATGTCGCCACAGATCTGACCATCAGAGTCGTTTTGGGGATTTCTGGAGACTGCTGACATATCAGCAGCTGAGCTTCAACATAAAATCCTGGGCAGCATAGACGATAATGGGCTGGATATTTCAAAATGTCGTAGGCAGGGGTATGATGGAGCTGCTAACATGAGCAGGGTCTATTCGGGTGTGCAGGCCAGAATATCTGAAAAAGAGCCGCTTGCTGTTTATGTGCATTGCGCAGCGCACAATCTTAACCTGGCTCTCAACGACTCTGTCAAACATGTGGCAGAGATTAAATAGTTTTATGATACTGTTGGACTGTTATACACCTTCTTTGGGCACAGCATAAATAGATGGTCAATGTTGAGTGGTATATTTGATTTTGCATCAGAAACATAAAATGTAACTCTAAAACGACTGTGTCCCACCCGCTGGTCATCTAGATATGAGTCCCTTGCAGCCCTGAGAGACAGATATGTGGAAGTAATGAAGGCCTCACCAAGATTGTGCTTTTAAGTGACAAGAAGGACGTCGTTCTGCAGACTAAGGTTTTAGAAAATGTGAACGTTGTCTTCAAAATGCTACAGGCCGAAGACGCAGACCTGCACAGGGCAGTCAGCCTACTCAAGGACATGATAGAGGTCCTGTCCGGATTCGACAGGATTTTGAGAAGGCCAAAGTCACTGCGATGACCTTTGCCGACAAATGGGGAGTTCAGAACGCATTTGAAGACACTCAGAGAAGGAAGGCGAGGCGTCATTTTGATGAGCTATGCGAGGACGAGCGACTGTCTGATGTGGAGAGTAGTTTTAGAGTCAATGTCTTTAATGCAAACCTTGACATCATTATCCACCAGCTGTCAAACAGATTTAAAAGTCTGCGGGCAACATCGAGTCTGTTTGACTCCATCCATCCCACTACCCTGGCCAATGCAGATGATGATCAACTCTACGAGATCGCCAGCCGGCTGGCTGAACATTACAGCAAAAATGTATCAGCAAGCTTCCCTGCCAATTACTCTCTTTCAGGGTCTGTTTTAAGAAGGAAATAGCAAAGCACACTACAGTGAGAGACCTGGCCAAGATGCGCATTGTGGATTACAATTCAGTCACTGCTACATTTGGGGAAGTAGTTACAGCTATGCTCCTTTTTATGACTCGCCTGTAACGGTAGCCAGTGCCGAGCACTCCTTTTCCAAACTGAAAATAATGAAATCATACCTGAGGAGCAGAATGGGACAGGAGAGACTGCGTGGGTTGGCCATTCTGTCCATTGAAAACACCAGGGCCAGGACCATGGATTTGAATGCCCTAGTCAACGACTTCGCAGAGCGCAAGGCCCGTTGAATGCCAATCAAATGAGTGAGTAAGCTTATTTTTATAGGGCAGGCTACCCAGACAGCCTATATAAATCAAGCTTTATTGAGATTAATTTACATTGCTTGTCAATCTACGACTGGTGCACTGCCGGTGAGCCATTTTATTGTCATCATAGCCTATACATTTAACTAGGCTATAAGAATAATAGTAAGCACATACACATCATATACTGTTAAAAGGCATGCTGTCATTTAAGCAATCTGTTTGAATGCTCCACTTGATTGATTTGCTGGTGTTTCTGCTATAGGCCTCTGCGGGAGGCAGATCATTTGAAATACCGGTATGTCAGTTTTGCCGCTGTGCATAACTTCAGCGAGCATGTACTGGGTCATTAGCTGTGTTTCGGTGTTTCTGTCAAGAGATGGATCTATATATTTATGTTTTATAATATAGGCTATTGCCTATTATTTGCAGATAAAATAGGGTGTTTTTTGACCGCTTTGTGGTTTTTGTGGTGCTGATCGACTTATACGGGTTAATTTCTGACCGCCGTCCATGGTGCTGAATGTATTGGCTATATTGCGGCTTCTCTGGTAACAGCTTCAAATGTGCCCTTAGATTAGGTTCTGCTCTGCTGTTACAATGCTTAGTCATATTAACACACAGCCTTACCACCAAAATTATTTACATTTTAAGGGAAATATGTGTGGTGATAGGGGCCCATCATTTTTTGGGGAACCTGGGCCTGTCATGATTAAGCTACGCTACTGATACATAATGTATATATTTGTGCAAATACATGGACTTGTGAGTGCTATTACAAACTTCCGTGGACTCCACTGCACACTGATCATGCAAAAGACACAAGATAGTAGTGTTTTACATGTGTCACATCTGTGTGTAATTGGCGTGTATAAGAGCTAATCATTTGATGGTTTGTGTGTAGAGTTTTGATTCAAAAACACAATTTTGAGAAGAGTTAAAATAGTTTTGAATGAAGTGTTTGGTTTTGCAAGAGATGTGTGACGTTTTGCATGTTGTGTGTTTGTTTTGGGGGTCGAATCTAGAAAAAAGGAGCCACAGTTTCAGAAATCATGTGTATGCAATTGTCAAACACTGTAATGTGTAGTTGAATGTGTATATTGTATTTTGATGTGTAGAGCTCATCTGGAAAAGAGACCTTGGTCTCAGCATTAACAAAAAGTCGACAAATTAGTCCACAGGACTGAGTCATTTGATGCTCTCACATTCACACACTGTGCTCTATTGCACTTTATTTTATAGTGACAACCCACTAGGAAAAAACTCCCAACCGTCATTAGACTTTATCCTTCTAGTTGCTGCATCTGGCCACTCCGAGTTCTCAGTGTAAAGGCAGTCAATGTTGTTCTCCTCCTCAAACGAGGAGGAGCATGGATAGGACCAAGATGCGGATTGAGGGAAATAAGCCATCTTTTAATGGAAAACAGCAAAACAATACACTACAAAACTACAAAAACAACAAATGTGACTAACCTTCAACTGTCCTGTGAGGACACAGGAACAAACACCCACAAAACACCAGTGAAACCCTGGCTGCCTTTGTATGACTCTCAATTAGAGACAAACAATACACACCTGTCTCTAATTGAGAATCATACCAGGCCGAACACAAAACCCCACATAGAAATACAAACATAGACAAACCCACCCAACTCACGCCCTGACCAACTAAAATGAATACAAAACAAAGGAAAACAGGTCAGGAACGTGACACTCAGGCAGCAGTGTACAGCCTAAAACTGTCAGTTCAGAGTTTAGATTAGAAAACAGTGCCCTACTTCAGGTGTTTAGAGATTGATTTCTACTGCTGTGAGATCCATCAGTAGAATTTGTCCCTAAAGCTCCCGTAGGATTACTGTGTAAAATGTTTGTTAGGTACTGTATGTACTTAGCATGCAGTGAATCTACTGTATGTTGACCTTTAATCACTATCTTGATCCTGTGAAGTGAAAGGGCTTTCGCTCATTTACTATAACAGTGCCTGCTGGTGATTGCTGGATCCTTATGTTAAAAAGCTTCATGTGCAATCACACAAAATTAAATCCCGTTGACAGATACACAAACACACTTCCCAAGTTGAATGTGACAAACCCAAAGTTAGCTTGTGTAATTACTTGTCATTAAGACCCTGCCATCATATTCATTGGAGTAGGTGTTTTGTGTTTAGGGAGATAGAGACCGACATGACTCGGGAATCTGGAAGGCAGACACTAGTGCTGGTCTAATTGGTCAATAAAAGAAATGCTGACAAGGATTATGTGGGCAAGGATGGAGGGTGTAATGATACATGTGTCTGGGGAATGAGGGGAGGAGAGAAGAAGGAAAGCACAGCTGACCCGAGAAGACTTGGGTCAAGTTTATAATAAGCAACTATTGTGACAGTGGATATTGTCTGACTGGAACACCTGACCGTTTACTTCTGCTCATTGGACACCACATGGAGAATGTTCACAACTGTTATAATTAGTGACCTCTTCTCTCCTTTCAGTAAAAGGAAACCCATGAAGACCAGTGTATGGCAGCGACTGAAAGCTTCAGGCAATCAATATACCCTCATTACCCATAGGCTACCTACTATGTTTGTATGTACACTGAGTGTACAAAACATTAGGAATTCCTGCTCTGAAAGCTATTATCCCTTATTGATGTCACATGTTAAATCCACTTCAATCAGTTTAGATGAAGGGGAGGAGATAGGTTAAAGAAGGATTTTTAAGCCTTGAGACAATGATACATTGATTGTGTATGTGTGCAATTCAGAGGGTGAATGAGAAAGACAAAAGATTTATGTCTTTTAACGGGGTATGGTAGTAGGTGACAGGCGCACCGGTTTGAGTGTGTCAAGAACTGCAACGCTGCTGGGTGTTTCGCACTCAACAGTTTCCAGTGTGTATCAAGAATGGTCCACCACCCAAAGGACATCCTGTCAACGGAAGGCCAGTGGTCGAAAACGGGTCATTGTTGAAAGAGGACAAAGGAGTCAGACACAAATTGTGCAGAGCAACACACAGGCTAGAGTTAGTCAACTGACAGTCCAGTACAACATTGGTGCTCAAAGACCCATAAAAAATGCACAACTAGTTGTACCTTGACACGAATGGGGTGACGACCTTCAGCTTCTTTTAGCAAAAAAACAAGAAACTGCAGTTGCAGTGGGTTAAGGAACAAAAACACTTGACAATTGGAAAAACATTTCATGGTCAAATGAATCCCAGTTCCTGCTGTTTCACACTGATGGGAGGACTAGAGTATGGAGAAAACCACAAGTACATACAGTACATCCATCATGCCACGTTCGGGCGTTGTGTATCACAGCACTCGTTCATTTGGCTTTGTCCTCCAAATCCCCTCCAGGCGGCAGCATTGCTCAATTGCAGTTGTATAGCGGTAGCATGGCGCTCAGGTGGCATGGCAACCTGATAGTCGTGGTTATTTTCACCAGCAGCCGAAGGGCAGAAGCAAAGAATGTCTGTTATACTGACAAGATATTTGAGTGACCACTCGAACAATGTAAATACAGTGCATTCGGAAAGTATTCAGACCACTTGACTTTTTCCAAATTTTGTTATGTTACAGCCTTATTCTAAAATGGATTCAAACATTTTTGTCTCATCAATCTACACACAATACCCCATAATGACAAAGCAAAAACATGTTTTTAGAAATGTTTACAAATGTATAGAAAAAAAATGGAAGTATTCAGACCCTTTACTCAGTAATTTGTTGAAGCTCCTTCGGCAGCGATTACAGCCTTGAGTCTTCTTGGGTATGATTCTTCAAGCTTTGTACACCTGTATTTGGGGAGTTTCTCCCATTCTTCTTTGCAGATCCTCTCAAACTCTGTCAGGTTGGATGGGGAGCGTAGCTGCACATCTATTTTCAGGTCTCTCTATGGGATGTTAGATCGGGTTCAAGTCCGGGCTCTGGCTGGGCCACTCAAGGACATTCAGAGACTCCTGTGTTGTCTTCACTGTGTGCTTAGGGTTGTTGTCCTGTTGGAAGGTGAACCTTCACTCCAGTCTGGTATCCTGAGCGCTATGGAGCAGGTTTTCATCAAGGATCTCTCTGTACTTTTGTCTGTTCATCTTTCCCTCGATCCTGATTAGTCTCCCAGTCATTGCCGCTGAAAAACATCCCCACAGCATGATGTTGCTGCCACCATGCTTCACCATAGGGATGGTGCCAGGTTTCCATCTTGGTTTCATCAGACAAGATAATCTTGTTTCTCATGGTCTGAAAGTCCTTCAGGTGCCTTTTGGCAAACTGCCTTTTACTGAGGAGTGGCTTCTGTCTGGCCACTCTGCCATAAAGGCCTGATTGGTGGAGTGCTGCAGAAATGGTTGTCCTTCGGGAAGGTTCTCCCATCTCCACAGAGGGACTCTGGAGATCTGTCAGAGTGACCATCAGGTTCTTGGTCATTCCCTGACTAAGGCCCTTCTCCCCCGATTGCTCAGATTGGCCAGGCGGCCAGGTCTAGGAAGAGTCTTGGTGGTTCCAAACTTCTTCCATTTAAGAATGATGGAGACCACTGTGTTCTTGGTGAGCTTTAATGCTGCAGACATTTTTTGGTATCCTTCGCTGGTTCTGTGCCTTGGCACAATCCTGTCTCGGAGCTCTACAGACAATTCCTTCAACCTCATGGCTTGGTTTTTGCTCTGACATGCACTGTCAACTGTGGGACCTTATATATTTGTTTTTATTTCACCTTTATGTAACCAGGTAGGGCAGTTGAGAACAAGTTCTCATTTACAACTGCGACCTGGCCAAGATAAAGCAAAGCAGGGCGACACAAAGAACAGAGTTACACATGGGATAAACAAACGTACAGTCAATAACACAATATAAAAATCTATATACAGTGTGTTTAAATGTAGTAAGATTAGGGAGGTAAGGCAATAAATAGGCCATAGTGGCAAAATAATTACAATTTAGCAATTAAGCACTGGAGTGATAGATGTGCAGAAGATTCATGTGCAAGTAGAGATACTTGGGTGCAAAGGAGCAAAAAAATGTATGACAATATGGGGATGAGGTAGTTGGGTGGGCTATTTACAGATGGGCTGTGTACAGGTGCAATGATCGGTAAGCTGCTCTGACAGCTGATGCTTAAAGTTAGTGAGGGAGATATGAGACTCCAGCTTCAGTGATTTTTGCAATTTGTTCCAGTCATTGGCAGCAGAGAACTGGAAGGAAAGGCGGCCAAAGGAGAAGTTGGCTTTGGGGATGACCAGTGAAATATACCTGCTGGAGTGGGTGCTACGGGTGGATGCTGCTATGGTGAGCAGTGAGCTGAGATAAGGCTGGGCTTTAAATACAGGCCTTTCCAAATCATGTCCAATCAATTGAATTTACCACATGTGTACGCCAATCAAGTTGTAGAAACATCTCAAGGATTATCAATGGAAACAGAATGCACCTGAGCTCCATTTTGAGTCTCATAGCAAAAGGTCTGAATACTTATGTAAATAAGGTATTTCTGTTTTGTTGTGAGTAGATTGATGAGGGAAATGTTGTATTCAATCCATTTTAGAATAAGGCTGTAAAAAATGACGACCGGGTGTGATGTGTCAAAAAGTGTTCCAGCCCCTCCCCCCCTTCTGTGGGTGACAGAGGGCCTGGTTATATGTCAACCATTGCTAAGCTGATCCTCATGACATATGTATATACTGTATTTTATTCTACTGTATCTTAGTCTATGCCGCTCTGACATTGCTCATAAAAATATTTATATTTTCTTGATTCCATTCCTTTACTTTGGATTTGTGTGTATTGTGTGTTTTGTTGGGAAGATATTTTGTTAAGTTGTGTGTAATGTGTGTGTTTTGTGTGTATTGTGTGTTTTGTTAGATATTACTGCACTGTTGGAGCTAGAAACACAAGCCTTTCGCTACACCCGCAACAACATCTGCTAAACACATTTATTTAATTTTATTTGGCGGTACTTTGGGGTGATGGAATTCAGATTTCTGTAATTGATGCACAGACGCAATCCTCCATGCTTCTTGGCCACGAAGAAGAAGCCTGCCATCGCAGGGGAGGTGGACGTGTGAATGAAACCTTCCTTGAGAGCCTCCTGGATGTACTCCTCCATAGCCTTGGTTTCGGCCATCGACAGAGGGTAGTTGCGGCCACGTTTGGCGCAGAGCCAGCAAACAGTCCCAGGGGCGATGAGGAGGGAGACAGGTGGCGCGGGTCTTGGAAAAAATCTCCCGAAGATCTTGGTGTATCTCCGGGATGTTGGGTTGAAGGGCAACCACAGGACTCTCAACCGACGTTGAACCACAGGGAAAGGGTAAGCAGGTCTTCCGTCATTCGGGTGCCCAGTCAGTGATTTTCAACCTCGGCCATGCGATGGTGGGGTTATGACGTTGAAGCCATGGGAGGCAGAGGATGATCTTGTGTACGGATGCACTGATGATGAGGAAGGGAAGACTTTCTTGATATATGGATTCCACGGTGAGGGTGAGTGGTGCTGTGATGTGTGTGATTGTCCCGGATCCTAGTTGTTGACTATTGAGCGCTTGAACCGGATAAGGAGAGGAGAGAGGGTATGAAGTGATGTTAAGGGAGGAGATGAGGGCCTGGTCAATAAAATTATCTGCGCCACCGGAGTCCACTAGAGCTGTAGAAACAAAACATGAAAGACAGCCAGCCGGTGAAATTGATACTAAGAAAGGTTTGGCAGAAAGTAATGATGATGGAATACTCACGCCAAACCCAGGAGATGGACGCAGTTGTAAATGAGAACTTGTTCTCAACTGGCATACCTGGTTAAATAAAGGTGAAATAATAATACTTTTTTAAAAGTAAGGGCTATTTGACCAAGAAGGAGAGTAATGGAGTACTGCATCAGATGACCCGGCCTCCACAATCACCCGACCTCAACCAATTTGAGATGGTTTGGGATGAGTTGAACCGCAGAGTGAAGGAAAAGCGGCCAAGAAGTCGTCAGTATATGTGGGAACTCCTTCAAGACTGTTGGAAAAGCATTCCAGGTGAAGCTGGCTGAGAGAATGCCAAGAGTGCAAAGCTGTCATCAAGGCAATTTTTTTATGTTTTTCTTTAACCTTTCTTAACCTCCTTTCTTTAACCTTTCTTTAACATGTTCTGTTTAGAGGTGAATTTGGTTCTGGCAGCCAAAACAGCCAAATACTCCATCTTAACGTGAATCGATACTCAATTGTGGTACAGTTCTAGAAACATAAATCACTCCACTTTCATATTACATCAAAATAATTTCACAAATGCAAAATATACACTTACTGTACACTGTTTTAACTGGTTTGAACACAATTGCAGCCCACATAATTTTTCAGTGACAACACGTTTGTGGGGTCCGTCTACCGTTTACACACAGGTATTCAGAGACGCAGATAACTAATTAGCACAGGTGCGCCTCTGTCATACGTCTGTTTTCCGAAAAACAAGCGCTGTAAGATAGAAATATGGCCGTGTGGGAACTCTAACACTATAAAGGTGTGTAGTAATTTGACCTTTTTTATGTATATAATTTCTTGCTCATACAAAATATACTTTCCTTATGTTTCCAAAACTGTACGGCAAGCGATGCGTTTTAACATTCAGAACGAGCGTCGGGGCTCTTAACAAAACTCCCCCGACCAGAAGATAATATTTCAATAGACGCTAAAGGTAGTTAGCGTCTATGAATGGGCTACTTACCCGGGACTGAGTCAGAAGCACTTAATGTAGAGACGCTATTAGAATGAGTCTGTTTAATGAAGCAGGCAGCCTTTGCAGGCTCTTAAGCTTCGTGCTCTTGTTTTTGTCTACTTATTCCGTTGAAAAGCCTTTTGACAGAGGGAAGGTGGTCAACTAGAGAATCTACAGCACTATTTCAAAGGCACCTGAAAGTCTGGGTATGAAAATTGTAAACATTAAATAACACCCCCAAAATCACACAGTGCAGATTACATTCACCCTCCAAAGAGCTGGCAATCCTTTTGTGTGTTTACAAGCTCACAGCTTCTATGTATTGCTGGTAGAACCCCACTTTGCAGACAGACCCAGCTTGAGCTTTGTAATTGTGAGCCATGCAAGGCGAGCATCTATTTATGTAAATCACTCATTGAATAAATTGAACCCAGTATTGTATGTTGTGAGGACATTGCACTGGCATACTGAGCTCCTTTTGCCTTGGGTGTGCTGTACATTCATTCCCCTCTGTTAATAAAACTGAGCACATACTGTATGTCAGTGGTTCTCTGTCAACCTCCAATGACAGTTGCACAGAGAAGCCATACCGTTGTTGGTCAGAAGGTGGTACTCTCTCCTACCCCTACTTCATGTCTTTGAGCCTGAAGCTACACTGAACAAAAATCTAAATGCAACATGTGAAGTGTTGGTCCCATGTTTCATGAGCTGAAATAAAAAATGCACAAAAAGCTTATTTCACTCTAATTTTGTACACAAATGTGTTTACATTCCTGGTAGTGAACATGTTTTACTTTGCCAAGATAATCCATCCACCTGACATGTGTGGCATATCAAGAAGCTGATTAAACAGCATGATCATTACACATGTGCACCTTGTGCTGGGGACAATAAAAGGCCACTTAAAAATATGCAGTTTTGTCACACAACACAATGCCACAGATGTCTCAAGTTTTGAGGGAGCATGCAAGTGGCATGCTAACTGCAGGAATGTCCACCAAAGCTGCTGCCAGATGATTCCATGTTCATTTGTCTACCATAAGCTGCCTTCAATGTCATTTTAGAGAATTTGGCAGTACGTGCAACTGGCCTCACAACCGCAGACAACCCAGCCCAGGTCCTCCACATCCTCCTTCTTCACTTGTGGGAATGTCTGAGGGGGGTGGCAGCGGAGGTGCTGAGGAGTATTTCTGTCAGTAAAAGAAGCACTTTTATGGGGAAAAACTAATTCTGATTGGGCCTGACTTCCCAGTGGGTGGGCCTATGCCCTCCCAGGCCCACCCATGGCTGCACCCCTGCCTAGTCATGTGAAATCCATAGATTAGGGCCTAATGGCTGTATTTTAATTGACTGATTTCCTAAAATGAATTTCTTTCCTCAAATCTTTGTAATTGTTGGAAAATCAAAGCAAATTGCATTTGTCAGATGCGCCAAATACAACAGGTACAACAGGTAGACTTTACAGTGAAATGCTTATTTACAAGCCCTTAACCAACAATACTCTAAGAAGTTTTAAGATTTTTTTTTTTTAAAGAAGTGTTAAGTAAAAAATAGATAAGTAAAAAATATAAGTAACAAATAATTAGCAGCAGTTAACAGCAGCACTAAAATAACAAGCGAGGCTATATACAGGGGTACCGGTACAGAGTCAATGTGTGGGTGCACCGGTTGTTGCATTACTATTTTTGCATGTTGCTTTTCTATTTTTGTTCAGTATATTTAGTAGTACTGACGGAACAATCCAATGAAAGCTAGACAGTCAAGGAGAATCAAACACTATTAAAAAAAAACGGCACTCCGGGCGCATGCCCATTAATTTTGTTATAATGTTTGAGCATATTAAGACAGCATTAGCCATTGCAAAATGCATAGAATTTCAGGTAATTGGCTTTACAAAATAGTCTCTCAGCTCCATGCCAAACTATGTAGAATTGCTGGGAATGAGCTTCACAACTGCAACATTTTCTCTAAACTCAATGGAAAAAATTTGTAGAATTGCAGAAAATGTGCTTTACAACAGTACCTTTTTCTCTACACCGTCAATATACCTTTCTAACTAATAGAGTTAGAGTTTACACTTTCTCTTCCAGTGAACTGTGGGAAGGTCAAAATAATTTAACTGTCTACCAAATGTATTAATTTAAAAATGTTACTTCTACTCATCATTCACATGATGATAAAACAAGAGGTCCCTGGGATGCAGGTTTTCCTGGGCAAGAACATTTGTAAACCCCTGGCATAAAGTACCTGTACCCTCCACAATGATTACTATGTATTCATATTAAAGTAATTGCTCCTGTGATTTAAAACATTTTCTATGAAGAATCAAAGCTCTATATCACTCATGCTGGTCTGGTTCCACACTGTGCATATACACTCTTTGAAAAAAGGGTTCCAAAAAGGTTATTTGGCTGTCCCCATAAGAGAAACATTTTTGGTTCCAGGGAAACCCCTTTTTGGTTCCATGTAGAACCCTCTGTGAAAAGGGACCTACATGGAACCAAAAATAGTTCTTCAAAGGGTTCTCTTATGGGGACAGCCATAGAACCCTTTCAGGTTCTAGATAGCATCTTTTTTTAGAAGAGTGTATGTAACTGTAATATCACCACCCCCATGGGAGAAGCCTTATGGATGTGCAGCTATGCCATCCTGACAAAATATTCCCATGCTTTACACAAAGCACGTTTCCATTGGTTTTATCTGCGCTGAGTTCTCTCTGGGAAGATCAAGAGCCCTCTTCTGATTCTCAAAGAATCTCACTGGAGGAAAAATGTAACGGCCTAGACAGATTTTCCAGCTGAAGTCTACTAGTGCCTCATGTTGTAGCTCTTTCCTGCAGTCAAATGACCTAGTGGCCTCATGGGTGGAATGTTATTAGTATTTTTCATAATTTCATAATTAATTAACATTATAAAAAATTTAAAAACGCAAGGAATACAGTGTTTCTATGTCAAACATTTGTGTTATATTTCTGTTTTCTGTGATGTATATAAAGTCTAACGTTGGGATACAAACTCAGAATTGAATAGATTTCAACTCTATATTTAACACAGTACAGGTATCTTCTTTTTGTAAGCCCATAACAATGTGTGTAAGGTGTATACTTTTGTTTCAAAGTAGATTTGTTTATACTACCAAGAAACACTCTGTGTGACCCTGATTTATCCCACTGGGGTAAAAGGTTCAATGTTGGCAAGAATGGTCTTGTTGTGCCAATGCACGGACATGACATGCAGCTCAGTGATCACATTTTCGTCTTTTAACGGGATATAGTTTAGAATCAGTGATTCTACTATTTCTAAAAGGTCTGCACTTTCTGTACTTTTCTTTTCTACTCATGTGCCATGTAAGCAATTAATTTAGCTATAGGTGTGGTAGAGCATGGGAGAGAGAGAGCTCTGAGGATGTTGTTATGTCAGCACATGCCCTGCCCATGTTGTATAACTTTACAAGTTCTGCTCCATGGCAGAGATAACCATCTATCACTGTAAGACCCTCTGAGCAACGAGTCAGTGACAAGAAGATGTAGCCTACAGTCATAGTAAATGACCACCCCTTGAGGGAAGGAGTCTCCCGGGGACCGGAGATGATGTCCACCAGTAAATTACTGAACTACAACACAAGACTTCACTAGCAGGATTCAGGACAGGCAGCACACCCCGAGATCGTGTTCCGTCTTGTCTACATTCCACAGTGGTCTATGGAGCTCCTATGTGGAAAATTCCACCTCTGTGGATTGAAAGAGAAGAAGGGGTGGCCAGGGGACCACGTTAACACAACCTAGTACTGTATGGGATAACCTGTTTCTGTACAACTGGCCTCTATACCAGCTTTACTTGTGTTCAAGAACATACTGTATTTTATGGCTATTTCTCTCAACAAATGCGTTGCCGTGGTGAAACACTGTGTTGCCTACATTTTGAACCTTTGACCGTGCTGTCAGGCTGTGGCTCTTATGTGTCGTTGCCAAAAGAAAGATGAGGTGACATCCCAATCCGAAATCAACTAACCAGGGTCAGACTCAATGTCCCTCAGGAGTTACAATCAACCCTCCCCCAGCCTTCAGCTCTTAACCACAATCATTAAATGAGATTAGAATCTTTGAGATAGGTTTTTGTATTCAGGGAGCACACAGCACGGCCATGGTCTCCCCCAAGGGAGGGCATTGGATTGGCTCATTGGTTTTCATCAGAGGAATTCATCTTTGCAAACTGACACCCTAATGTATATAGATCAGCTTCTAGATAATGATGGATTTCACTTCACGTTTCCAAATAATTGACGACAATGGAACTGACGCAGCAAATCAAAGTATATTTTTCTGCCAAATCAATTCACATGTTTTATTTGAGATGTGTTCATCTACACTAATACCAGCTTGGCTTGTCACCAGTTGTCACAAAGTGTCTTCTTGCCTCATGATTAGGTTCTGCTTTGCTTCCCCACCTTACCCTCCTATTATGTCTTAGCTTGTACAATATTGGGCATTAAGCAATGTGTTGGCTACAGGTGAAACTCAAAGCTGCACTCTTTTCTCAAAGAAATATGGCAAAAGTCTTAGCAGCCAAATCTAAAATAGAAATTGATTAACAGAATTATAGAATACTACTTAATTATGCAGTTAAATAAAATCGTAAGAAATTATTCTAAAACGGTATGGAATAGAGTTAAGGGCTTACTTGGTACATCTATTTCAACATGCCCATCTAGTGTGGATGTTGACTGGAGGACAATAACAAAACTGGCTGATATTGCCAATCATTTTGCTGATTTTTCTTACAAAGAAAATTAATTTACAGAGCGTTTACAGAGCGGTAATGTAAACACCCATTCTTCCAAACGAGCTATAGTTCAATGGATTGATGATCATATTATGAGCAAAAAAACCAGCTCTTTTAGTCTACAAATGGTGTCAGTAGAGGATGTGTTAAACCTATTGAAGTCATTACCCAATGGTATATCTACAAGTTACGATCTTATGGACAATTTTTTACTTCACTATGCTGCTCCCCAGATTGCAATCCACTGAAATACATATTTAATTGGTCACTGGAAAAGGGGACATTTGCAATGTATGGAAGCATGCTAAACTGTGTCCAATCATGAAAGACAACAAAGATCCCATTACTCCTGCCAATAGTTGACCAATTAGTCTGCTCCCTTCCCTCAGTAAGATGTTGGAGGGTATTGTGAGTAGACAAATATGGGAGTTCATGGAAAAGAATGATCTGATTACAGCCAATCAGCATGCTTATCACAAAACCATTCCACCACCACTGCATTGGTTGACATGACTGACTAGTGGCTCAATGCTATGGATAATGGTAGGTTTGTGGGCGTACTATTTTTAGATTTTAGTGCAGCATTTGATTTAGTGGATCATGAAATAATTGTAACAATATTCTTGCATTATGGGTTTAAGGAGGCAGCATTGAATTGGGTACAGTCATATCTAACTGACAGGAAACAGTCCACCTATATCAGTGGGTTGTTTTCTTCCCCTCATGCTTTAAACTGTGGAATACCGCAGGGTAGCTGCCTTGTGCCACTTCTTTACTTAATATATACCAACGACCTTCCTTGTGCCTTATCTGAAACTCATGCTAGTACATTTTCAGATGATACTACAATTTATACAGCAAGACAATCGATTCAACAGGTACAGAAAGCTCTACAAGTAGATCTGCAAAATATCAGGGAGTCGGTTTGCCGGAACAAACTTGTTTTGAACACCAATAAAATCAAGGTTATGTTGGTCTGTTCCACCAGGAAAAGGCCAACACTGCATGGGATACAGTTAAGTATGAGGGGAGTACAACTTGAGGAAGTGGCAGAAACCAAACTGCTAGGGGTGCAGCTAGACAACTGCTAATCATGGCCGTCTCAAATAACTCATCTATGTTTAAAAAAAAAAACAACTATTAAAACTGCATGCATGATCAGAAGGAAAGCTAAATATTTACCAGAAAATATTCTTAAGCAAACAACCCAAGCATTAATTGGGAGTCAGGTGAACTACTGTTCTATGGTCTGGGGACATGCATCAGCAAGTGAAATTAGGAGGCTGCAGATTGCACAGAACAAAGCAGCAAAGATTGTATTAAAGGTGGAGATATGGTTCTTCTGTTATAGTCATGCTCAATGCTCTTGGTTGGTCATCAATCAACAAGATAATTGGAGAAAAAAAACATGCTTATTTTATTTCACAATGTACACCATTTAAAATGGCCAAACTCTATTCAAAACAGTGTTCAGTTCGTAAGAGACAGACATTCATTAAATACTAGGAATAGATTGTCCTCCATCTATGTGTTATCCAGATAGAAAAGAGAAATAGGCAAAATAACATTTTGATTTAGAGCAATAAAGAAATTGAATAATTTATCTGAGCAACCCAGAAACCTTTTAATTAATAAATTCAAACAATTCTTTACAACCATTTAAATATAATAAATTGGAAGGTTGTTTATCTTTTGGATAGATTGACTGTTAGAATATTTATCTGGTCGATATGTCAGTTTATTATGTCTGTTTTTAACAGTGTGTTATATGTGAAAATGTGATAGTTTTATAAATTGTATTTGAATATTTAAGGACTCTTGGAAGATTAGTCCAAATGAGGATTAAAAGAGATCCTAATAAAAACAAATCAAATCTCCTGATTGAATGTGTTGCTGGGTAGATTGCAGCCAACCTTGAATGTTGTGCAAGTCCAGACAAAGCAACACATATTTTACCTGAAAGTGTAGGCTAGGAGGAGACTCTAGCAGAGACTGTGGCTGTGGCTGGCCCCGGGCCCTCAGGGGGCTCCTGTAACTCCCCATACCCCTATCTACTATGTGGCCTGCTTCACCCAGGGGCTCCTCTGACATTTCATTTCCTCAACTGGATCACAGTAATATGTTTTCATCAAATAGTTGTATAAACAAACAGTGTTCTACTGCTTACAGTGTGTCATTCTGCTCCTCTCAGAGTGTCAGGTTCTCTTTCCACTGAGTGCAACCTTTGTCTTTACTCCTTTCCTGCACTGTAGAATTCCAGGCATGTTGAAACAGTGACCTCTCCCTGGAACTGGGATGTTGAAATAGCTGTTCTGTTATGTTTAACATAAATTATACCTGTTTATACAGGAAGTCTTAATAACATATTGCCCTCACAACATGTGAACTGCAATATCTTAATCATAAATGTTATTCACAAGTAGTGTCATAGCGTAACATCACTTATGGACTGTAAAATATATGGTGTTTTTCTTTTATCAAACACAACTGATTTTGCATTATTCTGGGGGCTAACTGTGACCATTAAAATACTTTTATTTTGCATACAGATTTCCTGCATTAAGTTTCCTTTTTATCTCCATGTTTTCTTCCATAGTTGCAGTCACCCAGAAAGTGAGCAAATTCCTTGGCCAACGTGTCCAAACAGACTCCACTCTGGTGAGAATGTAAGGAAGGGGAGGAGGGGGAGGATTGGAGGAGGGTGGGTTGATGATATCCCACATTTCCATAGAATTTCTGCCAAAGAATGCACAACTCACATCTATAGATTGTTGTCAAGCATAGACAGCCAAAGACAAACCTATTAAACATACTATTGTGTTGACCTAGAATAATAATAGAATAAAGCCAAAATGGTTTATCCATTTCAACAGTTATTGATTGTGTATGCTTTGAGTATGATCATTTTTCATTATCATTTCTTATGCTGAATTGTGAAAATGCATGTGGAACAATACTGCTGAATAATGTTGGGTGTTTGTTGGTGGAATAGTTTTAGTTTCTCAAGGGAGGGGATAAGTTCTGTTCTGTCATTCAGAATTTGGCCACAAGGGCTATATTAGGGTGTTGACCAGTATTAAAGGGATACTTCGGGATTTTGTCAACGAATACCATTGATACCATTTTCATGTCTCTGTGTTCAATATTAAGGAAGTTAGAGGTAGATTCATGAGCCAATGCTAATTAGCGTTAGCGCAATGACTGGAAGACTACAGGGACAACTGTTCCTATAGACTGATAGTCATTGTGCTAATGCTAGTTAGCAATTGCGCTAACGTAAGACTCTGGAGAAGTAAATAAAAGACTTAATTGCAAAAATCCCGAAGTATCCCTTTAAGAAAGAGGGGGCGAGGCATGCTCTTTTTGCTGCAATGCCATTGGTCCATGCTGTAAGCTAAAATGCCTCTATTTAGGGCAGGTGAAAAGACAATGAGGCTGACATCAGGCACTTCAGGAAAAGGATTGATCTGGACTACTTCATTTAATTTACCTTTCAAAGGAAATTTACAGAAACTTTTCGGAGACATCGTCTTTACTTTTTGTTTACCTTCAATGATTACCCAGAAATAAATTCAAAAATATTTTTTCTTTTGATGAAACTGTTACTTGATGTTTGATATTTGTGTTTTGTTTTGTTTTTAGATATGGATCAAACAAGAACCAAGGGTTGAAAAGTCAATCTCCAGTAAGGTGAGTCAGATTGGAGACTTCCGGTATCGATGTTAAAACAGGGTATGCAGTGACCCAGACCTTCAACCATTTTTGATTGATAGGTAGCAGCCGTGATATTGAAATCTCATATTCTACTCAGTATTGCAAAAGTAAAAAATAATTTTCCAAGTTCAGGATTGCATACAAAACAATGTGACTCTGGGCCACAGAGGCTTAAGCCACACCTCTACATATGTCTAACAGGGCTAAGGCATTCACCAGGGCCTGGAACACACTGAAGGAATGAAACAGTACAGGGAGCAGGTTGCATCTTGTGCAGCGAGAGGCTGGCACACCTACACAGAGGCCCACACACAATACACAGACACATGGAGTGAACTGTATGTAATTCTTCACCCCTCAGTTTTTCCTCAGTGTCTAATGTTCCATTTTGACTATTTTTGTGATTTGTTTTCTGACAAGGATCCAAGGAGTACTCCGCTTTGAATTGGGGAGAATGAAGGAAAAGACCCATAGGCTGACTGGAATTATCCATGCATTCTATCCTTCATTCCACCGGAGTCTGTGTCATGAACCAATCAGATTTCAGTGGTATGAAGAGTAAGAAACATGGAGTTTATCATCATGAGAAAATATTTGGAGAGTTGGATTCTTTACTCTGAATCTGGACTCAAATCAGTAACTTAGCTGAATTTTACCTGAATTTACAGACAAGATCTAGCCCTGTTTGGAAAATAGTTTTGACCATTGTACTGCAGACATAGTGTGTGTTGCTACAGATTATGATACAGCATTATGACAGAAACATAATATAATATATTTTTTACATAGATCAGTAAAAGCCTGACAGAGAGGTGCAAACATGAATAACATGTTATTTCCTGCATTAGTTTTAAGGAATGTTTATGTTTATCGATTGGTGCATGACACAGTTGCAATCTCTACATGAACATGGTGGGCAAGGTCTGATTTTTCCTCATTAACATTATACATTTATGGCGGTTTTGTGACCTGCCATACTCTACTGATATAAATGCATCTAAAAAAACAAGTTGCATCCAACACACAAAATTCGAATATATGTCGCTAGGGTATACACAATTCAAAGCCCTTACAAAGAATACATAAAATGTTTGTAGTAATTGCAATTTGATGACTCATGACTCACTCTTTGTACATAAATCATGAGGTTTTGAAGTTGTAATACAGACACCCCTAACTCCACCCCTCCTAGTCCAGTTTACTCAGCCCTTGTATTCCTGAAGTGGAATATAACTACATGCAAATGGAAAATATCACCCCTAGCGAGTCAGTCAATCAAGGGTATAACAGCTCATGCAACTTAATCTAACATCTAATTTGATGGAAATGTCTACATTTACAGTCGTATGAAAAAGTTTGGGCACCCCTCTGAGGCAGCATATCAATTTACTCTGTCGTCACAGAAAATGATCACAGTGGCATGCCATTCATTTTCTAATAAAAGCTGAGTACTGGGGTATTGTCCAGACAAAGATGTTTAGTGTAGCAATATTAAGTTGTATGAAATTAAATCAGATGTGAAAAATAGGATATGCAAAAATGTGGGCACCCTTGTCATTCTGTTGATTTGAATACCTGTAACTACTTAGCACTGATTAATTGGAACACACAATTGGTTTGGTGAGCTCATTCAGCCTTGAACTTCATAGACAAGTTCATCCAATCATGAGAAAAGGTATTTAAGGTGGCCAATTGCAAGTTGTTGTTCTCTTTGACTCTCCTCTGAAGAGTGGCAACATCGGGGCCTCAAAACAACTCTCACATGACCTGAAAACAAAGATTGTTCAACATTATGGTTTAGAGGAAGGCTACAAAAAGCTATCGCAGAGATTTAAGCTGTCAGTGTCCACTGTGAGGAACATAGTGAGGAAATGGAAGACCACAGGCACAGTTCTTGTTAAGGCCAGAAGTGGCAGGCCAAGTAAAATATCGGAGAGGCAAAGGCGAAGGATGGTGAGAACGGTCAAAAACAGCCCACAGACCACCTCCAAAGACCTACAACATCATCTTGCTGCAGATGGTGTCACTGTGCATCGTTCAACAATTCAGCGCACTTTGCACAAGGAGAAGCTGTTTGGGAGAGTGATGCAGAAGAAGCCTTTTCTGCACACGCCACAAACAGAGTCGCTTGAGGTATGCAAACGCACATTTGGACAAGCCAGCTTCATTTTGGAATAAGGTGCTGTGGACTGATGAAACAAAGATTGAGTTATTTGGTCATAACAAGGGACGTTATGCATGGCGGCAAAAGAACACAGCGTTCCAAGAAAAACACTTGCTACCCACAGTCAAATTTGGTGGGGGTTCCATCATGCTGTGGGGCTGTGTGGCCAGTGCCGGTACTGGGAATCTTGTTAAAGTTGAGGGTCGCATGGATTCCACTCAATATCAGCAGATTCTTGGGAATAATGTTGAAGAATCAGTCACAAAGTTGAAGTTACGCCGGCGCTGGATATTTCAACAAGACAACGACCCAAAACACTGCTCAAAATCTACCCGGGCATTTATGCAGAGGAACAAGTACAATGTTCTGGAATGGCCATCCCAGTCTCCAGACCTGAATATCATTGAGAATCTGTGGGATGATTTGAAGCGGGCTGTCCATGCTCGGCAACCATCAAACCTAACTGAACTGGAGATGTTTTGTAAGGAGGAATGTTCCGAAATACCTTCATCCAGAATCCAGACACTCATTAGAGGCTATGGGAAGCATCTAGAGGCTGTTATTTTAGCAAAAGGAGGCTGTAACAAATATTGATGTGATTTTATTTTTTTATTGGGGTGCCCAAATTTATGCACCTGTCTAATTTTGTTTTGATGCATATTGCACATTTTCTGTTAATCCAATAAACCTAATTTCACTACTGAAATATTACTGTGTCCATCAGTTATTTGATAGATCAAAATGAAATTGCTGATCCAAACACCCAATTATTTATAAAGGGAAAACATGGAAATTGTCAGGGGTGCCCAAACTTTTTCATACGACTGTATAATGTCAACCAATCATATACTATTATCTTAGTAGTCTCATCTTTATTATTTGACCTATAAATGAAAACCATCCTTTTCACATTTACATCAGATATTTCTATTCAGAGTGAATCTTTCTTGTTCTAAAGAGAGTTGGTTTCCTCATGCGACTGTACCTGGGTCTCTGTGGGGCAATTAACTACCTTCATTAGCAGTGTGACGTTTCACAGATCTCATTCAAATCGTTAATAACAATGAAAGAGACTGCTGGAAGTCATTTGACAGCTATAGTGTGCTGTTAGTCATCCAATTATAATGTTTCCATCCAATTAAGATGAAGGAGCACAATGAATGATCAAACAAAGCGATAACAGGACAAATATGGAATGATTAATATCATGGCAATTTCACTAATAGGACTTTGACAGAAAAGGCTCAAACACTACTTGCGATGCTTATTTTTTAAATTTCTAGCCATGTTCTAGGCACATTTGTAGCAATATATTGGTTTCATGACCTTTGAGTTCCGTCAATCCAAGCTTGCCACCAACTTTTCCACATAATAATCAAAATAGCTCAAACATTACCTTTATACAGTATATTAAAGAATATTAAACAGAAGAAGTCTTAAAAAATGTGAGTACAAGAGGTCAAGATACTTTTGCCACACCTTTAACAATGTACAATGTTAGCTCTATGTGTTTCCTACTCCATATTCTAATAGCAACATAATTCATTTATAATCAACATTCTTCATCTTTGTTATCATCTTACTACAATAAGGTCCCTAACTCACACAGTAGATAGTGTAGTGGCTTTGTCCTGAACGGGCCTCTCCTGCACCACACACCTCAGCCTGCTGTTCACCTTCCTGTTGGTGGCTATGATCACCAGGGGGCTGAGCGCTGCATACAGCGACGAGAAGAATATGCGCAGGTCTGAGATCAGTGAGGAGCTCATGGTCTTCCTCACGGTGAGGGTGTATACCCACAGTCCATTATCCACCCCATAGAGGACCACATACAGGGTCACCAAGGCCACTACAGCCTTAGCCGCCCGCCGCTCTGCCCCACCGCTGGCCCCAGAGCTGCTGCGGAGTCCCTTCACCTGCTGGCTGTAGCGGTACAGGAACACAAGGATGACCAGACTGGCCAGGGTCATCATGCCCATAGGTACCACGTCCCTCCCTACCTGGACAGCCCCGTTCACCTGTTTGGACTGCATAGTAGGAAAGCGAACATAGCAGAATTGAACATTAATGCTGTGCTGCATGTTGACCGAGTCATTCCGGGAGCCCAGGGAGAAGGCTATGGCTGCCGAGCTCATGGAGGTATTGATGACCCAAAGGGTGAGGAAGATCACTGCCAGGTAGCGAGCCACCAGGACACGGATGGAGGCCCAGCAGGAGCCGGGAGTAGCGATGCTCAGGCACTGGTAGGCACTCAGCACAAAGGTGAGCCAGATGGAGAGGGAGCGAGACGTACGGTAGACAAAGATCACCCCCTGGCAGCCCGTGTCCCCGAAGATGTTGACCAGGCGGAAGGTGGCCAGGGTCTCCAGCAGGCAGCGCACGCCTACTACCAGCAGGTTGGCACAGGCCAGGTGCAGCACAATGGCGTCAGCAGGAAGAAGCTGATGCTCCTGGTACAGTGCCAGGAGGAATGCCACGATGACAGCAGTGTTTCCCGGAACTCCAACCACAGTGAGAGACAGGTACAGCATTCCCCGGACCACCTCCTCTGATTTCATGGCTGCAGGGATGAAGGATATGAAAATATTTGTCATAGGCCTATCAGTATTTGTCAATATATTCAATCATCTCAGAAGGCCATTGCATTCATCAGTTCTCTTACCTGAGGGGTATGCTTTATGATGCAGTTGGAGTCTGTAGATCACAAGTCTGTTTGTAAACCAGACCAAAGTCCCCATGTCTAGTGAGTTTCCTCATATTCTTATACTCCTAGAGGGGTTCAGTAGCCGTAGGGAGTGATCAGCATGGTCCACTGACTTTAGGCAGCTTTTCAGTCTCTCTCCAATTACCTGATATCAATACAGATGACTGAATATTTTCCAGCTGTGGCCATATGGCACCAAAACATATGATCAGGACTGAGGATAGTCAGCCAGAATGGAAATATACTGTAGGTCTCAAGAAGTATCTCAATGGGCTTAATGCATTCCCAGCCAGACCGGTCACTTTCAAGACTCATGGATTAGGTCTACTGGTCTATTTCTATGGTTCCTTTGAATTGCTTTCTGCTATGGTTCAGGTAAGGACTAACAACAAGGCTACAGTGCCCCCCTATGGAGGAAGATGTGACCATTGATAACCATGTCAATCTCTCTCGGTCAAGGTGACTTTTATCAATGTATTCAGCTCTATTTACGCTCCGATTTAAAAAATGCTAGTTAGCATCAAAGTAGACATCATGGAAGACTACAAATCCCGGCACGTTATCTCTAGCTGACACCTTTGCTAACAGGTATTGTGTCAATTTAAAACTTGCAGAAGACAGTTCACAGAATTGTCAAGAAATGTATAAATGTATTCATTAATAAATGTAGCTAACATTAGATAGTTAATTCAGAGGTTCTTACCTTTGCCTCGATTTGGCAGTCTTGTCCAGATCATCATGGCATTTGTAGTTCTTTATGATAGACATGATTAGTAGCTAGATTATGATTAGTAGCTAATTAGAATTTAACTTTTGAGCGGTAAATACAGGCGAATTTATTGATAAAAGTCCCCTTGTCCTAGAGAGATTTACACGGTTATCAAAACGTCACACCAGGGTAAGCCTTCACAAAACACAGTCCTTCTTCAGTTTCTAAAATCCCCTATGGGAAAAATGAATGGCGGAAAAACGATTGGAACCATTTCCTTGTTTGACCCCTGGGGTTTTATGGGTATTATGACTCATACTGTGGTACTCTATTAAAAAAGATCTGACCTAGGTGTAGAATAGTTACACCAAACTGAGAAATAATGTATGAGCACTGTGTGGTTTGTTTTATTTTGTGATTGATGCTTGTAATGAAATGAGTAACAAGTGAAACAAAGAGCCTGTTTGATGTCATTGACGTGAAACGCCTCACTGTCATTGTCACCTCTGTCAGAGATAAAAGTGATGCTGAAGCAAGACATCGTGCTCTATAAAAACACATACGAAGTGAATAAAAAATATATCTTCCTGTAAGTGGATCCCACTCCAAGGAGTGTATACATAGTAGTGTACTGCCACCCTACTCCCTAGGAGTAGGGTGGCAGAAGAAATAGGACAGGAGAGTAAATAACTTGGTGAACAGAGTAGCTTTTAGAGATTTTCAACAGTCATCTGTAGTTTGTGACAACCTCTTTGATGCAAAGAATAATGAATCAAAAAAGTAATTAGAAGCGGGGGTGGGGGGGGGGGGGGTCTGGTCTTTGGAGGAAACACATTAAAACCATCTGCTCACTGACTCGGAACACATGATCAAATCCCCAGAGAAGAACATGCATGAGCTTGCTCTTTAATTAGTCCTGTACTCATATAAACATTTTGATACACACATGGGGAAATAACACCTTTACATTATGTAACCCAGAGAGTGCTTCCAGGATGTGTTTAGCAAATTAAATTAAAATGTCACCTTCGCCTTTATGAAGGATCCTTCAGTATTGGTTGACTTTCTTCTAAGTTTGACTATTAGTCAAAGGGCTGTGCAGTCTAAATGACACATTATGGAGCAACACTGGATTATAGATGTACACTGTCTGGATTGCATAGTGCAGAAGAGCATTGGTGGAACAGGATGATTGTTTTGGAAAACTCTAAGTAGAACCATACAGGGTTCTTTGGTTTGTCCCCATAGGTTAACCATTTTGGTGCTGGGTAGAACCCTTTGCAGGTGGTTCTATCTAGAACCCTCTATGTAGGGTTCTTAAAAAAAACACTGTATATGGTTATTTCTAGAACCCACTATGATCGATTCCACCAGCCTTATTTGCCTTTAAAATGTTATTATATATGGCAATACATTACATACTGTGTATCATAAGGCCTTTCTTTGAGGGCCGAGTTATACCCTAACACAGTGGTGTCAGGAATCTCCTGGTATACTGGCCACATCAGGCCTGCAAGTCACATTATGCTGGCTTGCAACGTGATGAGTAATTCCTATTGGAATCCAGCCATAGTTAAGATATCTAACAAGTGGAATTGTTAATCACCCTCAACCTGCATTCAGTATGACTGCCAGGTAGGGAATATTGAATACTGAGACTACCTCATTCACCTAACCTGGAACAACCAGTAATGGGTGAAATAAATCCAACCTATTGGATTAGTTTAGAAAACTGTATGTTATTTATCTTTGTGTAGCAAAAAATGTATTAACCAATCAATGTAAATGCAAAAACAGATATTACACTAACAATTTTGAAAATCTCACTGCAATAGAACATGCTGGGAAATATTATATATGGTTGTATGTAGAACCCTTCTTGCCTTCCAAAGAATCCGTGTTGCCTTCCAAAGAATCATCAAAGAACCCTTTCTTCCAAAAACGATTCTTAGGATGTTAAAGGTTCTCTGTAGAACCCTTTGCCTTACAAAGAACCTTTGTCTTCCAAAAAGGGTTCTTCTGATCAAAACGGTTCTTGGTAGAATCTTATCCCTCTGCAAATAACCCTTTTGGAACCCTTTTTCTAAGAGTGTAGGTGAATAAAGCAGTGTTAAGAATAGAGAATAGAACATCAGAATATAAGGTTACTCTCCCAGTGCTCCCAATTAGAACAGACATCTGTTATTGCTGGATAATGACCTGTGCTGCTGTGTGCCTAGGTGACATACTCCCAGGACAGGAGAGAACAGAGGAGAGCAGTGTAAGGGGCCAGCTGTGCATGTTAAAACCTCTAAATGACATCCTAATAGCTTCATCAAGCTGCTTTTACATCAACAATAACAAAAACCTCTGCTGGGGTATTTGAACACTAAGACTGAATCTTACCCCTTGACTAGTTTTACCAAATTATTACTTTTTTAAATTTAATTGAAGTTCCAATAGAATATGGCCATTGATGGCTGCCATCTAAAAAAAATGTACAGTTGTTCTTATTCTTGTTTACATATTGTAGTGGTTCTTACATCTTTAGGAGGGGTGGGGTGAGTGTTCTAATGTTGTCCCCTAATAATCCCCACAGACTAGAACATGCTATATATTGAAATTACAGGGGCAATTAACCACAATGAATGCTCAATACTGTGTTCATGTTTCTTTATCAATAGTTGCAGGTAAGAATATGCTTCCGCAATCCTAGTCTAATAGAGAGTGCAATAAGTAACAGTTGTTCACAGTTGGTGTATTCATAAATCTGTTTAACAAACTTAATTTTCTGTCTCTATTCTTCAGCGTGGTACCCAAGTTAAGTATCATGTTGGATCTCTGTGTCACCATCAAAGGGGTGTCCTTCCTGTTGCAAACAGGGTTAGGGTTCCTGGGGAACACCCTGGTGCTGCTGGCCTACACCCAGGTCGTCTGCTCTGAGTGCCGACTCCCGCCTGTGGACATAATTCTCTGCCACCTAGCCTTCGTTGACCTGATTCTGCTCCTCACCCGCTGCGCCCCCCAGACCATGACTGTGTTTGGCCTGCGTGACCTGCTGAATGACCCGGGCTGCAAGGTGGTCATTTACACCTATCGCATCGCCCGGGCTCTGTCAGTGTGCATCACCTGTATGCTCAGTGTGTTCCAGGCAGTGACCATCGCCCCTGCAGGTGGACCCTGTTTGTCCAGGCTTAAGGCCCGGCTTCCCAGGCTCATCGTGCCCACCATCGCAGGGCTGTGGCTCTTCAACATGGCTGTATGCTTCGCAGCTCCATTGTTCTCGATTGCCCCTCGCAACGGCACAGTGCCTGCCTTCACCCTCAACCTGGGCTTCTGCCATGTGGATTTCAGGGACAGGCTGTCCTACAAGATCAATGGAGTGATTGTCTCTATACGGGACTTTGTCTTTGTGGGGCTCATGTTGTGGTCCAGTGGCTACATCCTTCTCCTCCTCCACCGTCACAGCCACCAGGTGAGAAGCATCCGACGATCATCCCAGGGTGGAGGAGCTGAGACTAGGGCAGCCAATACAGTGATCACCCTGGTGGTGTTGTATGTTGTATTCTTCGGCATAGACAATATCATCTGGATTTACATGCTGACGGTAGATAATGTGTCTCCAGTGGTAGCTGACATGAAGATCTTCTTCTCCTCCTGTTATGCCTGTCTCAGCCCCTTTTTCATCATCAGCTCCAATAAGAGGGTCAAGAGTAAGTTGGTGTGTGTGGCAGCTGACCAAGAGCCGCCATCAGTCGACACCCAGGACTCCAATGACAAGATGTAAAATGTTACCAAAATTCTGGGCAGATTTTTTTTCTTTTTCTGGGGCTATTAATACCTCATGGATGGTCTTGTTGTGATTAATTTGTGAACATTTTGCCTATGTAGCCTTCTTGTTATAGGCATTTTATTTATTTGTGTGAATCATTGACAGTTTTCAGGATTTTAGATTGAACTAGTCTGACCTGAGGTTCGAAACTATATTATCATTCTATTGGACAAGCAGGAGCTGTGAAGATAGACTGCAAATACAGTAGCATACAATACAACAATGTAGTCCAACTATACTTTTTTTTAAAATAGCTATATGAAATGCTATGGAAATTAACATAATATTTACAAAAAATAATAATAAAAAAACTTTTTTATTCTGTTCTATGTTGCTATTTATTTTTACTGTATTCCATACGCATAGATTTTATTGTAGAGTACGCTCTAGCTGTCACAGGTTTTCCATTGGAATGTGGAGTTTCCACAGGCCACACGCGCAGCGGTTGGCTGCACAGATTTGACAGTTCTGACAGAAATGTCAACAAACAAGCAGGCTCCGATCAACCCGGAAAAAGGAAGTGCAAGAGCCTAAAAAGAGTTGTTTCAGTGTGCATTCCTGGGAATTCGACTTCAAATAGAACTGATAGCAAAGATCGGAGACATCCTTTTGATAACTGCAGTAAAAGAGAGTTACTCATAAATCATTGCAATTCCTACCGGCGAGATGCTGCTCACGTAAACTGGATAGTTTACGTCGTCGAGCCGCGCGCTACTCCTGGGCTGAAGAAGAGCTGGCGAGATAACTCTTTGTTTAATGGTAGCTAGCTTGCTAACGTTACTTGTTTCTAATTTATATAATGTAAATGTGGCACGAATCTGTTTACCTATTTTGAATGGTGGCAAGTTCAAACGTGTTTTGTACGAGTTGAAAAGTATAGCTAGGTTGCATGAATGATGGCGAAGCAGAGCTAGTTTGCAAACCACACTGCGACATCCCGCTTGATGATACTGCTCCGGGATGATGGTTTTACTGGCTGTTTTTAGAATGATCACTAGTACATAGTTTCACCTGAACACAGTTGAACAATTGTATCACCTATCTTCAACCACATTATCCTAAGTTGAGATGAGTTGAATTTCTATATAGTTATTTTTTTGTAATGAGGGTAACAATTGTACATGCAGCACAATGAAAAACAGTAAGCTACAATTAGCTAGCAGTGGTAATTTCTGGTATTGAGTGAACATGTTGTGGAAAGGCCCATTGTACTCCACGATGTCATTGTTTTTGCTTAATCTGTAATTGTTCTCTCCTTTGTTTTTGTTGTTACACAAGCCTGGGTTGCAGCCAGATCTTATCTGTCCCTGTGTCCCCTCTAAAATGACCTGACACTGAGTGTTCACCACAATCATAAGACAATGGCGAGAATAGCATGGTATCAAGAGAAGGTAAGACATGCTGGACTTACTGACAATGTAATGAGGGTCTAAAATCCCTTACATGGTATAATAGAACTGAAGTGTGTCCATGTGTCAACAGATCGGTGCATATGATCAGCAGGTTTGGGAGAAGTCTCTGGAACAGGCTGAACTTAATGTAAGTTCATGACGTTTGGTCTAATATGCTCATATTTCACCAGCAATTATATTAAAATCTTATGTGATCAGTATTTGTTAGAAAGATAACTGCCTCTCACACAGGGCATGGACTGTAAACCAAAGAGGTCCGGTCATGTCAAGCCAGACCTCATTGATGTTGACTTAGTAAGAGGTGAGTATCCATTTATTACAAGGTGTATATGTATGCTCATTTGCACTATTTGCTTATTGGAAGGAAACGGTGCATGCAACGCTATAGATTGTCTCTTCTTTTTCAGGGTCTACATTCGGCAAGGCCAAGCCCGATAGTCCATGGACGGCGTTGACCCGTAAGGGCCTGGTCAGGGTGCTCCTCTTCCCCTTCTTCTTCCAGTGGTGGATCCAGGTGACCTCCAGGTCTATCTCTACCTTTATCCTGGTGCTTTACTTCATGCAAGGTAAACTCACATCTCACTTTAACATTACTTTAGGAATGATGCAGATGTATGCTGTGGAATCCAATATACTTTTTCATAAACCTAAATGGGTCTGTAACTCTCGGTCTCCTTAATAGTACACTGCTCAAAAAAATAAAGGGAACACTTAAACAACACAATGTAACTCCAAGTCAATCACACTTCTGTGAAATCAAACTGTCCACTTAGGAAGCAACACTGATTGACAATAAATTTCACATGCTGTTGTGCAAATGGAATAGACAAAAGGTGGAAATTATAGGCAATTAGCAAGACACCCCCCAAAACAGGAGTGATTCTGCAGGTGGTGACCACAGACCACTTCTCAGTTCCTATGCTTCCTGGCTGATGTTTTGGTCACTTTTGAATGCTGGCGGTGCTCTCACTCTAGTGGTAGCATGAGACGGAGTCTACAACCCACACAAGTGGCTCAGGTAGTGCAGTTCATCCAGGATGGCACATCAATGCGAACTGTGGCAAAAAGGTTTGCTGTGTCTGTCAGCGTAGTGTCCAGAGCATGGAGGCGCTACCAGGAGACAGGCCAGTACATCAGGAGACGTGGAGGAGGCCGTAGGAGGGCAACAACCCAGCAGCAGGACCGCTACCTACGCTTTTGTGCAAGGAGGTGCACTGCCAGAGCCCTGCAAAATGACCTCCAGCAGGCCACAAATGTGCATGTGTCTGCTCAAACGGTCAGAAACAGACTCCATGAGGGTGGTATGAGGGCCCGACGTCCACAGGTGGGGGTTGTGCTTACACCCCAACACGTGCAGGATGTTTGGCATTTGCCAGAGAACACCAAGATTGGCAAATTCGCCACTGGCGCCCTGTGCTCTTCACAGATGAAAGCAGGTTCACACTGAGCACATGAGCACATGTGACAGATGTGACAGAGTCTGGAGACGCCGTGGAGAACGTTCTGCTGCCTGCAACATCCTCCAGCATGACCGGTTTGGCGATGGGTCAGTCATGGTGTGGGTGGCATTTCTTTGTGGGGCCGCACAGCCCTCCATGTGCTCACCAGAGGTAGCCTGACTGCCATTAGGTACCGAGATGAGATCCTCAGACCCCTTGTGAGACCATATGCTGACACATGCACATTTGTGGCCTGCTGAAGGTCATTTTGCAGGGCTCTGGCAGTGCACCTCCTTGCACTAAGGCGGAGGTAGCGGTCCTGCTGCTGGGTTGTTGCCCTCCTACGGCCTCCTCCACGTCTCCTGATGTACTGGCCTGTCTCCTGGTAGCGCCTGCATGCTCTGGACACTACGCTGACAGACACAGCAAACCTTTTTGCCACAGTTCGCATTGATGTGCCATCCTGGATGAACTGCACTACCTGAGCCACTTGTGTGGGTTGTAGACTCCGTCTCATGCTACCACTAGAGTGAGAGCACCGCCAGCATTCAAAAGTGACCAAAACATCAGCCAGGAAGCATAGGAACTGAGAAGTGGTCTGTGGTCACCACCTGCAGAATCACTCCTGTTTTGGGGGGTGTCTTGCTAATTGCCTATAATTTCCACCTTTTGTCTATTCCATTTGCACAACAGCATGTGAAATTTATTGTCAATCAGTGTTGCTTCCTAAGTGGACAGTTTGATTTCACAGAAGTGTGATTGACTTGGAGTTACATTGTGTTGTTTAAGTGTTCCCTTTATTTTTTTGAGCAGTGTATATTAATGGCTTTCTCTCTGTAGTGGCAGCAGCAGTGTTGTACGTAGAGGTTCCTGCAGCCAGTGCTAGTGAGCAGTTGGGGCCTATGTGTCTTATGTTATTGCTGGGGACAGTGCACTGCCAGATAGTGTCCACTGAGTCCAACCGGAGCCCTTCAGCCAGTCCTGTCAGCAGCAGCAGCACCAGCCCTGCACGCAGGAGGAGGTATGGTTCTTATTGCCAGTAACACACACACACACTGCTAACACACACACACACATGCTGTTCACACACATGCTGTTCACAAACATGGTGCTCACACACATGCTGTTCATACACACCCTTTTATACACTTACGCAAACTGCTCCCACACCCTTCATTCAGGCTAAGGAAGGGTAAAGGATTTAAGAGGACAGAGGGACAGGGGAACGACAGGGACACTGAGCTGCAGCTGGAGGAAAACCAAAGATTGTACAGATCAGAGGAGAGAAGGGTAAGGCCAAACAAACAATGATCAGATCCTTTACCTGATCATAAAACAATGACTGTTTGAGTCAAGCAGTCATTAACAGAGTTCCAGTTTTTCCTTTTTTTCAAATGTCAACATTTGTTTCCTTTGTGTTGCCTTAGCAAACTTGTATAGAGGGTTGTCAGGCTGGATTTTTGTCTGTGATTTACATTTTGGGTACCATTTGCTGTTTTATCCAGCTAATTCTATTGCTGTTTGTGATGTTGTCCAGACAAATCAGAGAAAGTCGGGCTTTGGGGCCTCTGATGAGCTTTCCAGTGAGGAGGAAGAGGATAATAAGGAAGCAAAACCACCCACTAGTGTAGCTGGACCAACACCTACCACTGTCCTCAGGAAGAGACACCTTCACTCCTTCTCAAATCCCTCACCACCTGAGGTAAACCCTAAGACAGTGAGTCCTGTTCTTTGTAGCCTGAGTGAAAGGTGGACATTTAGTTTGAACAGTCCTATTATTTGCACAGGAGGAAAGTAGTGGAGGTGCCAAGGACACTAAGGTGAACCCTCGTGAAGTGGAGCACCTGAGGACAGAGGGCTCGCGCCCGGCCTCTGACACAGATGATACTATGTGGGAGGATCTTCTTCAAGGGCCTGACTCCGCTTCCACGGGCAGCAGTGACAGTGAGGGGGAGGGGCGGTACTGCCCTGGCCTGACTCTCCCCCCATCCACCACTCTCAGCAGTGATGATGAGAACCTACAGCAGGTGGGTCTACACCACCATACCCTGTCATCTAATATGTAACCTCAAAAAGGCTTAGTATATCAGCACACCAGCTTTTTCTCCTCACAGGGCCAACTATCATGGCTGCAGGCGTGCCACCCATCTAGAGACCGGGTCAGTGCCATCATCTGGGAGCAGGGGGAGTGCAAGAAAGCAGACATGTCAGTACTGGAGATCAGTGGGATCATCCTCACACGGGTACACCTCCTATGACCACTTCATTACACTCACTGCCATTTTGGTACGATTAACACATGTTCAATACAGAGTGAATGCTGGTGTGTAATGCTTTAGGGCTGGAATGGGTTTCTTACTGTTTCTATTTATAGAAACACCATACGTGCTGTGTACTCTGTGCCCCATAACTCTGTCCTCCTAACAGAGGTGATATCTTCTCTGTAGGTGAAGGTGGTGGAGCAGGGCATGGGTTACCTAGCCCTGGGGGGGTTGGTCACTGCCACACTGGTGCTGCTTCCCTTTGGCTTCCGCCTGGCACAGCGGCTGGACATGACACGCCTGAGCTCCCTGTCTCTGGCTGAGCTGGCTGTCATGGCGGTGGGGCCGCCCGACGCCAAGACCTACGCCTTCCTCTTCATCACCACTGTGGAGAGGCTCTGCCTTACAGGCCTCTTCTTCTTCATGATGTGTGTGGCAGAGAGGACCTACAAACAGGTCAGCATGTTAGTCCCACTGTTGTAGACTCACTACAACACAATGAATACGCTGTAAATGGTGTGGCTGTTTCTCTTTCAACAGAGGCTTGTTTTCGCCAAACTCTTCAACCACATCACATCAGCACGAAAGGCCAAGAAGTCGGAAATCCCCCACTTCAGGCTGAAGAATGTGCAGAACATTAAGATGTGGCTGTCGCTCCGCTCCTTCCTCAAGGTCTGAGTTCTTCTCACTACTCAGATGCCTTTACTTCAGCGTATGGTGTTGCCACTAGGGGGGATGAAGGTCCTTCCTTGATTGAAATGTTCCCAAATATTTTTTCCTATTTACCACAGAGACGTGGGCCCCAGCGTTCCGTTGATGTCATCGTCTCCTCCATATTCCTCCTGGCCCTTTCTATCGCCTTCATCTTGTGTACACAGGTCAGACATATCTATAAAAACTTACTTTATTTGATAAATACACAAGATTCCAGTAAACACACCATGATTTACCATCCAATTTAAAAAAAAGACCTGTTGTAAGACCGAATGTGCATTTGTTAAGCTCCAACCTATACAAACAGAATAGATTTAAGATAATGAGTACTCATTTTCTATATCTAACTGCCAGCTACTAAACAGTCACCACACATTCCTGGACTCCGAGACCAACTGGGAGCTCATGGTGTGGGGTTCTTCTCTCATCCTCTTCCTGCTCCGCCTGGCCACTCTGGGCTCCGAGACCAACTGTAAATACAGCAACGTGTCAGTGCTGCTTACCGAACAGGTAAGGCCCCCTGCTACACACACACACACACAATCAGGGTTCGCATTAACGCAGGATTCTGCATTTTTCACGCAGAAAGGGAAAGATAAAAGACAGAAAAAAAGTTCTGCTGCATTTTATAAACACAGATTTTAAAATGCTTCTTATTGTAATTTCTGCTCGGCTTCAGTCAGGGTTCGCTCCAAATCATGAATGTAAAAGGACTAACTTCGTGCATCAGTTGCACTTTTCCACACGGATGAAATATCTTTGCTCTTGTCATTGGATCACCACACAGCGTTCTGTGTAGGCTACTTTTCTCTAGTACTTTCCTCCGGTCTAGTTTTTCTCTGGTAGCAAGTTAAAATGTAAGATTAACTTCAAGCAAAACTTCAGGAAATGTAGACGGCTACATTCTTTCTATGATAAACATTAGAAATATGGCCATGCATCGTTTTTACAAAAAAGACCTTGCTTTTTCATTGTAAGCTAACTTATGTGTGGCTGCTAGCCAAATAGTGTTGTCATCTGATGAAAACAATTTTCTGCCAAATGTGTTGCACAGCGAGCTACAACTGGGTATTCCATGTGGAGAAGCTTCTAGAAACAATGGGGTAGTTCAACGCAGTAGTGAAATGCATGTGCGTGTCTCTTTGATGTTTGAGAGAACTTGATTGATGTAGTTTTTGGCCAATGAATGCATGATGTCTGTTGAGTGTTCACTACTTTAACATAGATGTGCTATGAAATTAAGCTAGTGATGTTTCAAATGTCCACTTTGGACACGTTTACCGAAACAGTCCACTCACACCAACGTGTGTTAGCTGAGACATGCACCATAGTTCACTGCCTTGGATGGAGAAACACGTTGCTAATACTAGCAACACCAAGCACCTCTGCGACTTTCATTTCTTGATCATGGATATTATATTCAATCTCCTCTGGAGGACGTGTGGGTCATATGGTTACAACGGGTAAAGTACTTCCCCGTAGTTCTCCGATCACAAGAACACAGCCAAGTAGGATTCACATCAACATCAAAGCTCTTCTCTTTCCCTCTGGACATGCACAGGTGCCTTCTGGGAATAATTAAGTGCTTAGTAATAAAAGTCTTAAAGGGGTACTGTCAGTAATATTGACTCAATATAGTTTCAGAAAAAAATATGATACAAAAATCTATGCTACAACTATTGAAGCAAAAACTTTATTAATACATCTCCCTCTCAATTATTTTCTTATTTCAGATCAACTTGTATCTTAAGATGGAAAAGAAGCCCAACAAGAAAGAAAATTTGAACATAGTGAACAATGTTCTGAAGCTTGCAACAAAACTAATGAAAGTAAGGATGTCTCTCAACTTCAGCCCATCATGACTTTTTTGACTTTAGTCAAATCTACTGGGCTGAGAGGCCTCCCGAGTAACACAGCGGTCTAAGGAACTGCATCGCAGTGCTAGCTGCGTTACTACAGATCCAGGTTTGATACCGGGCTGTATCGCAGCCGGCCGCAACCGGGAGATCCATGAGGCGACGCATAATTGGCCCAGCGTCGTCCGGGTTTGGGGAGGGTTTGGCCGGCCAGGATGTCCTCCCAGGCGCATACACACTGACACGGTCGCCAGGTGTACGGTCACCAGGTGTTTCCTCCGACACATTGGTGTGGCTGGCTTCCGGGTTAAGCGACATTGTGTCAAGAAGCAGTGCGGCTTGACGGGGTTGTGTTTTGGAGGACGCACGGCTCTCGACCTTCACCTCTCCCGAGTCCGTACGGAAGTTGCAGCAATGGGACAAGACTGTAACTACCAATTTGGGAGAAAAAGGGTGTCAAAAAAACTTGTCATATTAAATGAAAAGAATCTACTGGGCTGGTAGTTGTTTATTCAGCATAACGTGCAGTGAAAGCATCTCTGACTGGCTTCTCATACCAACCCTTTTACAGGAGCTTGACACCCCCTTCCGACTGCTGGGGCTGACTGTGAACCCTCTCATCTATAACATCACACGCGTGGTCATCCTGTCTGCAGTCTCCGCTGTGGTCAGCGACCTGCTCGGCTTCAACATCCGAGTGAGTGGAGACACTTCTAATCCTACAATGCTGTTGCTTAACACTGATATTTTTGCCATACAGTGAGTCTTCACCTTTGTCAGAGTTGTTTTCTTCCTGGCACATGTGCATTAACTTCCAAAAGTGAGTATATGTGCTGGGTTTTTAAATGTGCCCTCTTTGTTGTCTCTCTTACAGCTGTGGAAGATTAAGCCTTAATGTGAACTTGCTAAACCACTAACTGTTGGATACTGGAGGCTCTGCCAAGTCCTACCATCCACAGCTGGCAATCTGTGCAATGTGTCCAAAGTGTGCAAACCTACTGAGTGATCGCCTATGCATCTCTGTGCCTTCCCAGAAACATTGAACTTTAAATCACACAATACCATTGTGGTCATACACAAGCATGAGCTCTTTACAATCAATGATACACACATCCCTGGCTACATAATCATTGTAGCCTGAACTGATTTGCTGCTGCAGTTCCAGTGCCAGGACCTGGCCACTTCCTGGTTCTTACTCTGAGAAACAGTAGCCAATGGGTGCCTTCTGAACACTGAGAAATTTGTTGGCCATTTGAATGTGAACCATTTCAAGACGTGGAGAACGGATGGAATAGGAAACAAGAATGAACAAACTGTTATGAAAGAATTTGACATTCCAGCGTGGTTTGACATGTATTCGGCTGCAAGTAGACAGCGTAAAATACTTTAAAAATACTTTTAAGATGAAAAATGTTAATACAGATCTTCAAAATGGGTGACTGAACTAAATTGATTAAAAAAATGTTTTTTTATAGGAAATATTTAACTCTACTCTAAACCAATTTTGTGATATTTTAAGGGCAACGTGCTGTAGCTTTTATTGGGGCATTATTTATTTGGGGTTTGTCTGTATTTCATTACTGACATAATGGTACACATAGATTGTAACCTTTGGACTGCCATCATGGCCTTAGTACTGAAGACCATTATGTTCTGCTAAGCAACTATTCACAGATGGTATAGTTTGATCAAAAAAAATGTTAATAGGCTATAAATTAGGTTATGTTTTATTTCCTTTGATAATAAATCTTTCACAATGATTTTATTACTGCTGTCTGGTCAGTGCATATAATGTTCTCACTTCCACTGCCTACATAAGTACATTACGTCACTGTGTATATTAAGTAAAAATAATTTAAAGTACTACAGACTTACTAAACACACATGATTAGTTTGTAAATGATGTCTGAATGGTGAAGTGTGCCCCTGGCTATCCATAAACTTTAAAAAAATGCGCAGTCCGGTTTAATTAATTATACTTTTACTTTTGATACTTAAGTATATTTTAGCAATTACATTTACTTTTGAAACTTAAGTATATTTAAAACCAAATACTTGTAGACTTTTATTCGAGTAGTATTTTACTGGGTGACTTCCACTTATACTTGAGTAATTTTCTATTAAGGTAAATTTACTTGAATGAATATACATTATATGCGCATCATAAATCGTAATATTATGACGATTACGGTAAAGAAATTGTGACGCAAATGGCACACCTCATGCTTTTCTGGCTTGGAAGGACATCAACCGGGCCCGCGCCACCAACCTCAGCACAAGGACAGCGTAGCACACAACAGGACTTAACAGTTGCCTCCGACTGGAGTGGGACAAAAACCTCATAGAGTCAGAGATAGCAGAACGTGCGGATTGGACGTCAGATTAATGTTCTAATTCCCTCATCGGCTCTCATATTGCAGGTAAATTGCAATAGTTTTTGAGAGTGTACAGTAAGTAGCCTGTGCTATTTAGGTGTGAAACAACCATAGAGCCAGATAGAGGACTCTAGTGGCCAAAATGCCATTTTAGCATGGGCAGCGCCATTGAGGACATTCACTATTTTGAAGTAATCAACTGGGTGGGACTTCCTATGGGTTAAGGAAGGATTACATAATTCCATCCAGGTCATTAGGTGGGATCAATGGGTTATACTCGGGACCAATTAATTATACTTGTGAGCAAACATTGCATAATGGCAGGTGGCAGTAAATCGCCAACCTTGGCTTTATACCTGTTCAAACAACACACTCCGGGTGGCAGTATGCACCCTTTCATTTTGTTTACCAACTAGTAGAAAATGGAGATGGCCTCAATGGCGCTGCCCATGCTCTCATAGACGCAATAATCGGACAAATAAGATGTTGCGCCCTCTAACTATCTCCATGGAAACAACCAATGCGTCTATTATCAGTGTTCCCGACACAGACAAGTGACCCTGGCTCGAGACTCCGATTGGACTGCAGTAGTGTCGTCGCATAATAATATTGCTTACTGAGGTAAATGGCTTTGGCATCATTTTGTGATTCCCGGTTTTTGTTAGTGCTCTTTTGATGAGGGGATATGGCCGCGCAATACATGGTGGCTGTGAGGATGAAATGGCAGTCCCTCACTTTGCTGTGTTGCAATATGCTTGAAGGCCTTTGACAGAAAACGAAGCTGTATCCAACCTAATATAAAAGTAGTCTAATTATGTTACAGCAAATGTCAAGTCATGCCATTACTTTCTAATTCATTAGAAAATTAATCAGACTCCTAATACTTAATGAAAAGGGATTTTAAGTGCATTTAGTGTGGCCCATATATACTACATGACAAAAAGTATGTGGACACCATTGAACATCTCATTCCAAAATCATGGGCATTAATATGGAGTTGGTGCCCCCTTTGCTGCTTTAACAGCCTCCACTCTTATGGGAAGGCTTTCCACTAGATGTTGGAACATTTCTGCGGGGACTTGCTTCCATTCTACCACAAGAGCATTAGTGAAGTCAGGCACTGATGTTGGGAGATTAGGCCTGGTGTAACAGTATAACTTTAGACCGTCCCCTCGGCCCGACACGGGCGCGAACCAGGGACCTTCTGCACACAACTGTTGCCACAAAGTTGGAAGCACCGAATCATCTAGAATGTCATTGTATGCTGTAGCATTAAGATTTCCCTTCACTGGAACTTAGGGGCCTAGGCCAAACCATGAAAAACAGCCCCAGACCATTAGTCCTCCTCCACCAAACTTTACAGTTGGCACTATGCACTGGGGCAGGTAGCGTTCTCCTGGTATCCGCCAAAACCCAGATGTGTCTGTCGAACTGCCAGATGGTGAAGCGTGATTCATTACTCCAGAGAACGCCTTTCCACTGCTCCAGAGTCCAATGGCAGCGAGCTTTACACCACTCCAGCCGACACTTGGCATTGCACATGGTGATCTTAGGCTTGTGTGCGGCTGCTCGGCCATGAAAACCCATTTCATGAAGCTTCCGACTAACCATTCTTGTGCTGATGTTGCTTCCAGAGGCAGTTTGAAACTCGGTAGTGAGTGTTGCAACCGAGGACAGACGATTTTTTTATGTGCCACGTGCTTCAGTACTCGGCAGTAACATTCTGTGAACTTGTGGCCTACCACTTTGTGGCTGAGCCGTTGTTGCTCCTAGACCACTTTCCGCTTCAAATAACAGCACTTACAGTTGACTGGAGAAGCTCTAGCATGGCGGAAATTTGACGAACTGACTTGTTGGAAAGGTTGCATCCTATGATGTTGCCATGTTGAAAGTCACTGAGCGCTTCACTAAGCCCATTCTACTGGGAATATTTGTCTATGGAGATTGCATGGCTTGATGTTATACACCTGTCAGCAATGATTGTGTCTGAAATAGCCGAATGCACTAATTTGACGGTGTGTAACAATACCATTGTATATATTTTATATCAACATCAATTTAATTGAATATTGTTCAGATAGTGGATACATTAGTCATTCTTATTCAGGAAATCTAAATGTAATATTACATAGGCCTAGACCTACTGCTAGAATAAATCAACCTTGTGTTTCAGATTGTCTGGGGCCATGCCCTTCTAGAGCTTTTGAGAACCTGGCACAACAAGGACACAACTCCACCATGTCCGCAACCATTCAGAGAGAGACTAGCTCGGCGAACTCTGCTGAAGCCAAGAAAACAGAGCTCAGAGTAAACAAGAAGAAATGCTGTAAGTAGCCTAATGATAAGCCTCCCAGAGCAACATCTTCAATGCAGGACAGCTTTGCGCAGGCAGGACCTTAGGCAAGACAGCAACAATGCACTCTGGATGCTTGCTTCAGGCTGTTTTGACTGGCACATGAGTCTACAGGTGTTATTTTGTTTTGGCTTCATCTCCAAAAATGTTGCTAGTTATGATGTCAAGCTTTCCCTATGCATTGAAAGCACTTTTCTTTTTTGCTGATGCACACATTAACAAGCAAATTAGTTTAAAAGAAATACAACTGTGTTTATAATATTTTGAGAGGGATTAGTCATCTTTGTAAATTATTCTGTTGGGCATATTTTGGGCAAATTATTAATTCTCATTCCACATTTTTATTATGCAGATTATGTTGAAATCTGTTTATAATGAGCCCATATTCCATACAGTATTCAGTTTATCTGCAGTCCTGTTGCGGGTGTAATTTATATGAGAATAGCAAGCCATGGCTTGCCAGTCCACTTTGACATATCCCTTTTCATCTAAGTATACAGTACATGGGAAATCAAGGATAAGAAATGTATCCAATGATGATTGATCATACCAACCAACAAATTTGATAGCTAAATTGTTTTGCCTTATCTACTGTATATAATTTTGTCAGGCCTGTGTATCACTTGTAGATATACAGTATAGACAGTATACAGTAGTATCTGAGTTAGTCTGATGCTAATGCACTATAGTATGTATGTATGTCTGTCTGTCTTTCTGTTCAGCATGGGCATCCTACATGACAAACTCTCCCACAGTGATTGTAATGATCGGCCTACCTGCTAGGGGAAAGACCTACATGTCTAAGAAACTGACACGATACCTCAACTGGATAGGGGTGCCAACCAAAGGTGAGTGGGGGAAGACAACATCACTTTTGAAGACATTATACACCGCTCAAAAAAATAAAGGGAACACTAAAATAACACATCCTAGATCTGAATGAATGAAATATTCTTATTAAATACTTTTTTCTTTACATAGTTGAATGTGCTGACAACAAAATCACACAAAACTTATCAATGGAAATCAAATTTATCAACCCATGGAGGTCTGGATTTGGAGTCACACTCAAAATTAAAGTGGAAAACCACACTACAGGCTGATCCAACTTTGATGTAATGTCCTTAAAACAAGTCAAAATGAGGCTCAGTAGTGTGTGTGGCCTCCACGTGCCTGTATGACCTCCCTACAACGCCTGGGCATGCTCCTGATGAGGTGGCGGATGGTCTCCTGAGGGATCTCCTCCCAGACCTGGACTAAAGCATCCGCCAACTCCTGGACAGTCTGTGGTGCAACGTGGCGTTGGTGGATGGAGCGAGACATGATGTCCCAGATGTGCTCAATTGGATTCAGGTCTGGGGAACGGGCGGGCCAGTCCATAGCATCAATGCCTTCCTCTTGCAGGAACTGCTGACACACTCCAGCCACATGAGGTCTAGCATTGTCTTGCATTAGGAGGAACCCAGGACCAACCGCACCAGCATATGGTCTCACAAGGGGTCTGAGGATCTCATCTCGGTACCTGATGGCAGTCAGGCTACCTCTGGCGAGCACATGGAGGGCTGTGCGGCCCCCCAAAGAAATGCCACCCCACACCATGACTGACCCACCGCCAAACCGGTCATGCTGGAGGATGTTGCAGGCAGCAGAATGTTCTCCACGGCGTCTCCAGACTCTGCCACGTCTGTCACATGTGCTCAGTGTGAACCTGCTTTCATCTGTTAAGAGCACAGGGCGCCAGTGGCGAATTTGCCAATCTTGGTGTTCTCTGGCAAATGCCAAACATCCTGCACGGTGTTGGGCTGTAAGCACAACCCCCACCTGTGGACGTCGGGCCCTCATACCACCCTCATGGAGTCTGTTTCTGACCGTTTGAGCAGACACATGCACATTTGTGGCCTGCTGGAGGTCATTTTGCAGGGCTCTGGCAGTGCTCCTCCTGCTCCTCCTTGCACAAAGGCGGAGGTAGCGGTCCTGTTGCTGGGTTGTTGCCCTCCTACGGCCTCCTCCACGTCTCCTGATGTACTGGCCTGTCTCCTGGTAGCGCCTCCATGCTCTGGACACTACGCTGACAGACACAGCAAACCTTCTTGCCACAGCTCGCATTGATGTGCCATCCTGGATGAGCTGCACTACCTGAGCCACTTGTGTGGGTTGTAGACTCCGTCTCATGCTACCACTAGAGTGAAAGCACCGCCAGCATTCAAAAGTGACCAAAACATCAGCCAGGAAGCATAGGAACTGAGAAGTGGTCTGTGGTCACCACCTGCAGAACCACTCCTTTATTGGGGGTGTCTTGCTAATTGCCTATAATTTCCACCTGTTGTCTATTCCATTTGCACAACAGCATGGGAAATGTATTGTCAATCAGTTGCTTCCTAAGTGGACAGTTTGATTTCACAGAAGTGTGATTGACTTGGAGTTACATGGTGTTGTTTAAGTGTTCCCGTTATTTTTTTGAGCAGTGTACATGTCCCTTTACGTCTTCCATTATGACAGACTATTGATGGTGGAACCCTCTGCTGTTTGAGATATCTTTTAATAAGCACTTCAGTCAACTTTAAATCACCAGTACATTGTGTCCTACAAAGTAAATGCCTTCATTATTAGGTAAATGTCACATTTTTAATAAAAAATGTAAAGCTCCTGAGAACTGAGACGCCCCATGTTGAATAGGATCCTACTTTGAACCAGTCCCATTTCTATGATAGGAGACAACCCTAACTTAATAAACCATGTAGACACTAATACAAGCAAGTCATAACTCTGTTGGTGCCATTTTGTTAATTTTGTAGTGTTTAACTTGGGTGTTTACCGCCGAGAGGCTGTCAAAGCTTACAAGTCCTACGACTTCTTCAGACACGACAACAAGGAAGCCATGGAAATAAGGAAGTAAGTTACGTTTGTTTTATTTGTGCAGATTCCATACTGAGAAAGCATTCACAATTGCCATGCACATTGTTTTGATGGCACATTTTCCATTGTTATTTGCTTAGAACTTAAGTTCACATATGACAGACAAAGTTTTCTATCAATCGTAACATCTTAGAAAAAAAGGCTCATTAATCAAGTATTGTTTCCATCAGCATGGTCAGATCTGAGTCCATCTCATTACTCCAGCAGCACACCAGGTTCTCTTATGCATGATTTCACAGGTGTACTTTGCAGCCCCGGCTGCTGCGTCAATGGCTAGTGAGTTTCTGAACCAACACACTGTCTGCTGTGCAAGCAGATATTCAGTGTACAAAAGACCCATATTATATTAATAGAATGTGTGTGTGTACATACACACCAGTTGTGGGATTCAAATGGACATTTGCTTAGTTTTTCATAGTAATTTGTGATGGATTACTATTTTCCAACTAGCTGAAACTGAATTGCCCTTTATGGACCTGTAAATGGCTACTGCTCTTGACAACATCACAGAATGCTGATCTAAATATATTTCTGGCACTCACTCACTCCTTACAAAATGTTGCATCGGTATGTTCCCTCACTGTTCTGTCAGTGTTACTATTCAGATGTCTGTACAGAAGAAAGATAGGTATACAGTATATCATTCTGGTCTACTGGACTGTTCACCATAGAATCAAACACAAAATGATACAGGGGCCTTTAAGATTGAGTATAAATACAATATATATATATATATTATCTGAGGTTGGAATGCATACCTGCCCCCTTTTCGGCAGACCAACTGTTGAGCCCTTTGATGCAGATTAAGACTACTGCCATTGTATTTCCCTCTCCTCTCCCACAGACAGTGTGCTCTGGTAGCCCTGGAGGATGTGAAAGGATATCTAACTGAAGAAGGAGGACAAATCGCTGTAAGGCATCTACTCTTTCCTTTAGATTCCTTTTTGTCTGTTCAATATATTTTACATATATCCACCCATTAAGTGATGTTTGCTTTGATTAGGTATTTGATGCAACAAACACAACAAGGGAGAGGAGAGACCTCATTCTTGATTTTGGGAAAGAGAACGCATTCAAGGTAAAAATGTGCTAAATTGCCAAATATATTTTTGTGTTTATCTCCATATAACATTACTCTGTGTAACGACACTGCATCCAGCCCTGTGGTGAGGCAGTATATTTTAGTGGCGCAGTCTGCGCTGCTTTATTTCCAACAGGTGTTCTTTGTGGAGTCTGTGTGTGATGACCCAGAAGTCATTGCTGCTAATATTCTGGTATGTTCCGATGTCGCCATGTGGGACTGTAATGCTTTACTATGACCCTAGGCCAGGGTCAAAACTAACCTATTTATACACTGACTATATCCTTGTCATGTCACGACTTTCATTTTTCTTTGCCCACATTCTAATGTGTCATATCTCTAAACAGGAGGTGAAGGTGTCCAGTCCAGACTACCCAGAGAGGCACAGAGAGAGGGTAATGGATGACTTTCTCAAACGCATAGAGTGCTATAAGGTTACATACCAACCTTTGGATCCCGATGATTATGACAAGTAAGAATGACCAAAGCATATTGTCTGTCTCAGTGTGTTGCAATTGAATAGGACATTGCTTCAATTAGAGGGAACTGTCCATACCGATCATCATGTGGTATACCTAATAGGCATTAACGTTTGTAGTTCCCGAGAATTGCTGTAAATTTGCTGCAAGGTCAGATGAATGCCACCAGGTGGAGACAGAATACATACAGACAATTGTGTTACTGTGTCTCCCGTAGGGACCTATCCTTTATCAAGGTGGAGAATGTGGGCCGGCGCTTCCTGGTGAACCGGGTGCAAGACTACATCCAGAGTAGGATAGTGTACTACCTCATGAACATTCAAGTGCACTCTCACTCGCTCTACCTGTGCCGGCATGGAGAGAGCAATCACAACATGGAGGGCCGTATCGGAGGTGACTCGGAGCTCTCCCCAGGGGGAAAACAGGTATGTGTCCTGTCTGCCATGACAGTTAGGCCTAGTCCAGAGAGAGCAGTCCATAGAGATAGAGGATTCATCTTTGTACCTGTGCCATTATAGCATCTGTGATAGCATGGGCAGCGCCGTTGAGGCCATCTCCATTTTGAAGTAGTCCATTTTCTTCCTCACGATTGGCTGACCCCCCCCCCCCCCCCGATGACTCATTGGACATGACTCCAACAGGGTAACCAGAAGGGATCAGCCAATGAAGTTGAAAGGCGCCCCCTGTTGACTACATTAAAATGATGGAAGCCCTCAGTTCCAATGTGCCAATGCTAATACAGCCTTTTGTCCAGTAGAAGCCTCTATCAATCTCTATGGAGCAGTCAGGCATATTACTGACCTTTGTCTTTGAGTCAGTAGATCCTACCGATTTCTATTTAGATTTAGTTGAACAGCTAATGGAAAATACTAATTGAAGCTCCTGTACTTTAAATTTGAGGAAACACTGGTAATCTGGTCATGTACTCTTAAATAGTTAATAGCATGTTTACCATGATCATGTACAGTAAGAAGTCCCCTGATAGATGGGCCTGTTATTGACACTAATCTCTCTTTGCCCTTTCTGGTCCAGTTTGCCCATGCCTTGCGCGGCTTCATCGAGGAGCACAAACTGTCGGACCTGAAGGTGTGGACAAGCCAGCTGAGACGTACCATCCAGACTGCTGAGGAGCTGATTGTGCCCTACGAACAGTGGAAGATCCTCAACGAGATAGATGCTGTCAGTACTGACTTTCCCTCTGATCTCTCACTTATCACTGGTCTAAAATAATGAATACCATGATGGTTTAATTTAGGTAGACACCATTTGTGATTAAAATGAATTTGATCTTTGATAAAGGACTTGTTATATTCATTGTTTGAATAATAAGTAATGATTGATCATTATCTGGCAACTCAACTGCCAAGGCACATTTTCCAGAGTTCTCTCTTTCCCATCTGTTAGGGTGTTTGTGAGGAGATGACATATGATATGATCCAGAACTCCTTTCCAGAAGAGTTTGCCCTGAGGGACCAAGACAAGTACCACTACCGCTACCTAGGAGGAGAGGTAAAGTCCTACCCACTTACCACAATATGGAGCCTTTATCTTGTTAGGGATAGCTAAAGCTCAGTGTGTCCCTTCTCCCCACCGTAGTCCTACCAGGACCTAGTGCAGCGGTTAGAGCCTGTCATCATGGAGCTAGAGAGACAAGGCAATGTGCTGGTCATCTGTCACCAGGCTGTCATGCGCTGCCTGCTAGCCTACTTCCTGGACAAGAGTGCAGGTGGGTGAGCACACACCATACAGTACACACTTACTGACAATGTCACAAACACCAGAAGTCATTGACACTTTTTTTTTTTAACTATGTATTTCGTAGATGATCTACCCTATCTGAAATGTCCACTGCACACAGTGCTCAAGCTCAGCCCTGTTGCCTATGGTAAGACTTTGTGTTCATTAGACTTACGGTAGAATAAATTGACAATTACATTGTGTTATGTTCACATCTGATGGATTTCTTCTATCACCACTAGTAAACTCAGCAAAAAAAGAAACGTCCTCTCACTGTCAACTGCGTTTATTTTCAGCAAACGTCCGGGCTCTTCGCTGGCCATGACAAAACACTGACATTCCTGTCTTGCAGGAAATCACGCACAGAAGGAGCCGTATGGCTGGTGGCATTGTCATGCTGGAGGGTCATGTCAGGATGAGCCTGCAGGAAGGGTACCACATGAGGGAGGAGGCGCTTTCCTGTAATGCACAGCGTTGAGATTGCCTGCAATGACAACAAGCTCAGTCCGATGATGCTGTGACACACCGCCCCAGTCCATGACGGACCCGACACCTCCAAATCGATTCCGCTCCAGAGTACAGGCCCCGGTGTACCGCTCATTCCTTCGACGATAAACGCAAATCCGACCATCACCCCTGGTTAGACAAAACCGAGACTCGTCAGTGAAGAGCACTTTTTGCCAGTCCTGTCTCGTCCAGCGACGGTGGGTTTGTGCCCATAGGCGACGTTGTTGCCGGGGATGTCTGGTGAGGACCTGCCTTACAACAGGCCTACAAGCCCTCAGTTCAGCCTTTCGCAGACAGTTTGAGCACTGATTGAGAGATTGTGCATTCCTGGTGTAAATCGGGCAGTTGTTGTTGCCATTCTGTACCTGTCCCGCAGGTGTGATGTTCGGATGTACCGATCCTGTGCAGGTGTTGTTACACGTGGTCTGCCACTGCGAGGACGATCAGCTGTCCGTCCTGTCTCGCTGTAGCGCTGTCTTAGGCGTCTCATAGTACGGCCATTGCAAATTTATTGCCCTGGTCACATCTGCAGTCCTCATGCCTCCTTGCAGCATGCCTATGGCACGCTCACGCAGATGAGCAGGGACCCTGGGCATCTTTCTCTTGGTGATTTTCAGAGTCAGTAGAAAGGCCTCTTTAGTTTCCTAAGTTTTCATAACTGTGACCTTAATAGCCTACCGTCTATAAGCTGTTAGTGTCTGAACGACCATTCCACAGGTGCATGTTCATTAATTGTTTATGGTTCATTGAGCAAGCATGGGAAACAGTGTTTAAACCCTTTACAATGAAGATCTGTGAAGTTATTTGGATTTTTATGAATTATCTTTGAAATACAGGGCCCTGAAAAGGGGACGTTTATTTTTTTGCTGAGTTTAGTTTGACAATTAGGAATGGGTAACATGAATTTATCTCTGCAACTATCCCCAGGCTGTAAGGTGGAAATGTTTTACCTTAACGTGGAGGCAGTGAACACACATCGCGACCGACCACTTGTAAGTAACATTGCATGTTATCCTCAGTGGCAAGGCTTTGCTCCTTTTTGGCATCACTGCTCTGTTCTGCTCACATATCACATGCTTCACGGAACCTCTTTAACCAAACTAGCTCAAGCTATGTCTGGATAAATGAGTAGTTAGTGTGACTTTATATTTAACTTGTACGAAGCTATGACTGATTACCTTTCCCTGCTTGCGAACACCGACACCACTAAAACAATAAAACTGCATAATACATTTTTTTCTAGAGCAAGTCTTTACATATTTATTTAGGTTTGCACTAGCTTATTAGTTAGCTAACTAGATAACGTTAGCTTGCTAACTGACAAGGCAGTTACACACACTTCATATGAAACAAATGGGGTGGTAAGTGCAGCACAATGCACACAACACTAAATACTTTACCAATCTAGCAATCTGGCCACTGTAGCTAGTAAAATGATAATTACATCACAATGGATTATTTTCCATGAAGCAGCTGCCTGTAGCTGGCTACTGAGAGTCAATGCAGTGTCTTAACTTTACCTAGCTAGCACAACATCTTGCTAGCTAATGAATAATACTAACCATAATGTTAGCCAGCTAGCAAAAAAATGTATCTATGGGCTGTAGTGACCATGGAGAGTGAATTAAATTGTTTATTTGTCATCTTGCTAGTGAGTTATCTAGCTGTGACCATCTAGCTATATCAACAAGGGCTGTCTAAAACAATAGTAACATTAGCGCCGCTAGCTATATAGCTAGCTAATATTGGGCCGCTTGAACTCGGCGTGACTGTAGACCAGGGGTCGGGAACCTATGGCTCCTGAGCCAGGTGTGGCTCTTTTGATGATTGCATCTGGCTCGCACATAAAACAAATATTCTCACTTTTTTTTTTCTCTCTCCCCAATTTTCGTGGTATCCAATCGCTAGTAATTACTATCTTGTCTCATCGCTACAACTCCCGTACGAGCTCGGGAGAGACGAAGGTCGAAAGCCATGCGTCCTCCGAAGCAGAACCCAACCAAGCCGCACTGCTTCTTAACACAGCGCGCCTCCAACCCGGAAGCCAGCCGCACCAATGTGTCGGAGGAAACAACAACAACAACAACAACTCATGTTCTGTTCAGGGCTGCAGGAGCAATTGTCCATTATTTTAATTAAATGATACTGGCCTACGTTGGCCGTTGCTAGGTAAAACAGGTAAACGCCTCCCTTTGAATCAGTCTGCTCGGTCATTAGCTCAAAGCTAACCCTTCGACGAAGAAGATGGCGAAAAGAAAAAAAGATGACGAGTATCGTACATTTCAGGACGAATGGACCGAAGAATTCGCCTTTGTGGAGAGAGCAGGTTCTGCGGTGTGTCTAATTTGCAATGACAAAATTACATCGATGAAACGGTCGAATGTAAAGCGGCACTTCGACAAATTCAGAGGCTTATTATACTGACATTTAGTTGAATTCACTTTTAAAATATATTATATGGCTCTCACTGAAATAAATTTCCAAATGTTTTGCTTTCATGGCTCTCTTAGTCAAAAAGGTTCCCGACCCCTGCTGTAGACCATAAAACAACGGACATGCATTTCTAAATAACGCTACTGCCACCTTCTGTTTTGGACTATTTTAACAAGGCTGAGTGGCTGACGACTTCAAGGTCTTTGCTATGTGAACACAAAAGAGAGAGAATGCCGACACTCTGTTCAGAAGTGCTAAGTAGTCGGCAGGCAAATGTTTCACAATCCTACCGGTGTGTCTGAGCTATTAGTGAGATGCCATAGACAATATTTGAGAGGAGCAGAATTAAGTGGAATCTGTTAGTGCTTTTTTTTTTTTTTTTACTATGCAGAATCAACTTTTTCATATTCCATAGTAAAAGTCCTATTGTAGTGGTTGATCAAGGAGAACGATTGTTTGATTTCTGTGTTTTGGGGAATTGTCCCAGTAACGCTGTGTGTTCCCGGGTCGCTTTCTTTAATGCACCTGGTGTTTCCCCATCTCCAACCAGGAAAAGGTCCCGAGGAACCCAGCTCCCGTCCGGCGGAATAGTTACACCCCCCTGTCCAGTCACGACCAGTTCAAGCGGCCCAGGCTCTACAGTGCCGGCAACCGTCCCTGGCTCCCCCAACGCCCCTTCCCATCGGCCCTGCAGTTCCCCGAGATGCCAGAGGGGGTGCTGCAGCAAAGCCAAGTTAGTGTCAGAAATGGATGGTGCCCTCTTAATTAATCACTCATAATTATACTCAGTCCCCTCCCTCCTCCCACCCAAGCCAATCTCTTCTTTATCCTTAGCATCCCATCACCCTTAAATCCCCTTGATAATTCAGACTCTGTAATAAAAACAGAGTGGACTTCTCCCTGACATGCTGTGGTCTTGTTGGTGGCTTCCCCTCTTTATATTATGTCTGTCTCTCCCCCAACATCAGCTGTTTGTCTTACATGGCCTCCCCTTTTCTTCATGGGCTGTGTCTCCATCTTGAATATGCACAGCACTATGCCTGTCCTAAGTAAACTGCACCACTAACTTCTACTCATTTACATCTTATGAATAGATCACTTAAGTACCATTCCAGATACACAGTTTAAAAGTCTTCCAGTAACCAGGTGTTATACATTAGTCATATGGTGATCTTAGGAGAAACATGCACTGAAAAACAATTAGCGTCAGAGATCAATGCCATACAAGTGTCGTAAATATAGACATGTTGATGTTTTGAGATGCATATTCAAAGTTGCTGTTGTGATCCGAGTGTGTTGGTTCGCTTTGCTTTGTTGTGAGTTCAGTGCTTCAGCTAGTCTCCCCATTTCTGTCTCTTCCCTTTCTCCCTCCCTGTCTGTGTCGTCATAGCCTCGGATAGGAAGCTGTTGTCTGTGAGTATTTAAGATAAATTCCCGCAGAACTCCACCAAATTTAATTTCTGTTTTCACTTATTCACATGAAATGTCATCTCAATAAGACATTGGGGTATGTATAGCATCTTAAACTGATATCATCATACAGTATGATGCTTCATCATAATTTCCGTTCAAGGAGATACACTTCACTACTAATAGTACTAATCATTTCGTTCCCACTTTGTTTTATAATGATGATGGTGTATCAGGGGAAAAGTTTTTACCTAGCAGGGATGTTTCTTTTCATTGGTCTCTCTGAGGCAAAACACTAGTAGTAATGTAAGACCTGTCTTCAAGACCATAATTGGTCAGTGTTTGGACTCATGTTAATTATCGACTGAGAATATTAATCATGTCTGTTTCTGTTTAAAGGACTCCCTGTGTGAAGGAATCGACTATGACAGCCCAGAAGAAACTAGTGGCTGTGTCCGCTTCTGAGTGACTATGAAGTCACCTTCAAGTTCAGCTGGTGCCTCAGTCTATCCCTGTGACACTGAAGTTCTGCTTATCCTATCCTCCATGTCCCTATGGCCTTCCACATCACATAATAATTTCCCTGCATGCCAAATATCTGAAACCACAACTATAACACCCCTTTCATGTATGCCAATAGAGATCAAACATGATGCCTTATGTGTATCAGAGACCCTTTATGTCTTGTTGAATATATGTGGCAGCATGTTATGGTATCATGAAATCCTTTCCCACTACTGCAGCATAAAGCATTTTTGCCAATTATCAGATACATCCATATTAGCCATCACATGACATTATGAACACAGAAAAACATAGGATAATTTGATATTGTGGTCATATATGGTTTGTGTGGAACCATTTACAATAAGGATATACTGTATATATTTTAGATTAGAAGTTAGTCCAGTGCTCTTAAAAGGGAAGTTGACATGTAAATGAATGTATTTATCTGTCAATTACTTACTCTGTCTTCAGATAACATAAAGGAGTAACAGAAATATGTAAACATGGAATAAGAAAAGTACTACGGTCCTAGTTATCATAGTGTAGCTTCAATACCTTTCTTATGAAATTCTCGCTGAATTGTCCCTTTGATTATATTCATGGTTGAGGAAATGTTTTACACTAGTAGATTTTTAAGCAACTCAAAGCTTATTTGAGAACCTTGCCTTTTAACCAATTATTACAGACATGTGAATATTAATAAATGTAGCTTGTTAGCCATTACCACTAAAACCAAAACAGTGCAAATATCCCATATTTTAACAGATGCTTTGAGATACTTGAAGGAAATGTCTTATGAATCAGGTCACTAGTGTTTTTATTTAATTTAACCGGTTTTCATTTTCTTTTTTGCTGCAGTCGAAAATGTGCACATTGCATTTACAACATAACTCATGTGCAGAAACATTTTAAGTGACATTTCCTTTGTAAAGGAAAATTCCACCACAAAGTAGTCATTTAATAGGATATTGATATGTAGAATACCAGAAGAATGTACAGTAGCTGTATATTAGATATTGAGATGTCGCTATTTGTATGAATGTGTTTGGCATTCTGCTGTGTTTTGAGTTGGTGTTGTGCTGAATGTTTTCATAAATAACCTGCATAAAGTGATGAGATTTTGGGAAATTTGCACCAAAAGCCACTAGTCAGTAGGGGCACACAATATCCTTTTAATTTAGATAAAAGTTATGCTATTACGCACACCCAATTATTCCAATGACTGCGAACTACAGTGTCAGAATTATTCATGATTTTTTGCCTGTGTCTTTTGGGGCATGTTGAAAGCCTTACTGAAAGGTAATCTGTTCTGTGCATAGTACACTTGTAAAGATGTGTATAATCATACACAAGAAGGTTCCAAAGAAATGTCAAGTTGTGACTATATATTTGATACGTTTTCCAACGATAGCCTGCTCAGCTCAAGAATGTACTGTACTCAATACCCGGCTGCAGTATTATTCTCGTGAATTTTGTCATGTAAAATGTTGCCTGTTGATATGGACTTCATTGCCTCAATTAGCTGGTTTAGCATAGTTGAATTGTATTTAAGATGTTGCTCCAGTAACTCTATTAAAGAGTCATTAAATATGTAAAACCGGTGTAATTTATGTCTCCATTTTCTGTGTGAGTTTGGGGGAAGGAGGAGGTGACATGTTTCAAGTTAATTTGCCTACTCTCTGTACCGCTCGAGAACTATTAAGCACTATGCACACAAGCGGCAGGTAGCCTAGCAGATAAGAGCTTTGGGCCAGTAACCGAAAGCTCGCTGTTTCTTATCCCTGAACTGATTAGGTGAAAAATCTGCCTTGAGCAAGGCACTTAACCCTAATCGCTCCTATAAATTGCTTTGCATAAGTGTCTGCTAAAATATAAAGTTAGCTCGTGTAATTTCACTTCAATTGCATTATTAGGATGTAAACTATATGAGGCTTTAATATGTCACAAAAGTTAACATTTAATTTGAAAAGAGACTGGATCCATCAATTGAGTGGATCTATCCCCTCTTCTAGCCAAAAGGAAACAAAGCTTGTGTATACGTCATGTGTGTGGCAACGACGTTACGAATAATAACACACTCACATTTGTGACGTTCTACACATCAGAGACTGTCGGTTGATATTTATTGTCCGAGGCAGGGGTACAATTTTCATCAGGTAAGCAAATAAATAATGGTTCAATTATTAATTAAAGAGGTAAATTACGTAGTTATGTAAAGTGAGGCTGCAATCTCGTTAGAGTAAAGTACCATAACAGTTTAGCCAGCTAACGTTAGCCCTTTGCTAGCAGAACACTTGGCTAGCTAGCCTAGTTGTCAAGCTAACACTCAACATCAATTAACGTTAATCAATCACATTGCTCATTTGCTTGTGTTTTGCTAGACAGTTTCACTGAAACCAGCTCGTCTCGTATTGTAGATAGCAGAAGAGGAAAGTGACAACATGCTAGCGTAGGTAACGCTAGCACAGAAATGCTATGTTATTTGTTTTTAAACATTATTTAACTAGGCAAGTCATTTAAGAACAAATTATTATTTACAATTACGGCCTACTTGTAAAGTCCTCTCCCCCGGCCAAACCCTGCCCTAAACAGGTGTTGTGCCGAAAAGCTCCCCCTCCCTCGCGTGAACGTGCACGCACTCAATTCTTCATTGCTGCGACTTGCTTGCTAGTTGAGATTTCTGATCAGGTTAGGCTGCGTTTCATTATATATTTTATGTCGGTTTGATCGTGGGGTACTAGTAATATCTGCAGTTTTCGGTTTGTTTCAAGTCTATTAGTCTATAAATAAATCTCCTTTCCAAAATTCGTCATCTCTACAATGTCTTATTCGACTAGTAGTTGTTCTGAAATGTTTATTGCTTGCCTACATTTGACTCTGTTTAATATAACACACATACATTAATTATTAATTTCGGTTGCCTATCCTGACATTAAGTTAATTCTATAGAAAGTATTTGACTCTAGCCACAAAATTAAGGAAATCTTGGGACTGTAAACGAGGCCTGTAAACTTCAGAATCATTTTGGTAACTCATGTTGACTAGTAGTGTGTGCCACAAAACAAAATTAGAGTATAAACAAACATTTATTTTAGAAACATTTTGTAATGTTTAAGAAAATAATGATAATACACATTAATCACACAATAACATCACAAAGTTAAGTTTGTTAACAAACATTAAATAAGAAATACAAATTTAGATCTTTGCATAATACGATCAAATTAAAAAAATAAAAATAAAAAAAAACATAAAAAGACAAATAACAAACAAATATTGGAAAGCTGCAACCGCTCGACTGAACATTTAGTCCACTTTTATGGAATGTTTTCCAGGTGATACCGTCGCCTGGAACTCAAGCCTAACCTAGTCCTGACAGGCAGCGCAGACATAATCCTCCAATGATGAGATGGTTTTCATACAGGACTGGTGGAACCATCGTGGGCACAACCAATCTGACATTTATGATGAAAAATGTTAATATATATATATTTTTTTAAATAATAATTCTTGAAATACAATTATTTCATTTATTATCAGACAAAGCAGATGATACTACCTCTAGAAATTGTCAATTCTAAAGGCACATTTTTAGGAGTATGAATTTGTATACGTAGTAATAAGCAATTACCCAGTTAGTGTCTTCCTCATTATTGTCCACCTCCCCACAGAAGTGGCACAGTTGGCTCAGGTTATCTAGCAAAACATAATGTCAAGTAGTCTATAAATCTTTACATGCATTTTTCTGAGCAAACAGGGAACAAGGGAATAGTTACAGAATTATTTAAATACATGTGTTTTAGTGGCCATCTAGTCAGAAGTTGGATCAAAGTTAACCTTGAAAGATCCATATCAATGTTTTTTATTAAATTAGAAATTGAACATAACAGCGTTTGAGGAGAGTGACTGCTATTTCTTCTCTCATGATGTTAACATCTTTGTCCGTATTTGAAAAGACAAATCGACTCCTCCTTCAGAACACATTCAGCAAATTGGGGAAAACAGTTGTTTCCCCCAAAAAAATTGTTACACTTAAGATTCTAACATTTAAGATTTGAAGTATACAACACAGCTATAATATAATTTGACAGTTCTGTTTTACCTTTTAGTCAGTATTCTATCAGTAGGTTCATTGTACATTTCCTTGAAAGTAAGTATGAGAGTATAAGTAAAGACCCCACAATAAGTAACATCTTGTTGGCATGGGTGAGGAAACACGCCCATCTGCAGATATTACACCCCTTCTCAGGTGCGATCTGAACATATATGTTAATAAAAGTACAGCATTTTGAAACACTTTATTGATTACAATATAGAGATTAATAACAGAGGGGAATCTGAGAATGCAGGGATTCCAGCAGGATGTGAGTTGAAGTAGTCAAATCTGGAGCTGACAAAGGCTCTGACTTAGCATCTTGGGGTCATCGCTGGATGGTGTGGAGGAAGAAGCAGAACGTTCAGGTTAGAGCTGGAATGTAAATGACGTGATCATCTCAGATTATCTAACATCTGAGAATGGGCATCCCTCGGATGAAGAGCATCTCTGTCTTGCTGATTATGTGCTGTCATCCAGGTGGAAATGTCACCTGCATATCTGATGTAGGAAAAGAGATAAGTTGAGTATCCTGTGAATATGTTTATGTAGTGAGTGTGAGATATAGATATATATCTATTTTCAATGATCATTATTGTGTTTTGTGGTTGAGGGGTGGGGGGAGGTTGATGGGGACGATGGAGGTGCTGGGGCTGTCCTATTGAGGGCGAAGAGACCTATTGGGGAGGGGATTCTTCATGGAGGCACATTCAGTCATAGTTTTGTTTATTATATTATACATATATTTTTTCTATTATTATAACAGTTTTACTGTGATTATGGATATGCACTTATGTTGACTTGTATATTTGAACTTTCTTTTTGCCTAGAGTACACTTTCATTTTATTACTACTGTACCTACATTCTTAACTAAAACAGAAAAAGTGTAAAGAAAAAATTTGGAAAAACACAATGGGATGGGTGAACGTGTGTGCACATTCACGCGAGGGAGGGGAGGGGGGGGGGTGCTGGCAGGGAGAAGCTTTCCTGCACAACACCGGACGACGCTGGGCCAGTTGTGCGCTGTCCTATGGGACTCCCGATCACGGCCGTTTGTGATCCAGCCCGGGATCGAACCCGGGTCTGTAGTGTCCCCCTAGCACTGCAATTCAGCGCCTCTCGGGAGGTGAAAAAGATCTTGGAGTTGCAGAACAAATAAATAGTTGCAGTCAGTTGTTTTGCTTGCACTGCTGTGATCGGAAGTTTAGCCCCATCGAAGTGTCATCAGCATGCTGTGACTTCAAACAAATTACTTTTCCATTAGAAATGAAAGTAATGTCTTGCTACAAGGTTCCTTGGCCTGAATAAACTAGCATTCACTTCTTCAGTTGTATGTAGCCTACATGCCTGTGATGTTCCTTTGTTGAATGGTGTTTTATTACCACAGGTTAAGGACCCCAGGATGTTGCGTCTGCGTTGCAAAACCAAAAATGGGAGCCACATAATGCAGGGCCTGACGCATCAGTCCTGTGTGCAGGAGCTGAAGAGCAAGGTAGAGGAGCTGACTGGTATCCCCTGTGATGTACAGAAGATAATGGTTGGTTACCCTCCCTCTAGCTTGGACCTCCGAAACGGAGATGCTCACCTCAAGGACTACCCCATCAAATCAGGTAGGCTATGTTGTCTCTCTCTTCTCACTTGAATCAATCACTTGTGACTTTTACACAGCTGGATACACTTCACCATGCAGTGTCATGGCTGTATTTGATTAAGAAAATGATTGTGTTGCAGGAGACACTCTCATTGTTGAGGAGGAAGAGAAGAACAAGATGAAGACCCAGACAATCAATTCAGCTGTAACCAAGGGACCCCGCCTGGAGTCTCCCCCTGTGCTGGCCAGAAGGGTCGTTCCAGCAGACAACTCCTGCCTGTTCACCAGTGTCTCCTATGTGGTGGAGGGCGGGGTATACGACCTAGCGTGTGCCCCCGAGATGCGAGGCCTCATCGCCCAGATCGTGTCGAGTGACCCAACGGCTTACTCGGAGGCAGTTTTGGGAAAGACCAACGAGGAGTACTGCACCTGGATCCGACGTGACGACACCTGGGGCGGAGCTATAGAGGTGTCCATCCTGTCCAAATTCTACCAGTGTGAGATCTGTGTAGTTGACACGCAGACAGTGCGTGTGGATAGATTTGGTGAGGACGCTGGCTACCACAAACGTGTGCTGCTCATCTACAACGGCATCCACTACGACCCACTGCAGAAAGAAACGCCTGGTTCCGACACTCCGCCCCAGACCATCTTCTCCACCACAGATGACATCATCCTGGCCCAGGCCCTGGAGCTAGCGGACGAGGCGCGAAGGCAGCGGCAGTTTACGGACATCAACCGCTTTGCCTTGCGCTGCATGGTGTGTCAGACAGGCCTAGTAGGACAGAAGGAGGCCCGGGAACATGCCAAGGAGACGGGCCACACCAACTTTGGAGAGGTGTAAGTCAGAGCACTCCTCCTCCTCTCACACACCCCCCTTACCTCACAACCACCACCCCCATGCCGTCACATCTGTGTCTGTACGATCCTCTACCTCACTTGGTCCAGCGAGATTCTGCAGACCCTGAGTTCTGTCTTACCCATTCAGTATTACTACTACAGCTGTTAGCTCACAGGCTAATCTACTGTAAGGTTCTGATCTCATACAAAATATCCTCTACAATTGTTTTAGGTTAATTTTTAAACTCAGTTTTGAGTCTTCACACTAAACTCAAAACACAGTGGGTGATTGTTTGTTGAAGTCTTGTTGCTCAGTAATGTAGCGTTTGTGGACACTAATGGAGCAGAAAACTTTCTTAATACCAAAATTGTAGATGCCTGGAAATGCCTTGCTTTTTCAGTTCTGACTTGTGGCACAACCGGCATGGCTCGATAGTACTACAACAGAAATCTTTTTCCAGGGCCATTGTGACAAGATACATGTTTGATTTCACACATCAATGAAAATATTAATGAAAATGTTTTTGTTTGTGCCTCACTAGTACTTGGAAAAACAGTGATAACTGTTGCAAAATATCAAATATAAACCCAGTCAGTCACTTGGTAGAGAAGCTGTTATTTTATATTGGCAATGCATTTAATATTTGTAATAGCAGAGTTTAGCTAGATTCTTTATAGGTCAATACAACCCTAAATTATCCAACAATGGTGCTCTGACAACTGTATAAGCTATTGTGTAAGCTATTACTGAATTTATTTTGATATTTTCTGCATTGTGGGTTGTCAGGTGTTTGGATTGAAATATAGCTCTGCATTCATCTTGATGTGGAACATTAACATTTCATGCAATTATTATCATGCCATGGCACTCTAGCATCAAAAGGCCATGGCATTACCCACAGTGGGATTGGTTTTTTATTATATTTATTTGTGTCTATTTTGTTGTAATTTGAATTATGGTATTTTGTATTACAGAGAATCGATAAGAATGCTACATGCTTATTTTATTTACATTTTAATCTTAAAATGATTAGACAGACTTACAATCTATATCATTCAGTCTATGTGATGAATCATTATATATTTGTAGTTCAGGTACTGCACACATGGTGCTTTGCTTTTCAACATTCTCTTCATGATAGTGTTTTTCTTTTTAATTTCCCGTTAGCCTCTCACTCACACCCTGTAGGTCTTGTTAGACTAATGTGAGGACCACCAAATGATGTCATAGTTGTAATGTTGATCTATAACCATGTTTCCATCCAGTTTTTATGCAAGATAAGTCATACCATATTTATTTTTTTAAACAGCTGTGATGGAAACAGGAATCTTCGATACAGTTTTATAAATGCAGACAGATTATGTGTTCGTTCGACATGGTGGGTTCTTTTTGTCTTTAAAATGAATTATGCGAAAAATGGTGGAAACACCTTTATGCGCAAATATTGATATAATAACCATCATATTGACTTAAACTTGGAGTCACGCAATTATATGGTGTGTGTGGTTCTTCCACTACTACTGGAAACCATGTAGTTTATTAGGCTGCAGATGAAATAAGTTCTGAACTTCACAGGCTGGTAAAAGTGCACAATGTTGAGCTTGATGCTCCTTTCCAATAAATATTCTGGTGACATGATGACTGCAGTTTGACCAACAAATATTTTCGCCCTTATCCGTAATAATCTCATCATATAGACTAGCCTATTCACACTGTATCTGCAAGCTGTTGGCTAGAGCGCACTTGCCAAGACTAGAGTAGGCACATCTTGCCATTTAACTCAACAGTTTGTGTCAAAACTATCAGTGGAGTTGAAAATGTGATGTAAACACATTGAACTTTAGATTTTATTTGGAACATGAAAACTTCAGTTAAATAATACATTGTGTGCACTACGTCATCATGCACTGATTTTGATCCGCAACAAGTCAGTTTGGTGGAAAAAGCGCATATTTTCTTTATGCGTATTTTAGAATATGCAATAAAATCTGTCTCCAATTGGATGGAAACCTAGCAACTGTGTGTTCAATCTAAATGCATGAGAGGAAGACTGCCACTGTTCTACTTTCACAGCCACCGTGATCTCATGCCTTGCTCTTGAAGCGGAGCCATTGAGATGGTTGAACCCTATAATTCTCACACATGAAAATACATGAATTCTGACCGTTTTCTTCAAGAGGTTGATACTGTTGTTACTGGCATAAATAATCATAATTTTGGGTTGTTGGCAGAGATGAACGGCTGGGGATTTGTTTTTTTCCCCCCCATCTAACTATTAATGCAGTCTAAAAGCTCTCGCACATCATTTCTCAAAATATTTGTTTTAGCTTTTGTCAGCTGGTCGTAAACAGACTCCAAAGTGTCCCCTATACAATTCAGAAAACTTCTTTGACTTGTTATTTATAGAAAATGGACATGATGTATTAGCATTATGAATGCTTGTCTTACAATGAAATAATCTGGGCCAGGGCCGGCTTTGTGTGGAATATGTTTCCTTGTTCTTGCTTGGACTTTTCAAAGACTTGTGTGTAAGAGGTCTGGGACATGGTTCTAGTGGGTGTTGATTTGACTCAAATAAGACTTCTCCCACAACCCATTACATGGATGTTCAAGGAAACGTTCAATGAATGTTGCACTCAAAGCACTACAGAGAAACTGGGTTTACTTGATTTTTCCAATGTTGTCACAATAAAATAAATCATTTAGGATATTATTTGAGTGAATGTGTTTTTGTATTCGGTTTTAGATTCTAATGTGCTTTAAACCCTACATATTGATACTGTACTGTCAACCAATGAAAGATCTCTAGTAGAAAGAGGAGGAAGGGAAGCGCTACTAAGGTACACAATAGTACATTTTGGTAGATAGAAGGTGCTCTTTGGTAAAAGGGGTAAATTGGTCATCAAAAAGAAAGGAGGACCAAGGCACTCTTCATAAAATTAATTAAAATGCCTTCATTAGTATGGCATGTTCAATAGAAACAAAGTTTTAAAATTGGTTTTTAAAACTTTGTTTCTATTGAACATGCCGTACTAATAAAGGCATTTTAATTAATTATATGAAGAGTGCCTTGGTCCTCCTTTCTTTTTTTAATGAAAGATCTCTTAGTGAATGGCAGCCATACTATTGCTGTTACCCTACTGAAATGTAGGCTACTCTGTTCTAACAGTGTACAAGGGTCTCTCTGTTGGATTACACTTTAGTTCTATGTTGTGAAGCATCTCTCTGATGAGGGCATGAAATGTGGAGCTCTAGTAACCTTAGACACCATCAGTAAGGGGCCGATTCAGACTTAGGAAATGTACGCCTATCCTATGCACTTCTAAGTATTTTCACGCTCAGAATAAATTTCATTCAACCCCTGAAAATCCTCCCACTTGCTGGCCAACTGATTTTCTCGTGGAGTTTTCATTCAATAGGGTTTTCAGTACATTTGTCTTAAGCCATCCCTTTAAAGACAGTGTACCTTTTTAGTTTGAATTTTGTTGACAGACTCACTAGAATATATCGAGAGAACGGCTTCAGAATATTAGGGATCAATGAAAGAAAGCCATCTAAATATATGCATGTTCTTCTCCGTTTCAGCACCAATTGGTAGATTAAAAAATACTCTGCTCTTGTACATTATTAGGCTAAGGAAAGTATTTATGAATCATTAAAAAAACATGCTTTGGAGAGCCTTTACACACATTCTGAAAATTGACACATTCAGTTCTTCAACCAATGGTAATGTTGGAAGGTTAGTGTACAGTTGAAGTCGGAAGTTTACATACACCTTAGCCAAATACATTTAAACTCAGTTTCACAATTCTTGACATTTATTCCTAGTAAAAATTCCCTGCCTTAGGATCACCACTTTATTTTAAGAATGTGAAAAGTCAGAATAATAGTAGAGAGAATTATTTATTTCAGCTTTTGTTTCTTTCATCACATTCCCAGTGGGTCAGAAGTTTACGTACACTCAATTAGTATTTGGTAGCATTGCCTTTAAATTGTTTAACTTGGGTCAAATGTTTCTGGTAGCCTTCCACAAGTTTCCCACAATAAGTTGGGTGAATTTTGGCCCATTCCTCCTGACAGAGCTGGTGTAACTGAGTCAGGTTTGTAGGCCTCCTTGCTCGCACACACTTTTTCAGTTCTGCCCACAAATTTTCTATGAGATTGAGGTCAAGGCTTTGTGATGGCCACTCCAATACCTTGACATTGTTGTCAGACTGCTCTATCAAATCATATAATTAATTATAATAAACACACAGAAATACAAGCCTTCGGTCATTAATGTGATCAAATCTGGAAACTATCATTTAGAAAACAAAACGTTTATTATTTCAGGGAAATACGGAACATTTCCATATTTTATCGAACCGGTGGCATCCATAAGTCTAAATATTGCTGTTACATTGCACAACCTTCAATGTTATTTCATAATTATGTAAAATTCTGGCAAATTAATGACGGTCTTTGTTAGGAAGAAATGGTCTTCACACAGTTCGCAATGAGCCAGGCGGCCCAAACTGCTGCATATACCCTGACTCTGCTTGCACAGAGCGCAAGAGAGGTGACACAATTTCCCTAGTTAATATTGACTGCTAACATGAATTTCTTTTAACTAAATATGCAGGTTTAAAAAAATATATACTTCTGTGTATTGATTTTAAGAAAGGCATTGACGTTTATGGTTAGGTACATTGGTGTAACAGTGCTTTTTTTGCAAATGCGCTTGTTAAATCACCACCCGTTAAGCGAAGTAGGCTGTGATTCGATGATAAATTAACAGGCACCGCATTGATTATTTGCCACGCAGGACAAGCTAGTTAAACTAGTAATATCATCAACCATGTGTAGTTAACTAGTGATTATGTTAAGATTGATTGTTTTTTGGCCTCCCGGTTGGCGCAGTGGTCTAGGGCACTGCATCGCTGCACCAGAGTCTCTGGGTTCGCCCCCAGGCTCTGTCGCAGCCGGCCGCGACCGGGAGGTCCGTGGGGCGACGCACAATTGGGCCAGCAGTCGTCCGGGTTAGGGAGGGTTTGGCCGGTAGGGATTTCCTTGTCTCATCGCACTCCTGTGGCGGGCTGGGCGCAGTGCGCGCTAACCAAGGGGGGCCAGGTGCACGGTGTTTCCTCCGACACATTGGTGCGGCTGGCTTCCGGGTTGGAGGCGCGCTGTGTTAAAGAAGCAGTGCGGCTTGGTTGGGTTGTGCTTCGGAGGACGCATAGCTTTCGACCTTCGTCTCTCCCGAGCCCGTGCGGGAGTTGTAGCGATGAGACAAGATAGTAATTACTAGCGATTGGATAACACGAAAATTGAGAAAAGGGGATAAAATTTATAAAATAAAAAAATAAAAAAAGATTGATTGTTTTTTATAAGATAAGTTTAATGCTAGCTAGCAACTTACCTTGGCTCCTTGCTGCACTTGCGTAACAGGTGGTCAGCCTGCCACGCAGTCTCCTCGCGGAGTGCAATCTAATCGGCTTCCAAAAATGCCGATTACCGATTGTTATGAAAACTTGATATCGGCCCTAATTAATCGGTCGACCTGGAGCAGTGGCTTTTTCCTTGCTGAGCGGCCTTTCAGGTTATGTCGATATAGGACTAGTTTTACTGTGGATTTGGATACTTTTGTACCCGTTTCCTCCAGCATCTTCACAAGGTCTTGCTGCTGTTCTGGGATTGATTTGCACTTTCCGCACCAAAGTACGTTCATCTCTAGGAGACAGAATGTGTCTTCTTCCTGAGCGGTATGATTACTGCGTGGTCCCATGGTGTTTATACTTGCATACTATTGTTTGTACAGATGAACGTGGTATCTTCAGGTGTTTGAAAATTTCTCCCAAAGATTAACCAGACTTGTGGAGGTCTAGAATTTTTGGGGCTGATTTCTTTTGATTTTCCCATGATGTCAAGCAGAGGCACTGAGTTTGAAGGTAGGCCTTGAAATACATCCACAGGTACACCTCCGATTGACTCAAATTATGTCAATTAGCCTATCAGAAGCTTCTAAAGCCATGACATCATTTTCTGGAATTTCTGGAATTTTCAAGCTGTATAAAGGCACAGTCAACTTAGTGTATGTAAACTTCTGACCCACTGGAATTGTGATACAGTGAATTACAAGTGAAATAATCTGTCTGTAAATAACTGTTGGAAAAAGGACTTGTGTCATGCACAAAGTAGATGTCCTAACCGACTTGCCAAAACTATAGTTTGTTAGCAAGTTAGCATTTGTGGAGTGGTTGAAAAACTAGTTTTAATAACTACAACCTAAGTGTAGGTTAACTTCCGACTTCAACTGTACATATAATTATAATAGGGAGAATAGTGTACAAAAGTAGGCTATACCCTCGTCTATTGCCTGCACTAACTATGGAACTGTGTGATGACACGGGCAAGTATTGCGCCATGTATCAGGTTCAAACTGTTACAGCTTGGTCTGATGATTAAAGTAGCCTACATGTTTTTTCTTTATGATCAACTGTTACTAATGATCCTCAGCAACAACCACACGGCCTGATGGCGTTTACAGAGGAAGCAAATGAAGGTAAACGGGAAAAAATGTATTAAATGGAATGATAATGTAAGCTATACCAACTGAAGGGAACTAACAGTAAATTGGCAGTTGAACATGTGTGGTTATAAGCTTCAGCTTGTTAGGGAAAGGCATCCTGTCAATGGGACAGTTGTAAATCATGTAGTGTCGTGTCATGATCGCAGATTTGAGAGAAACAACAAATGTCGGTACATATAAGTGTCTTCTATCGGCTGAAAGCTTAAATTCTTGTTAATATAACTGCACTGTCCAATTTACAGTAGCTATTACTGCGAAAAAATGCCATACTATTGTTTGAGGAGAGCTCAAAACAACAAAACACTTTTCACCGCGACGGGTTTGATAAATTCACCTCTGAAGGTGAAATGTGTACTTACATTCTGAAATATTGCTCTGATTTATCGTCCCAGAGATAACATGAAGTATCGTTTTGTTAGATAAAATCCTTTTTCATATCCTAAAAATGTCCATATATATAGCATGCACAATCGATTTTGTATTTCCACTCGTTCAATTTGCAAAGAAAGGAATCTGTGAAAATCTAACCCTAAACGTTGTTTCAACCAGTCAAATGACGTTCATATTTATTCCTCAGAGATCCTAGAACAAAACCAGACTTCACTCTATCATTAGGAGTGTAGTATATCCTATAGGACACCAAATTTGGTCAAAGAGCGACGCCTTCATGGCGCGCCGATGACACGGGCGGTCTTCACCTGATTGACTTTGTCAAATAAGCACCAATCGGGGTCAAACAAAGCTAACTAGATAGCCAATGAGCTGGGAGTTTACGGGAGTATGCGGAAGTATACCCCGTATCTGTCGCACAATTTTGCTGCTAACCTTGTGCGACAGCAAGCCTTTTCCTTTTGGACAAAAATTGCAAGACTTTCGAGAGTTATGAAGTTATGAAAACTGGGTGTTTTGCAAATGTTGAACTTATAATATGGCTAATAATACTGGAAAAGCTAAATCAAAGTCCAAGTACACAGATTTGACGATATTCTTGCAGAAAAATGTACTGTAAATATACATTTGGGCAAATCGTGAAGGACACCTGGTAACTTCACACTACAGTGAGGGAAAAAAGTATTTGATCCCCTGCTGATTTTGTACGTTTGCCCACTGACAAAGAAATGATCAGTCTATAATTGTAATGGTAGGTTTATTTGAACAGTGAGAGACAGAATAACAACAAAAATATCCAGAAAAAAACGCATGTTATAATGTTATAAATTGATTTGCATTTTAATGAGGGAAATAAGTATTTGACCCCCTCTCAATCAGAAAGATTTCTGGCTCCCAGGTGTCTTTCATACAGGTAACGAGCTGAGATTAGGAGCACACTCTTAAAGGGAGTGCTCCTAATCTCAGTTTCTTACCTGTATAAAAGACACCTGTCCACAGAAGCAATCAATCAGATTCCAAACTCTCCACCATGGCCAAGACCAAAGAGCTCTCCAAGGATGTCAGGGACAAGATTGTAGATCTACACAAGGCTGGAATGGGCTACAAGACCATTGCCAAGCAGCTTGGTGAGAAGGTGACAACAATTGGTGCGATTATTCGCAAATGGAAGAAACACAAAAGAACTGTCAAACTCCCTTGGCCTAGGGCACCATGCAAGATCTCACCTCGTGGAGTTGCAATGATCATGAGAATGGTGAGGAATCAGCCCAGAACTACACAGGAGGATCTTGTCAATGATCTCAAGGCAGCTGGGACCATAGTCACCAAGAAAACAATTGGTAACACACTACGCCGTGAAGGACTGAAATCCTGCAGCGCCCGCAAGGTCCCCCTGCTCAAGAAAGCACATATACATGCCCGTCTGAAGTTTTCCAATGAACATCTGAATGATTCAGAAGACAACTGGGTGAACGTGTTGTGGTCAGACGAGACCAAAATGGAGTTCTTTGGCATCAACTCAACTTGCCGTGTTTGGAGGAGGAGGAATGCTGCCTATGACCCCAAGAAAGCATCCCCACCGTCAAACATGGAGGTGGAAACATTATGCTTTGGGGGTGTTTTTCTGCTAAGGGGACAGGACAACTTCACCGCATCAAAGGGACGATGGACGGGTCCATGTACCGTCAAATCTTGGGTGAAAACCTCCTTCCCTCAGCCAGGGTATTGAAAATGGGTCGTGGATGGGTATTCCAGCATGACAATGACCCAAAACACACGGCCAAGGCAACAAAGGAGTGGCTCAAGAAGAAGCACATTAAGGTCCTGGAGTGGCCTAGCCAGTCTCCAGACCTTAATCCCATAGAAAATCTGTGGAGGGAGCTGAAGGTTCGAGTTGCCAAACGTCAGCCTCGAAATCTTAATGACTTGAAGAAGATCTGCAAAGAGGAGTGGGACAAAATCCCTCCTGAGATGTGTGCAAACCTGGTGGCCAACTACAAGAAACATCTGACCTCTGTGATTGCCAACAAGGGTTTTGCCACCAAGTACTAAGTCATGTTTTGCAGAGGGGTCAAATACTTATTTCCCTCATTAAAATGCAAATCAATTTATAACATTTTTGACATGCGTTTTTCTGGATTTTTCTGTTGATATTCTGTCTCTCACTGTTCAAATAAACCTACCATTAAAATTACAGACTGATCATTTCATTGTCAGTGGGCAAACGAACAAAATCAGCAGGGGATCAAATACTTTTTTCCCTCACTGTAAATGTCATGTAGCTTGCTCATATTTCAAGTTATCAGTCTAAAACTACTGCCCTCTTTTGGACACCATTGGAATTCACAACCAGAGTGATGGATAGAGTTGGGACCTTTCTGGTGCATTTCAAAGATGGTGATAGAAAAAAATACAAAAAAAATGTTGTTTTTTTCTTTGTATTTTCTTCTACCAGATCTATTGTGTTATATTCTCCTACATTCAATTCACATTTCCACAAACTTCAAAGTGTTTCCTTTCAAATGGTGCCACGAATATGCATATCCTTGCTTCAGGGCCTGATCTACAGGCAGTTAGATTTGTGTATGTCATTTTAGGCGAAAATTGAAAAAAAGGGGCTATCCCTAACAAGATTTATCAAGCCTACGGATGGTCGATACGGATAGTGGTTAATATTTAATATGATAGAAACAGAAATCCGCGGTAGCCTATAATTAAGACATTCGAATGCCCATCCCTGCAAGTTAAAAAGCTGTACAATTTAAATTCTGCATAATGGCACAGTATTTCATAAACTTTACAGTGGGAAAATTGATATGTTGATATGCTCCAGTTTGCTGCCATATGACTGGTTTCACATTTGTAAAACAGAGGTAAAATAGATCTAAAATAAGTGTAATTTATATTTACAATTCACTTTTCCAAAACCGATTACTCATTTACGTAGCTCTTATCTCTCATCAAGTTGTAAATTACAGTGCATGGAGAATAATGTTATTTCTATCGGGAAAAATAAGGTAGATGCTTTTCCCACTTGAAACAGGTTTGTTTGCTATACCTTATTCATGGTTTCCTCGTTCATAAAGGTGGTGGAATTATTATGGAATTAAGTCAAGGTCAGAATATAGCTTACCTGTAGACAAACCTCCGCCACACCTTCATTTATTCGATTTCCGTCCCAAACTAATAGCGTGTAAATAGCATGCTTTTTTCATGCTTAAGTTCAAGGTCAGAATATGCATAGAGAGACAAGTGGAAAAAGGGAATTATGTTCCATTCACGCACACTTAACTCAGGACAAAATTCCCCCCTAACTGAATACAGTAATGCTGCCTAGATTTGTTTTCCTTATGATAAACCCGGTACAATGCAGATGGGATTGATTTCAAACTCACGTTGATGAGCCAGTGAATATTTAATTGGAAGTATTTTAGGATGTCAGCAAAAAGGCTATGACAATGCAATGCTATTGCAGTATATATATACTGTATATATTTTTTTTATCTTGCACAATTTACTTTGTAGATTCACTTTAATATTTTGTCATGGGTAATATTTTATCTTGGTTGATAGTTTGCTGTATAGCCTAAACAGTCCATAATTATTCACTGACCAAAGGCAGTTATAATGAATCCCAATCCTACAAACATGATTAAATCAATGTAATCATTGGCAACTGGATTAGACATGTTATTTTAAGGAACCTTCAATCTCCAACAATAGGATTGGAAACCTGTGCATGACAACAGTGACACACCGCTACATTCAGGGCCATTCCTACACAAGTATTCTGAGAATATAAAACACTAGTGGTAGGCATTTTTTGTAGATACTATAACAAAATTGCTTACCGATTCAAGGATCAAGGTTAACACCACTAAAACATATAGTTAACCTACTACTACATAGATGTGTAGCTTGAATGAAGCCTCAACAGCTTAGGTGTACTGTGCTATGATTGGTTAAGAATGTGTAGCACATGGTTTATTATCACCTGTAGTAGCAAGGTGCTGAACAGAAGCGCAGACGGTAGAGGCAGGCAACAGGTGGACGGACAAGCCCTGCGCAATTGATGGAATGTGGGGTTATTAGCACAAATCCTGTAAAATTGCAACAAATTACTGGTAAGCTTAATTATAATACAATAGAGAATTGCTACTTGTATATTTTTATATGATAAAATAATGATTCTGAATGGTTCTTGAAATTAAAACAAATGTATAGCCTACATAGATTTAGCTGTAAACTATCTGCATGGCTACTGTATATTGCCTAGATTGTATGGCAACTATTGATAATACAGATCAATTGACCTTCTTGAATAAGACACAAGACCAGCACGGCATACATTTACTCACTAGTTATACAATTGCCTCTGTACAAACATACTGAGTCCAATGGGAGTGTCAAGATCAGAAAAAGACATTGACCATGGTGTTGAATATCTGCTCGCAACTTTTAACCTGCTTTATGACAATAAAGTGTTAATCCCCTTATTATGGTATTGCCCCCAGTGCATGTGTATGTTTGAGCAAATCATGCAACAATGTTTACAATATAGTCCTGAATTGATGGAGAATAAGACATTTGTTTTTCCATTGTGTGTCAGGTGACTCACCATCACAGACACAAATGGGTTGTATTCAATATGAGCCAAACCATGAGTAAGCCCTTTGAGCAGTTGACAGGAACGTTGTTCTCGCTAATAAGTATATGTACTTCTATGTCAGAAGTGGTGAGTTGAAGTAATGATTAACTAGATGATCTGAGATCTGTCATTCTGAGGAAATTAGCATGTTGTCACAGCACCTGCGGGACATAGCTAATCTCTGTAAATACTGTACAACAACTGATAATACTGTGTGGTGATAACCTGCATCTATTTTCCCTTCTTTCACCCATAGGGCAGGCTGATCATACACATTGGCATGATAGGGGCATAAGGGTTCAAGTCTTTTGTGTGTCTTGGTTAAACCTCTGAAATATATAACACAAAACACAATGGAGGTTATTCATTTCATATCTTTTGCATATCTCATATCTAGTGAAACATCTATAGGGAACATTGGAATGTGTTATACAGTAGGAGACTGATAACCACAGATAAGACATTTTATTACTTTTCTATCCAGTATCGACTGTATTATTCATTTTTGTCAAACTCTTTTGTTGTGAATCAGAATAGATGAGGCTGTGTGCTCTACATTGTCTGCTTGAGGTGCCACTGCCCTGCTATTTGCATTAGATCAGCCCCGATTGGCACAGATTAAAAGACAATAAACATTATCACGAACATTGTTACATTCAAAATCACATTTCAAGAGCAGATAGAGATTTGGATAGAGATTTTACATAAATGCATGTGGATAGAGGACTTAACTTCCACCGGGAAATTGCCTGGTATGGAGTAACATGACAAATCCTGAGCAGTGAACAGAACAGAACTGCTATTGTCTCTCTACTGACCCACTCAGGTGTTGAAACCACTCCATTTCTTCTAAAACACCCCTCAATCGGGGAGTACTTTATTATGATATCAGACTCTCAGACTATTTAATTAGAGGTTCATATCTCACATCTGTTTGTTTGTTGTGTATTCACACATAATATGGAAAATGGTGTGAAAGACATTGTTCAACAATTACCTACATCATTCTACATTTTCAAAGGCATAATTTAACAAACAAGCAAGGCTACTTTATCTATCCCAACAGGTATATGGTTAAGTAGGATGTAGAGTTAAGGAGAGATATCATTTGTATTGCCTTTCATTCTTGCTGAAACTGATCCTTCTGAAGGAGATTAGAGTAGTGTGTGCTGTAATCTGAGTCACATGTGACCAGGAAGAGTAGTTAGCTAAAATATCTCACAGAAATAGACTTAGCCAGGATACCCTGACTGTGATATAAAACGGTTTAGAAAGGTGTGTGTGTGAGAGAGAGTTTGATAGGGAGACAATAGATTATGTGAAACGGATTATAATACTTGATTAGCAAAGTTTTATTTGTGGATAATTAGATAAGAACATGTGAAATAGGAATGTGTGGAATTATCAAAGTACCCAAGTGTAATTAATGAAGTTGTTTTGTATTTATTTTTAACAGAGAGAGAGAAAGGTTTTCTACTACCAACTTCTATTACTACCTTGGACTCCTTCATCCTTACAATGCCAAAGAGTGACACATGGCCGGGTGGTGTCGCCATAGAGACAATGACTAGCATGGACAGTGCAGGTAGCTGTGACAGTGTTGTCAGCATGAACTCTGGATTTGTAAGTACATTTGTTATCCTCACATTTCTCAAGGTATATTCCTGAACCTGCAAAATAAGTTTTGCTAAATACATTTTATGACAAATGACTGCGTCTCACATAGAACTAAACCGCTCAGAATGAACTGAATTGACAATACCGTAAGCGTGTTGTGGGGTTTTAAGTGTTTTTAAATTGGTCTTGTGTGTCTTGCAGAGTGACGATAGCTTTGAGCACCTGTCTGCTGAGGAGAGGGCATGTCTCATGTTCTTGGAAGAGACCATAGAGTCCCTAGAGACTGAGGAGGACAGTGGACTATCCAATGATGAGCCTGACCGCCTGCCCACCCTTGGCAATGTGGCCACCAAGATGGCCCACCTCTCTGCCTCCATGGGCCAAAACAAACTCAACAGTGAGTGACCTGCCCAGGAGGGAATTAGATCCTCTTGAATATCGAAAGCATCTAATGAGAATTTTGTTTCTCTTTCAGATGTATCAAAATATCCCAGAGAGCAGAACGGTTACCTGGTTCCTACTCCGTTCATTCTGGCCAACAGCACCTCCTGCATCCTGCCAAAGGCTAGGCCAGGCATACCCCAAGATAAGGAGAACTCTCTCTCAAAGCCCCAGGTCACTGCCTTGGACAACATGCCATGTCAGGGCAACCACCCTTGTTTACCCCCTGAGGTCAATGTTGTTGTGATTCCCCCTCCGTCAAAGCCCAAAGACTACCCTGGTCAGAGACCACCTCCTTCACCAAGAGGCCCTCTGTCCTATGAAGCCCTAGTGCATCTGAGGAAGAGTGCCTCCATGAAGAGAACCCCTCAAAGTCCCACAGCTGAGAACAGAGACTGGAACAGGCAGCCCTCTGCATCAGACATACCCATTCACCCGCATCATGGAAGCACACCCAGAGGCCGCTCAGTCACCCCAGCCCAAGGGATACTCCCCCGGGAGCCCAGCAAGCACAAGGCCAGTCCTCCAGTCGTGTTCCCCCCCCCCAAAAAAATCCCTTCCCACATTGCTGTGAATACCCAAAGGGATACTGCTAACCCAACTACAGACTCCAGTGCCCCTTCCTTGGGCTCATTGCCCAGGGACAGGCGTTTGTCGGACCCACAGAAGGTGAGAAATGATGCCTTACAAAAGCTGGGGCTCCTGAGAGACAATAATGAGTCCCAACCTGAGCCTGTTACGCCCCTGTGCACCTCCAAATCTCACTCCTCCTTGGAACTAACTTCAGCCCGTGTGGGAGTCAAAGCTCCACCTCATGGTAACCCAACAAGAAGCCAGCCCTCAACTACCTCCCAGGGACCCAGAGAATCTAACAGCAGGCCAGTAAAAAGCAGCAGCAGCTTCCTCCATCGCTCTAGTGAGGAGCAGCCCACCGCCCCCCTCTCACACCCGTCCAAACCCAGTGGGGTCAAAGCTGCCACCCTGGAGCGCTCAGGGGTGGGGCTTGGGAGCTACATGGCCGACCATGGGATACATTCCGATCCCCGCTCCGCCACCCTGGGCAGCCAGAGGGAGGGTGGACGTTGCACCCCATCTGCTCCCAACAAAGCCTCAGAACAGGTGGAAACAACCCCCGCTGCTCAGCCAGTGTCCCCCCACAAGACCCTGCACTGCCCAGGCTTCAGTGTGGTGATGATGCCCAGCATGGGAGAAGACAGACGAGAGGCACTTAGGAAGCTGGGGCTGCTGAAAGACTAGGCCCGGAGAGAAGGCAGCCAGAATATCTGCCCAGTGGATAAACAGATATACAGAGGGTATCAAATGAAACACACTTCCACCACATTAGGGAGGGAAGCAGACAAAAGTGGGGATTGAACCGATTTCTGTAAATATTTTGAGCATTGAACATGCTGGCTTTTCAGGAAAGACTGGCCTCTTTCTTCCGTTTCTCTCTTTAAGAGAGTACTGCAGATTAATTTACTGAGTAGTGCCGGGCAATTAACTGTCATTTAGTTTCAATAATTTGAATTCCATTTTGTTCAGTTTTTTTCTTCTTCTGTAAGCTCAATATAAACATTGCACAGTTTCTCTAGGGATAAAGCAGATCAAGCCTGAACTGTGTGAAGCCTGAACTGAACTGTGGAGAGTTGTAGTTTCCAACAGGCCAATATTCTACATAGTTACGGTCAATATTCTACATAGAAAACATGGTAATTAACTACAATGATGATAATCCATTGCGCCTACTTGTCCGTCTGTGTGTTTGTTTTACGCCTGTTACGTTGCGTTAGTGTGTGGCAGACACAGAGGGCAAGAGAAGAGACAGAAGAATGCTCGATCAGAAGGGATAGAGAGTAGTTGCTTCAGGAGTTATATCTACCTAAAAATATTTGATCTAAGTATGCCTTATTTACTTTGAAGAACTACTAAAATAGTGATTAAGTCAGACAGCATAGGCAGCAGCTATATATAAACCGAACCGACCTCAAAAAGCACTAATTTACTGTTACCGCAATTTAATTTTCATGTCAGTTTAACAACATTATATTTTTACATTGTTTTTCTATGATTTTGTTGTCGCAGAATCAGTCACTGAACACTCTTTTAAAGCAGATCAGAGAAGTGTCTATCATAATTATTCACCCCCTTACATGTAGTTGCTTTACAAAGTGGGATTTAAAGGGATTTATTGTGATTTTTTTGTCATTGATCTACAGAAAATACTCTATAACATCAAAGTGAAAAGAAAATTATATAAATGTTAACAAATAAACAAAAATACATAACTAAAATGTATTGGTTATATAAGTATTTAACCCATATGTTATGGAAAGCCTAAGTAATAATTCAACCACAAAGACCAGAGAGGTTTTCCAATGCCTTGCAAAGAAGGGCACCAATTGGTAGATGGGTAAAAAAAAGCAGACACTGAATATCCTTTTAAGCATGGTGAGGTTATTAATTAGGCTTTGGATGGTGTATCAATACACTAAGTCACTACAAAGATACAGGCGCCTTCCTAACTGAGTTGCCAGAGAGGAAGGAAACTGCTCAGGGATTTCACCATGCCAATGGGGATTTTATAACAGTTACAGAGGATAATGGCTGTGATAGAAGAAAACTGAGGATGGATTAACATTATTGTAGTTACTCCACAATACTAACCTAAATGACAGAGTGAAAAGAAGAAAGCCTGTACAGAAAAATATGTCAAAGGAATTAACTTTTTGTTTTGAATACAAACCGCTATGTGTGGGGCAAATCCAACACATCTCTGAGTGCCACTCTCCATATTTTCAAACATGGTGGTGGCTGCATCATGATATGGGTATGCTCGTAATTGGCAGGGATGGGAGTTTTTCAGGATAAAAAGAAACGGAGTGGAGCTAAGCACTGGTAAAATCATAGAGGAAAACCTGGTTTAGTCTCCTTTCCACCATACACTGGGAGACAATTTCCCCTTTCAGCAGGACAATAACCTAAAACACAAGGCCAAATATACACTGGAGTTGCTTACCAAGACCACATTGAATGTTCCTGAGTACAGTTTTGACTTAAATCGTCTTGAAAATCTATGGCAAGACTTGAAAATAGCTGTCTAGCAATGATCAACAACAAACTTGACAGAGCTTGAAGAATTTTGAAAAGAATAATGGCATAATATGGCATAATCCAAGTGTGCACAGCACTAAGTGGCCGATTCGGACCCTAGTTAAGCGCACGTAAATGGAACCCGCTATTCATTTGGGGTGGAGATCTAATAAATGAAGGTGTGGCGGAGGTGTGTCTACAGATATAGCGTATTCTGATCTTGACTTAATTCCCTAACAATTCCACCACCTTTACACGTGAGGAAACCATAAATAAGGTCTAGCGAACCCACCAATTCCAAGTGGAAAAAGCATCTACTTAATTTTTCCTGATAGAAATAATGCTATTTTCCATGCAATGTAATTTACAACTTGTTAAGAGCTATTGATAAGATCTAGGTAAATGAGTAATCTGTTTGGCTAAGGGAATTGTAAATATAAATCACACTTGTTTTAGATCTCTTTTACTTTATAATCGCTGGAGACAAATGTGAAACCAGTCATATGGCAGCAAACAGGAGCATATCAACATACCCACGGTAAAGTTTATGAATTGTTGTGCCATTATGCAAACTGTAAATTGTAAGGGCTTTTAACTTGCAGGGATGGGCACTCTCGAATGTCTTAATTATAGGCTACCCAGACTTTCTCTGTTTCCTATTTCTTGCATTTTAATAGCCACTATCAGTATTGATTGTCAGTAGGCCTAATAACCACACATATTCAACTGTCAATTTGCTGTTAGTTCCCTTCTGATGGTAAAGCCTAGTTATCATTCCATTTAATTACATTGTTTCGTTTACCTTCATTTGCTTCCTCTGTAAACGGCGTAATGATCGTGTGGTTGTTGCTGAAGATCATTAGTGACAATTGATGATATATAAAAAATAAATGTAAGCTAATTAAATCATTATGGCACAGCGCGCAGACCAAGCCGTAACAGTTTGAACCTGACGCATGGCGCAATACTTGGCCGTGTAGTCACACAGTTCCATGGTTTGTGTTCCATGGTTTGTGCAGGCAATAGACTAGGGTATAGCCTACTATTGTATACTATTCCCCCTATTATAATTCTACTGTATATACAGTAATCTTTCAACACTACCATGGATTGAGGAACTGAATGTGACAATTTTCAGAATGAATCAAACCACCATTTTCTTTCTTTTGTGCGTAAAGGCTCTCCAAACCTGTTTTTTATGATTCTAAAGTATTTTCCTTAACCTAAATAATCTACAAGATCAGAGTATTTTTTTATCTACCAATTGGTGCTGAAACAGAGAAGAATATGCATATATTTAGATGGCTTTCTTTCATTGATACCTAATATTCTGAAGCCGTTCTCTCGATATATTCTAGTGAGTCTGTCAACAAAATTCAAACTAAAAGGTACACCTTCTTTAAAGGGATGGCTTAAGATAAATGTACTGAAAACCCTATTGAATGAAAACTCCACGAGAAAATCTGTTGGCCAGCAAGTGGGAGGATTTTCAGGGGTTGAATGACATTTATTCAGAGCGCACAAGGCAGCCATCCCTGCAGAGCGCATTAAGCGACTGAATAAGGTAAGTCTGAACACCAAATATGTGGGAATGTCAAATTCCTAAGTCTGAATCGGCCCCTATGAGACTTACCTAAGAAGTATACCCAAACAGTGTTCTATAAAGAAGACTCACAGCAGTAATCACTGCCAAAGGTGTTTCTAAGATCCCACTGGGCAAAACAGTTTGAACCCCCAAAAAATCTATGTGATAACATTGAATCAACGTGGAAAACTAATTGAATTTGCAAAAAGTAATCAACGCAAGGACATTTTGTATTCTTTCACCCAACTTTTAACATAAATCCAATGACGTGGTGATATATATATTCACGAAGTCACGAAGTTGACAACTCAACCAAATGTAAATCAAAACTGACGTCTGTGCCCAGTGGGATGTATTGTCTTAGGGGGGTGAATACTTATTTAATGGAAGATATATTTGTTTTTTATTTTAATTCATAAAAAAAAAAGTAAATTATATTTTTATTTCACTTTGACATTATTTTGTGTAAATCGTTGAAGAAAGAAATTATAATTAAATACATTGTAATCCCACTTTGTAACACAATAAAATGTGAGGAAATCCAAGGGGGGGTGGGGGGATACTTATGATTGGCACTTTAACAGGCGTATCATATTTAACAGGCGTAACAGACTTCATTCGTGGTTGAGATGTGAACGTATTTGATCATATGTAACAGTATAACTTTAAACCGTCCCCTCGCCCCGACACGGGCGCGAACCAGGGACTTTCTGCACACATCAACAACAGTCACCCACGAAGCGTCGTTACCCATCGCTCCACAAAAGCCGCGGCCCTTGCAGAGCAAGGGGCAACACTACTAATAGGTTTCATAGCAAGTGACGTAACTGATTGAAACGCTACTAGCGCGTACCCGCTAACTAGCTAGCCATTTCACATCCGTTACACTCACCCCCCTTTCAACCTCCTCCTTTTCCGCAGCAACCAGTAATCCGGGTCACGGCACCAATGTAACAGTATAATTTTAAACCGTGCCCTCGCCCCGACACGGGCGCGAACCAGGGACCTTCGCACACATCAACAAAGGTCGCCCACGAAGCATCGTTACCCATCGCTCCACAAAGGCCACGGCCCTTGCAGAGCAAGGGGCAACACTACTAATAGGTTTCATAGCAAGTGACGTAACTGATTGAAACGCTACTAGCGCGTACCCGCTAACTAGCTAGCCATTTCACATCCGTTACACTCACCCCCCTTTCAACCTCCTCCTTTTCCGCAGCAACCAGTAAACCGGGTCACGGCACCAATGTAACAGTATAATTTTAAACCGTGCCCTCGCCCCGACACGGGCGCGAACCAGGGACCTTCGCACACATCAACAAAGGTCGCCCACGAAGCATCGTTACCCATCGCTCCACAAAGGCCACGGCCCTTGCAGAGCAAGGGGCAACACTACTAATAGGTTTCATAGCAAGTGACGTAACTGATTGAAACGCTACTAGCGCGTACCCGCTAACTAGCTAGCCATTTCACATCCGTTACACATACACTTAAACATGTTGGACTATTTTGTGTCAGATGACCATTCCCTTTCCATTTTTTTCCTGACTGAGCTTCCCGTTGTTAAATTACAGCCATTTGTTTTCCCTCCAACCCCCACAACCCAATCATAGAATAGGTTTTGTACAAAAAGACAAATAATTATTTATACAGGTTCTTTCCACCAGCTTTACCTTTCTCTGCCTCAGTGCACCCTCCTCTCCTCTTACAGACTAGCCATACTACTCATTTTACACATGCCACTTTCGCAATGAGAAAGCCTACTCAGCTGTCTGTGTGTTATCGGATTATCTTGGACTGCACCTCTATGTGAACCTGTCCTACTGAACAAACCAGTGCTTTCTTTTCTGTGGTGCTCATTCCTAATGTCCAAACAGCTCTTTCATTTCATGGTCACAACATCACTGTTGCTATGGTTCCACTTCAGCGTTATCTCTCAGTGAGGTACTATTGTAGTGGAGCTGTATCCATGTCTGAGTGGAGTACTTTGCATATGATGGTGTCACCTCTCTCAACTGAAACACCTGCCACCGGTCAAGTCATATTGAACAATTGATGGAAAAATCGATCCATTAACCAAGTGGGAAACACAATACAGAGAAATAAAAAATAAATGATTTAATTAATCGATCTTCAGACTAAATGGACACCCCCCAAGTGATGTTCCATTGTGATGGCAATTTACAGTATGTGGGTAGGGATATTAAAGGGATAGTTCACCCAAATTACAAAACCCTGTAAACAGTCTGGACAAGGTATGACAGCAATCCATGCTTTGGTTGTGTTTACCTGGTTTCAAATGCTAACTGCTCGCATTTATGGCACAAATCCAATGCAAGTCAATGGTACCTATATTAGTATTTTCATGTTTCATATCCAAATCATCTTAAAGTATCTACAAATGTATTTTGTAACTCAATTAAGTTAGTTAAAGATGTCGACATGAAGCGTGGAAAGGCTAAAGTACAGTGTCTTCAGAAAGTACTCACACCCCTTGACTTTCCACATATTGTTGTGCTACAGCCTGAATTTATAATGATACAATTTCGATTTTGGGTCTCTGGCCTTTATACAATACACCGTAATTTTTTTAAGTGGAATTTTTTTTAGATATTTTTACAAATTTATAAAAAAGAAAAAGCTGAAATGTCTTCAATATGTATTCATCCCCTTTGTTATGGCAAGCATAAATAAGTTCAGGAGTAAATATTTGCTTAACAAGTTACATAAGTCGCATGGACTCACTCTGTGCAATAATAGTATTTAACATGATGTTTGAATGACTACCTCATCTCTGTACCCCACGCATACAATTATCTTTAAAGTCGAACAGTGAATTTCAACCAATTTCAACCACAAAGACCAGGGAGGTTTTCCAATGCCTAGGAAATAAGGGCACCTATTTGTAGATGGGTAAAAATATATATATATATTAAAGGCAGACATTGAATATCCCTTTGGGCATGGGGAAGTTATTAATTACACTTTGGGTGGAGTATCATACACCCAGTCACTACAAAGAAACAGTTGTCCTTCCTAACTCAGTTGCCCGAGAGGAAAGAAACCGGTCAGGGACTTAACGATGAGGCCAGAATTGTATTAACCTTTATTTAAAACTAAGCAAGTCAGTCAAGAACAAATTCATAGTTACAACGATGGCTTACCCCGGCCAAACCCTGATAACAATGGGCCGCCCTATGGGACTCCCAATCACGGCCGGTTGTGATAGAGCCTGGAATCAAACGAGGGTCTGCAGTGATGCCTCTAGCGCTGAGATGCAGTGCCTAGACCGCTGCGCCACTCAGGAGCAGCAGGGACTTTAAAACAGTTACAGAGTTTAATGGCTATGATAGGAGAAAACAGAGGATCGATCAACAACATTGTACTTACTCCACAATACTAACCTAAATGACAGAGTGAAAAGATGAAGCCTGTACAGAATAAAAATATTCCAGAACATGCATCCTGTTTGCAATAAGGCACTAAAGTAAAACTGCAAAAACGTCTCAACGTCAACAGTGAAGATCCGACTCTGGGATGCTGGCCTTCTAGGAAGAGTTCCTCTGTCCAGTGTCTGTTCTTTTGCCCATCTTAATCTTTTATTTTTATTGGCCAGTCTGAGAAATGGCTAGAAGGCCAGCATCCCGGAGTCGCCTCTTCACTGTTGACATTGAGACTGGTGTTTTGCGGGTACTATTTAATGAAGCTGCCAGTTGAGGACTTGAGGCGTATGTTTCTCAAACTAGACACTCTAATGTACTGTCCTCTTGCTCAGTTGTGCACCGGGGCCTCCCACTCTTTCTATTCTGGTTAAATCCAGTTTGTGCTGTTCTGTGAAGGGAGTAGTACACAGCGTTGTACGAGATCTTCAGTTTCTTAGCAATTTCTCGCATGGATTACCTTCATTTCTCAGAACAAGAATAGACTGACGAGTTTCAGTAGAAAGTTCTTTGTTTCTGGACATTTTGAGCCTGTAATCGAACCCACAAATGCTGATGCTCCAGATACTCAACCAGTCTAAAGAAGGCCAGTTTTATTGCTTCTTTTATCAGTACAACAGTTTTCAGCTGTGCTAACATAATTGCAAAAGGGTTTTCCAATGATCAATTAGCCTTTTAAAATGATACACCTGGATTAGCTAACACAACGTGCCATTGGAACACAGGAGTGATGGTTGCTGATAATGGGCCTATGTACGCCTATGTAGATATTCCATTTTAAAAAATCCACTGTTTCCAGCTACAATAGTCATTTACAACATTATCGTCTACACTGTAGTTCTGATCAATTTGATGTTATTTTAATGGATAAAAAAGTGATTTTCTTTAAAAAAACAAGGACATTTCTAAGCGACCTCACATTTTTGAATGGTAGTGTAAATCGGCTTGAAAATCTATGACAAGACTTGAAAATGGATGTCTAGCAGTGATCAACAACCAACTTGACAGCGCTTGAAGAATTTTTGAAGAATAATGTGCAAATAAATATTGTACAATCCAGGTGTGCAAAGTGCTTAGAGAATTACCCAGAAAGAAAGTCACAGCTGTAAATTGTTGCCAAAGGTGATTCTAACATTCACACCCAGAGGTGTGAGTACTTATGTAAATGAGATATTTCTGTATTTATTTTCAATAAATTAGCAAAAATGTCAAAAAATATGTTTTCACTGTCATTATAGTGTATTGTGGGTAGATGAGTAATAGAAAAATGAATTTTTAATACATTTTGCAGCCAATCTGTAACAAAATATGGAATAAGTCGAGATGAATAATTCCGAAGGCACTGTAGGTGCCATTGACTCACATTGGATTCGCACCATATATGCTCAAAAGTTAACATTTGAAACAGTGGACAATTTAAACAACCAAAGCATGGATTGATGTCATACCTTGTCCATAGACTGCTTACAGGGTAAGGAAAACAATGTCATTTGGGGTTAACTAACCCTTTCAACTTAAATTGTCAATGCTATTGAAATTTGTCACTTTCAGGAAAGGTATATTACATTTTGCTGGCAAATATGCCCGGCTCAGATTATTACAACCAGGGAACAATCAATTCAGGTCGTCTGTGTCACTCAGGTCCCTGGAGGTCACAAGGTTGCTCCACACTCGTGTTGTTTCCAGACAACACGTCATTGACACGTCTTTTTAGAGGACAGGAAACCGGAGGCTACCCTCCACCGTCATACATGGCCTGTTAACACTCTGCTGCTATGACAACACCACCCTGGCCCCAGTGCATTTGTGGAGTCATCCAGATTGTGTGACACTGAAACTGGTCTGACATGTTTCACTCTCAGATCGTATTTCTTAGCCCTGATGCTGAAAGACTGAAGATGACCTTCCTGTGAGTGATGCTCAAAGACAAATATTTTGCACAACCAGACATGTATTCTGGGAAGTGTAGTAGTACGAGACATGAAATGAACAAGATACACAGAAAGCTACAGATTTATTTATTATTATTTTTTTTTTTTTAAATTAACAATTACAGTATATGAGCAGCAAAAACCACAACAGTGATAAATAGTATATTCAAGGTTGGATAAACCATTGTATCACAGAATTAAGAGTCACTGCAAGCACTATGGAGTGGCATTATGGCCCCGTGTGGCTCAGTTGGTAGAGCATGGCGCTTGCAACGCCAGGGTTGTGGGTTCGATTCCCATGGGGGGCCAGTACAAAAAAAGTACAAAAAAAGTATGAATGTATGTACTTGTAAGTCGCTCTGGATAAGAGCGTCTGCTAAATGACTTAAATGTAAATGTAAATTATCTTCGCTAACATTTAAAAAGTTGCAAAAAATAATAATAAACACCAGAAGTATCACATTGCCAGACCAAGTGTCCATTTAAATGTGCCATTATATTGCTGGTTACTGAAAGTTCAATAGTGAACTACTAACAACCTAGGGTCAATCACAGTGGATGAATGAAATACTCTACCTAAACAAGCCAACGAATTGTGAGGTCTCTAGTGGTCAAAAAGGGTGGCAGGTAGAAATGGTGGATAGACTGGGGGAGGTGGTGACAGAGTACCTCTGTAGCCCAGCTCTCTATGTTTTGCTCTTCTTCCTCTTCACCTTGCCATTGGCTGGGGTGATCCCCAGTGACTCGAGGCAGTAGGGGCAAGGGAGGAGAGATTCAGGGCTGAGTGAGGGACCGATGTTGGGGCCTATGTTGGAGCCACTGGAGGTCAGGTAAGGCGTACCATTCCCCTGGGGTGCTGAGCGAACTGCTGCAATGGAAGAGGTCATCAGTGGAATAACCACACATGTAGGGCAAATTATCTGTTGAAGTTAAGCAGATAGCAGGCTAGATCTTTGAATGTTTCCAGTAAATGACTTGGACACTTCTAAAACTATTTGGTATTAGCAAGCAGTACATTGGTATGATGTGGTGTTATGATTGTCACATTTTATTTGAATGTTGATTCCAAAAGTATCTGAATTGTATTATGTTATTGTCTATCCAGGCACTTTCCCTTTGGTCTGAACACTTCATTAAATACCAATGAATAGTTTGACTGTTTTTGTGTTAACATTAACAGCACCTCAGTCACAGTTGTGACTCCAGTCACAGTTGAATTCAAGTGAGAAGAGTGCACTCTGAAGTTTCCAGTAAGAAACAAGCCCTACCCCTACATAATATTGAGAGCAGTGAAAAGGCATTGGGCTATTGGTTCAGGGGAAGGGCCTGCATCTCCTGGTCTTACCCAGTCCCTTAATGGGCTCAACGCCCAGCAACTGGTTGACTCTCTTAGGCTTGAAGTAGTTGCTGACGAAGTTCTCGCTGTGGTTCATCATCTCTTTATCAGTCCTCATCATCCTGCACAAAACATAGGCAACGATGAAGGATCATAAACATTTAGTTTTGTTCCTCATATCCCATAGGGGAGGTCAAAAATATAAATGCGTTTAATAATACAAAAAATAAAAGTACAAACTTGAAAGGATTCTCCTGTGTCAGCCGCTGAGCTCATGCATACAGAGATCCTCTGAGCTGAAGGAGCTACTGCTGAAAGAGAGAAGGGACACAGAGGATGAGAAACCTAAACAGGACCAACCATCCATGTAATCACATCATTGAAAATCTAAATAAAAATAGTCCATCCACTGAAAGATTAACATTAGTTCTAAATTCAAAGACATCTTCACAACATAATTTATTCCCCGGTCCTACGCTCACCTGATAGCAGGGCTGTTTTCTGCACCAACATGTCAGGCAGCCTCCAGGCGACGCTGTCGTCATCCCAAGTGGCCTCCTTCTGCAGGCGATCCAAGTTGCTGTAGTTGCAGTCACAGTGGACCAGAGGGGCCATGCGCTCTAGCAGGCTCTGTAGCAGCTGGCCTTCGCCCTCCAGCCTGCGGATTGTTGCCAGGTAGTCATTCCTCTCTAGCTCAAACTCCACCTGCAGGTCCTGGATCTCCAGCTTGGCCACCTTCAGCATCACATCAGGAGAACACCACTTAAAATGACCATACAGACTTAAGTCTGTCATAGTACATAATGTATTAACAGAATAGGCAAACAATACAAATGCGTGACAAAAATGTGGTACAGGAACAAGCATGTTAGTAGATAAATCATTAATCTGGCATTTCTTTTCCATGAAGATGTGTCCCACCTTGCCCTGGGTGTTCTCTAGAAGTCGACTCTTAGCATGGACTTCTTCCTGAATGGAGTCGTAGATATTGAGCATCACATTGTCACTCTCCTCGCCATTCTCTGCCAGGGCCTCAATCAGCTGCTTCTTCCTCTGATCTGCCAGGGTATTCCTCTGCCGGTGTGCTGTAGCCTGGAGACAGGACAAGGCACCAAGCCACACCACTGGACATTATGTTATATAAAAGGGAGTGTGTGCGAGTGTGGTAACTCACCTCTTGAGGACATGCTTCTGGTCCAGAGGGCCTGGTGTACCGATTGGAGGAGAGTCTGCATTCTCCTCCCCCTCAGACCCTGTCTGGACCCTGGTCACCTGGCAAGATGCCTGTGTCTGGCTCACCTACAAGAAGAGAAGTTACATAATTAAAGGGACCGCTCTACTCAGATGTGTACTACTACAAAATGCATGCATAACCGGTTACCCACAAGTACTGGGAACTTGATGCATGGGTACCTTGGCCAGGACTGGTTCCAAATCACTAACCTCATGTGCAGTGACACAACATAATTCCTCCTCAAGAGCTTGTTTCATAAGGATGGAGAGCTCTGACACTAGGCAATGAGAAAACAAGGCTTAATATCCTGTAATGTACTAGAGCACTATCTATACACCTGACTGTTAAAGTTATTTATCTTCAGAAAATCTGTCTCATTAAAATCCTTAGCTATGGTTGTCGGAGTGAAATTTGAATTGGTTGGAGTTTTGAATGTAGACAGGGATGTTGTAATGGTACCAGCAGTGGTAACAGAGTGCCCTCTGCTGGTCTGGGACTTTTCCAGATTGGACAGCTTGGTCTCATATGAAGAGCGCAGGACAGCAATGTCCTCCTGAAGCTTGGCCTTGGACTCCTGCTCTGCATTATACTCAGCCTGAAGCCTGGCCAGCTCCTCCTTGTACTCCTGAAGGTCACAAATAGGT